>NW_016107397.1:1200557-1221841 GCF_001604975.1 Cebus imitator
ATACACACACACATATAAGCTTCAGGTGATCGTGCTGAATATGCTATATATATGAGCTTCAGGTGATTGTGATGATCTGTCAGGTTTGGGATCCTAAGTTAGAAGAGCTCTCTTGGGCGGGTGCAGTGGTTCACGTCTGTAATCCCAGCACTTTGGGAGGCCAAGGCAGGGGGATCATGAGGTCAGGAGATCGAGACCATCCTGGCCAACATGGTGAAACCCCATCTCTACTAAATACAAAAAATTAGCCGGGCGTGGTGGTGCATGGTGTAGTCCCAGCTACTCGGCAGGCTAAGGCAGAAGAATCACTTGAACCCAGGAGGCGAGATTGCAGTGAGCCGAGATTGTGCCGCTGCACTGCAGCCTGGGTAACAGTGAGACTCTGTCTCAAAAAAAATAATAATAATAAGAGCTCTCTTGAGTGCCCCCAGCCAGCCCTGGCCGTGCCTGTGTGACTCTGAGAAGATGGAATGGCACATGCCTGGACCACTGTTTTTAAATAGTCATTGTCGAGGTCGGGCTACTTTATGCTCACATCTTGAGACCAGCCAGATCTCCACCCAGAGAAAGCAATGCTTAGAAAGCACACAAAGCTTTGCCCAAGAGCAAGAAACTTATCTGCAACAACCAATTGTGCTGTAAATTAACTTCGTTCAGTTCACTGGAATATTACTTAATTTCCTCTGCTTTTGTTTTTTAAACAAGGAAGTGTTGACTCAGCCAACAGCACTGGGAATGGGCCTCCCTGTGGTCTGCCCCCCCTGCTCTTCTCCCAAATTCTCTTGCTTTTTTGTCCCTGTTGATGGAATTCAATAAAGGGACCTCTGCCATCTGTCAGGGACCAGCTGTGCTGTCTCAGAAAACCCCCTCTGTGCAGGCTGACCCCTATTCTCCTCTGACTGCTCTGCAGCTGCACTCCTGAACCCCTACCTAAGTACCACATCAAGGCTGCCAGATCTGCAATTAAGCAAAGCCTGATCACAGCTGTCTGGGTAGCTCGAGGGAGGACAGGGAAAACGTATGTTGGTTATCTATACTTGTGAATTCCTCTTTGACACATATCTGTTAAAAATCCTGGTTTCTGTCTTTTTTTTTTAAAAGACGGCAGCCACGGAAGTCACAGGATGAGTTATTACAAGTTAACAAAGTGTCTCTGTGCCTGTTACCAGCGGATGGATTACCTCAGTCCTAAGACCCCTTATGTGCCCCCGTCACCCCATATAAACTGTTCGTTTTGTAAGCTCAGGGCTGTGTCCTCTTATTGTTACGGAGTGGCCTGGCAGGTTAGTAGGCCTTGCTTGCCTGACTTTGGGTCTATTCTCCTTTCTAATGGCTACCCTTGTATTATTGGTGCCGAAACCCAGGATGGGTAGGCTCTCGCCTTTTCTCTCTCTTTCCTTCCCTCTTCTGTCACTTCTCTCCCGGCCATCCTCCCCTTCCCAGAAACTGCCGAAGGCCCAGAGAATCTGCCAGACTCTCCCATTGCTGGCGACCGCATCCACCATCAGAGCTTCCCCCGGGGTGGGTAGGAGAGACTGTTGCTGCTTCCTGGAACCCTTGACCGTCCCTGCCTTCCCGAAAGTCCCAGCGCTGGGCCAAGGGCTTCCCCGGCCTCCAGGCCTCCAGTTTCTCCATTTCAGGGACGTTCGACTTGGTGGCTACCTCCCATATCCCGGACAAGGCCCGTGGGACAGGGGACACCTTCTCCGCCATCCTTGTCAATCAGCGGTCTCTTCTTCCTCCCCGTCCCCCACCCCATTCCCTATGGGAGCCCGCCACTCTACCCCTTCCAAAACTACCCACCTTGGTGTCTCCTGCGTAATCTCAATGCTCTCGGCCTCCGTCCAGAAGTCCATCCTAACAGGCTTATCTTTTACTGTAATACCGTTTGGCCTCAGTACAAATTAGACAATGGCTCCCAATGGCCTGAAAGTGGCACCTTTGATTTCAATGCACTTAGGCATTTAGACAGCTTTTGCCACCGCAATGGGAAATGGTCTGAGGTTCCTTACGTTCAGGCTTTCTTCACTCCTCATAGCCGCCCTTGGCTCTGCCGGTCCTGCCCACTTTCCAAATCCTCCTGGCTTGCTCCAAACCCGACTCTCTTCCCGTCACTCTCCCCATGGCTCCGGCTGACAACCCTCCTGCCACGCTCCCCACAGCCCCAGCCGACGACTCCTCTTCCTCTTACCTGCTGATTTTCCTCCTCCTCCACCTCCTCATGTTCCCCCACCATCCGTCCCCACTCCAGCTCTCCCCTTTCCCCCATCCTCCAAGTCCTCTCCCTCTCCACCCCTTACCTGTTCTGAGCCCAACATGCTCAGCAACCTGCTCCGTGGCTTCCCCTGAGGGAGGTAGCAGGGGCTGAAGGAATTCCCCGTGTCCACCCCCACTTCTCCCTCTCCAATCTCTGCCAGACTGAAAACGTCTTGAGTTCTTCTCCTCTGATCCCTACACTTACATCAAAGAATTTAAACATCTCACCCAGTCTTATGAACTCACTTGGCAGGATCTCTATATTATCTTCTCTTCTACCCACCTTCCGGAAGAGAAGGACAGAGTGTGGCTCGCGGCCCAGGCACATGCGGATGATCTTCATTGGCGGGACCCTAGTAAGCCTGTCGGAGCTGCTGGCATCCCCCGGGAAGAGCCTTCCTGGGAGCACCAACCCACAGACCCCGGCCGGGCATCCTGTAACCATATGGTTACTTGCCTTATTGCAGGCCTTAACAAGGCTGCCCATAAGGCCATAAATTTTGAAAAACTTAATTTCCCAAAAGGCAGATGAAAATCATGCCCAATTCCTTTCCCACCTTACAGAGGCTCTCCAAAAATATACTCGTGTCAACCCTGCCTCCCAAGAAGGAACTATTGTTCTTTTTTTTTTTCTTTTTTGAGACAGAGTTTTGCTGGGTCACCAGGCACCAGGCTGGAGTACAGGCACAATCTCGGCTCGGCTCACTGCAACCTCCGCCTCCTGGGTTCAAGCAAATCTCCTGCCTCAGCTTCCTGAGTAGCTGGGATCACAGGTGCGCACCACCATGCCCAACTAATTTTTGTATTTTTAGTGGAGATGGGGTTTCACCATGTTGGCCAGGCTGGTTTCGATTTCTTGACCTCGTGATCTGCCTGCCTCGGCCTCCCAAAGTGCTGGGATTACAGGCGTGAGCCACCGCGCCTGACCGGAACTATTGTTCTTAATACCCATTTTATTTCCCAATCTGCCTCCAACATCTGGCACAAACCTAAAAAGGCTGAAGATGGCCCTCAAACCCCACAACAAGACCTCCTTAACCTGGCTTTCAAAGTCTGCCATAACAGGGATGAGCAGAGTAAACTAGACAAAGCCCCAAGAGATGGTGCTAAACACCAGCTTCTGGCTGCAGCTATCCATCAGCCTAGCCATAGCACCCAAGGGCACAAAAGACCTTATAGCAGTGGCCCTCCTGGGTCTTGTTTTAAGTGGGGAAAAGAAGGCCACTAGGTGCCGGCATGTCCTAACCCGAGAGTGCCAAAGAGCCCACGCTCAGTCTGCGGCAGACAGGCCCCTGGAAGTCTGACTCCTCTCAACGGACAGAAAAGCCTGCACCTCGGAGCCACCACCCACTCAGCAAGACGGAAAGTGAAGACTTGCACTCCCGAAGCTGGCGGCCTAGCCGCTGAAGGCTGCGGAGGCCCGGGGCCCCAGCCCCTGGCCCCATCTGCCATCGCTGCATCGGAGCCCCGGGTAACTCTGCTAGTAGCAGGTAAGCTGATCTCTTTTTTAATCGACACCGGGGCCACGTACCCGGCTTTGCCTGAATTCTCAGGACCCACTCATCCCTCTCAGGTCTCAGTTGTCGGGGTTCATTCACTCATCTCTCACCCACGGGCCACTAGACCTCTTCCTTGTTCCCTATTTCATACTGTTTTTTTCTCACACCCTTTCCTTATCATGACTCCTTGCCCTACCCCCATCCTAGGCAGAGTCCTCCTAACTGAATTCAAAGCTTCCATCACCTTTTTCTGTTCCCCACAACCAGATGCTCTCCTGCTCCTCTCTGCCACCATGCCAGCCCCCGACCCTTCCCCAAGATGCACTGTCAAGGACACCAAACAGGGTCAGATAAGATCTCAAGAGGAAACAGAAAGGCTGACGAGGCCCCAAAAAAGCCTCCCTTCCTCCTGCCCCTGCCCTCCTCATCACTCCCACAATCCAACCCCAATATTCCCCCACTGAAAAAGCGTCACTGTTACAAGGGGCCTCCTTCCAAGGGAGCTGGATAGTCAGAGATCAAAAACTCATCCTCCCCCAAGCACAAACCAAAGAAACTCCGACATCTCTGCACCCGTCCTTCCATATCGGTGCGCGCCCCCCGTACCTCCTCCTTCGCCCTTATTTCTCTTCCCCCGTCTATTCACCTCACTAAAAGACATAACCTCCAACTGTCATACGTGCTCTGCCACTTCCTCCCAGGGCCCTCCGCCCTCCTCCTTTCCCTCCACATCAGCTAAGAGGAACACTCCCAGGGGAAGCCCAGCAAATAGACTTTACCCGTATGCCCCCAGTTAAAAGGACTGTTTCTTCTTACTCTTGTAGACACGTTCTCCGGGTGGGTAGGAGCGTTTCCACCTCCTCAGAAGCAGCTGCAGCAGTCTCCCCAACTCTTCTAACAGAAATCATTCCTAGATTTTGTTATTCGTGTCCAATAGTACCAAATATTAAATGCCTTTAATAAAGAGATCTCCCGAACAGGCTTTGTGTGGGGAACATGGCTGTTTTATTTCTCGCTTGGGTGCAGGCGAGCTGAATCTGAGAAAGGACAGGCGAAGGGGGTAAGGTGGGAATTGGCTTTATAGGTTGGGGCAGATTTATTTTATTTGTTTTGTTTTGAGACAGAGTCTTGCTCTGTCACCAGGTGCCAGGCTGGAATGCAGTGGCGCAATCTTGGCTCACTGCAACCTCTGCCTCCCGGGTTCAAGCAATTCTCCTGCCTCAGACTTCCCAGTAGCTGGGACTACAGGCGTTCACCACCACGCCCAGCTAATTTTTGTATTTTTAGTAGAGACGGGGTTTCACCATGTTGGCCAAGATGGTCTCAATCTCTTGACCTCGTGATCCGCCCGCCTCGGCCTCCCAAAGCGTTGGGATTACAGGCGTGAGCCACTGCGCCCGGACTTTTTTTTTTTTTAAAGACACAGTTTCACCATGTTGGTCAGGCTGGTCTTGAACTCCCGACCTCAGGTGATCCACCCGCCTTGGCCTCCAAAGTGCTTGGATTGGTTGGGGCAGTTTTTTAGGGGGCGGGGGTGTTGCAGAGTAAGATCAGTTACAGTGGTGGGGGGGTAGGGGCAAGGGGTATACATGACCACAAGTTCAGTTACAGTGGCAGGTGGGGGTGAGGCGGAAGAGCAGTTAAGACAGCAGGATGGGTGAGAGGTATTCACATCATCGTAAGAAGAGTGAGGACGGCAGGGCTGGGTGAGGGGCTTGTCCTGGTCTAGGCAAGCAGGACTTCAGACTTCCAGGCTCCAGGCTGTCGTATGCAGACCTGACAGATTTGGTCTTCCCCATTACATACCATCAGACATCGGTCCTCGCTTCATCTCCCAAATCGCCCAAGAGGCCCCTCGGCGCCCAGTGGCGCCTCCGTACCCCACACCAGCCCCGTCCTCAGGAAAGGTGAGAGGGCAAATGGGGTCGTTAAATCTCAGTTAACCACACTCGCTCTAGAAGCCCAGCCACCCTGGAGCTCTCTTCTGCCCACAGCCCTAGCCCGCATCAGAGCCAGCCCGAAAGCCCCCTCCTTCCTCAGCCCGTTGGAGTTCATGGATGGACGCCCTTTCCTCTTACAAAACAGACCCCTTCCAACTCTCAGCTAGGAGAATACCTCCCAACAGTTTCCGTCCTCCGCCATCTCCTCCGTGAACAAGCGGACCAGGCCTCCCAAAGCCCCAGGAAGGCCGCACCAACCAGACCCTCCTACCAGGAGAACATGTCTTCCTAAGAACTCTGAACCCAGCAAGCCTTAAACCAACGCGGGAGGTCCCTTGCAAGTGCTTCTCACATCCCCACCGCAGCTAAACTCCCAGGACACGTCTCTTGGTGCCATCTTTCCAGATTAAAAAGAGCTCCTGAAGCGCCCGCTCACCCGCCCATGGCCATCCTCTGCCGGTTCTCCAGTTCCCTTCTCAGCCCAGCCAACTGCGCCTCACGCCTGTGCCCGAGGGCGACCCTGCTGCCTGCCTCCTCTTAAAAACCATAAGTACAGGCCGGGCACGGTGGCTCACTCCTGTAATCCCAGCACTTTGGGAGGCTGAGGCGGGTGGATCATGAGGTCAAGAGATTGAGACCATCCTGGTCCACATGGTGGACCCATCTCTACTAAAAATACAAAAATCAGCTGGGCATGGTGGCACTCGCCTGTAGTCCCAGCTACTCGGGAGGCTGAGGCAGGAGAATTGCTTGAACCCAGGAGGCAGCAGTTGCAATGAGTCGAGACCGCGCCATTGCACTCCAGCCTGGGTACCAAGAGCGAAACTCTGTCCCCCCGCCAAAAAAAAGCCGTAAGTACTCTGAGTCCCTAAAGAAACCTAAATGCTTGCCCCTGCCTATGCTGCCGCTTTACCCCTTTCTCTGCTCGTCTGTGAAGACATCTGGTTTCTCCCCCGTGCTCCCACTCTTGACTCTCTTTTGGAGTGGATAAATGACCTACTTTTCCAAGGCACTCTGTGGGACTTCTCCCAGATGAAACGCAGCTGTTTACCTTTCTGCTCACTCTTTATCTGTCTCTGCAGCTCCTGTGGCTGCCCTGCAGCCCCACAGCCTCCCCCTTCCTGTCACCCCAACCACCTCTACAAAACCCTGAGCTTAACCCATTCACCACTGACTCAATCCAACGCCACCCAGCAGGAGACGGCTGGCTGTGCCTCTCCCTGTCAGCTCTGCATACACTGCCACTCCTGCCCCTGCAGAAACCTGGGTTTCTACCGAGGTAAGCCATCATTCATCCCCAATATGAAGGTAAATCCTCCCCAGCCCTTAGACATGCAGTCATCAGCCAGGTTTCCCATGTCAGAAACAACAAAAAATACTTTCACGGGACGCGCAGAACAACTGCGTGCCTCTATTTCCAGTCACCCAACGCACAGACAATAAAACAAGCCCGTAGGCGGCCCCACCACCAGGAGTGCAGAGTTAGCTCTCCGAGCCCCAATTTGCTCTCAGTGCCATCTGTCCTCAGTTCTACCTCTGGGCACCTACCGCCCCGAAATGCAACTACACTGTACGGCCTCAGGCCCCGGCCGACTGTCAGAACTTTCAGGTCTCCCAGGCCGCTCCCTTTAGGCGGCCTGTCCACTTTTCAGGACCCCCTAAAGTCGTTAGTAACTCTCCGCTGAACAAACGTCAGGCTTCTGCCACGGAAGGCATCCTCACTGCATGACTGCACACCCCCGGAGCCCTTGCAGCGCGGCCCCCGCCCTGAAGAATGCCTCCTGATGCCCACATTTAACCACTCCTCTGAATGGGTACTGTAGTTACAAAACCATTCTCTGTCCAATGGGAAACAAAGCACCGGGAGTCACTCAGCTTTCCCCACTCACCCCTTTTCAGCCGCCTAGCGGACTGCCCTAGCTGGCACCCCAGGAGCCTGGGAGAGTAACAAGAAACTCACACACCTTTTTAACAACCACAGCCAGTTCCGTCTGCCAGCCACGGCATGTTTTGCATGTGTGGGACCTCAACTTACCTCTGACTCCACACTGGTTGGACTGGCACCTGCACCCCAGCCTGTCTAAGCCCCAAACAGACATTGCTCCAGGGAACCAAACTTACCAGCTCCCGTCAAAGCTCAAGTCAGCCAGCGCCGAGCCCTGCGGCCAACGCCCCTGCTAATAGGACTTGGAATTCCTGCGGCCACAGGAGCAGGGATGGCAGGGCTGTCCACTCCCTGGCCTACTGTCACACCCTCTCCAGAGGCCTGTCAGACAGCCTGCCAGCCAGAGCAGAAGCCACTCTTACTCTTCCATCCCAAACAGACTCTCTAGCAGCAGTTACACCCCAACACCGTCGGGGTTCAGACCTCCTCACTGCCGAGAAAGGAGGACTGTGCACCTTTTTAGGGGAAGAAAGCTGTCTCTCTACTAACCAGTCAGGACTAGTACAGGATGCCACTCGACGGTTAAATGACAAAGCTTCTGAAACCAGGCAGCGCCTCTCGGACTCCTGGGCTAATCTTTGGAGCTGGGCACCCTGGCTCCTCCCACTGGCTGGACCTCTTGTTTCTACTCTTCTCCTTCAAGCAGCTGCCCCTGCCTCTCTGGACTTGTCACCCAGTTCTTACAGGACCGAATTAAAGCTTTCACCCATGCAACAATACAAGATACGATGCTGCTTCAAGAATACCGGCAGTCCCTGCGATCTAGCCCCCACCCCATATGTCGTCCTTATCCAGCAAGAAGCAGCCAGATGACTCTGGCGCTCCTGCTCTATTACCTATCAAGAGGCTGGAATGTCAGGGACCAGCTGTGCTGTCTCAGAAAGTCCCCTCTGCACAGGCTGACCCCCATTCTCCTCTGAAGGCTCTGCAGCTGCACTCCTGAACCCCTAGCTAGGTGCCACATCAAGGCTGCCAGACCTGTGGCAATTAAGCAAAGCCTCATTACAGCTATCCAGGCAGCTCGAGGGAGGACAGGGAAAACGTGTTGGTTTTCCATACTTGTGAATTCCTGTTTGACACATATCTGTACAAATCCTGGTTTCTGTCTTTTTTTTAAAAGACTGCTGCCACAAAAATCACAGGATGAAGTATTGTAGGTCTGTTACAAGTTAATGAACTATCTCTGTGCCTGTTACTGAAAACTCCCTTATCCCCTCTCTTCCCCCATATAAGTCCATGGGTTATAAAGTTGGGACTGCCTCCTCTGATTGTTACAGAGCAGCCCAGCAGATTAATAAAAGTTTCTTGCCTGACTTTGGGTCTATTCTCCTTTCTCTAGCTACCTTTATATCTGGGAGGTAGAGGTGGCAGTGAGCGGAGATCGTGCCATTGCACTCCAGCCGGGGCGACAGAGCGAGACTCTGTCTCAAAAAAAAAAAAAAAAAAGGGGAAATTGGGGGAATAATGCAAAAATTGGCCAGGTGTGGTGGCTCAGGCCTGTAATCACAGCATTTTGGGAGGCTGAGGCGGGCAGATCACCAAGTCAGATGTTTGAGACCAGCCTGACCAACATTGTGGCACCCTGTCTCTATTGAAAACACAAAAATTTACTGCAGTAGTCATTTTCCAGAAAAAAAAATACAAAAATTAGCCAGGTGTGGTGGCACACACCTGTAATCCCCGATACTCAGGAGGCTGAGGCAGGAGAATCACTTGAACCTGGGCAGCAGGGATGACAGTGAGCAGAAATCTCGCCATTGCACTCCATCCTGGGCAACAAGATTGAAACTCGGTCTCAAAAAAAAAAAAAATGCAGATGTTAGTTAGGCATGGTGGTGCACATCTGTAATCCCAGCTACTCGGGAAGCTGAGGCAGGAGAATTGTTTGAACCTGGGAAGTGAAGGTTGCAGTGAGCCAAGATGACGTCACTGCACTCCAGCCTGGGCAAGAGGGAGACTCCATCTCAAAAAAAAGCAAGGAAGAAAGAGAAGGTGAGTGGATGTAAAGAAACTCCCCTGTCTGCTGTGCCAGTGAGACCTGAACATGGGGAGCTAGTGAGGGAAGCCGGAAGAAGGCGCAGTGTGGTAGGAGGGGTTCCCGGCCCTGGGAAAGCTCTTCCAGGAGGAAGCACCATCCTGGTTTGTGTGCAACAGAGATGGAGGAGAATCAGGAAAATAAAAGCATGTCTCAGCTGGACGCTGAGGTTCACACCTGTAATCCCAACACTTTCGGAGGCTGAGGCAGGAGAACTGCTTGAGCCCAGTAGTTCAAGACCAGCCTGGGCAACCTAGTGGGACCCTGTCTCTACAAAATCTTAAAAATCATCTGGGCGGAGAGGTAACAAGATCGTGACCAAGACAGTGGAGTTCCATAAGCTGAAGCTTGCTGAACTAAAGCAAGAATGTCTTGGGCTGGGTGTGGTGGCTCACACCTGTAATCCCAGCACTTTGGGAGGTGGAGGCCGGTGGATCACATGAGGTCAGGAGTCCAAGACCAGCCTGACCAACATAGAGAAACCTCATCTCTACTAATGTAAGGGTCATTGCCGTGTTAAAATGAGGAAACAGCTCCCGGGCGAGATTCTATGGTCCGGAGAAAGGGGCCAGAGAAGTCGCGCTGATTCCTGGGGCATGGGGTTTTTGTGGCTATGGGTAACAAGCAACAGCTGGGTGCTCTGATTGGCTCCGGGGGAGTGGGATTGGGACAGGATGGGCCGCTATTGGTTGGCGGGTTGTTGGGCGGGTTTTTCTAGTACAAGGGCCGGCCAGGGTTGCATCAGCTGGAGCCTTCCAGGAGAGCCATGAGGCAGAGCCTGGTGCCGGGTGCAGTCAGGTGCTGCGTGCAGAGCCAGGTGCCGAGTGCAGAGCCTGGTGCCGGGTGCAGAGCCTGGTGCCGGGTGCAGAGTCAGGTGCTGCGTGCAGAGGTGGGTGTGTCTGGCCTCCCGGCGAGGCAACCGGCCTTACGTTCCGACCCTTTTGATGATATAGGACGCCGCTTCTTTCCGGCTACTTCCTGCTGAACAGGGGCGGCGTGAGGGAGAAGGGTCAGTTGGCTGGTGCCTCGGTTGGGAGTCGGACATAGGGGTGAAGTAGCATCTGGTTTACGGCCACCCTGGAAGTTTCCCTCATGCGGGCCTGTAAAAACCTGAGGAAAAAAGGGGCCAGCATTAACCGAAGACAAACTATGATAACGGGAGTGATAATGGGGTTAGCCAGGGAAGCATGGGGGATTGCCACCCGTTGAGAGGGGAGACTGACGCATTCTGCTTCTTGCAGAGGTCGTCTTGGAGGTGATAGTGTTGACATTTTCCCCACAAGGCCCGTTTCATTAATAGCAGCGCTGCTCCTGAAGAAACAGACAGGCACCTCCCTTTTCTGCTGTCAGCAGGTCAAGGGCCCCTCGGTTCTGGAGAGTTCCCCGGGCCGGCGACGTGATTTGTCGCTGGAGGGAGGCCAGGGAGGCGGCCGACGCTTCGATAGCCACGCGAAGCTGATCCTCTAGTTGAGTGGCTGAAGTGATGCTGTAGCCCAGGGCGCCGCTACCCAGCCCGGCCACCGCCAGAGAGGATGCTAGAGAGAGACCAACGGCCATTGGGAGGAAGACTGCTCGTCTGTCTTGGTGATTAGGGGAGGGTGGAAGGAGGGACGGAAGTTTGGCCTGTCCGTATACCTCTAACTGCGGGACCAAGGTGACAGGCACACAAGGGAAAGGGAAGGAGGCTCTGAAGGGTTAGGGGGCGATGGGTCGGGGCCATAGGTGAGGCAGACGTAAGTGGGGTCCAGGGATTCAGATTTCCACTGATCATTTGGGGGGCCAGTTTGAGGCGGGACACATGGTACCACGGAGCGTGACCCAGGAGTTTGGCGGCTGTGGGGGTGGTTAGGATAACAATGTGGGGTCCCGACCACCTGGGTTGCAAGGATCCTGGTTTGAGTTCTCGGAGGAGAACGCTGTTGCCCAGTTGGAGAGGCGCCACTGGGTAGGAGTCCTCTGGTCCTGGAGCAACAGGGAGGGAGCGGTCCGTGTGCTCCCATAACAGGTGGCGGAGGAGGGAGAGAAAGGGAAGGTAGGAGGCCAGTGGAGAGGGTTTACAGGGAGGTTGTGATACACCAGGAAAGGCCAGCCGTACAGCATTTCGAAGGGGCTAAGGCCCATTGGCCCCCGTGGGGTGGCCCGGACCCGGGCCAGGGCAAGAGGTAGGAGTGTGGGCCAAGAGAGCTTTACCTCAATAGCAAGTTTGGCCAAATGGTCTTTGAGGATGCCGTGGGCCCCTTCAACTTTACCCGACGACTGAGGACAGTAAGGGATGTGCAGCTCCCAGGAGATGTTGAGGGACTTGGCGACTAGCTGGACTGCTTGGGCTGTAAATGCTGGACCGTTGTCCGACTGGGTGGTGGCAGGTAGGCCGAAGCGAGGGACGATTTCCTGAGTAAAGAGGGAGGTCACCATGTCTGCCATCTCCCAGGGAGTGGGGGAGGCTTCCATCCAACCTGAAAAGGTATCTACAAAAGTTAGGAGGTAGCGGAGCTTTTCGTGAGTGGGCGTATGAGTGAAGTCAATTTGCCAGTCTTGGGCCGGTAGGTTGCCATGCATTTGGTGGGTAGGAAACTGTGGCCTTAAGCCTCCCTGAGGCGAGACCTTAGAACAAGTGACACATGCCTTGTGTACCTGCTCAATTGTTTGTTGCAGACCTGGTGAGAAAAAGAGGGGCTGTACAAAGAATGTCTTGTCCTAAAAGGGGGACTGGGCATGAGGGTATGATTAAAAAGGAGTGGGAAAAGGGGTGTCCCTTGAGGACACAGGCTAAAGGATGGGTTTGATTAGGACAGGAAGGCTTACTGTCCATTCCCATGACTGAAGGTATGCTAGGTCCTGAGTAGGAAGGCAATACAGAATAGCCCCCATGTCTACTAAGAAGGAAATGGACTTACCCGCTACCTGCAGCATTACCCTGGGCTCAGCAAGGGTGATGCGGGTCTTCGAGTCCGGGCTGCGTCAGTCACCCAGAAGGCGGAGAAGTTCAAGTGATGGGATTGCTTCCTGTGGACCGGCCTGCCCTCCACATAGAGGTGCGGGGGCTGTGCCTATAGTCTGGGATGAGCAATCACTGCGCCAATGTCCAAGCTGCTTGCAGTCTGGGCAGGGCTTGGTAGGTGGTCAGTGCCCAGTGTCCCTCCTGACCTCACTTGAAACAGGGCCCAGGCGGAACACCTCCGGAGTTCTTGGTGGGCTTTGATGGACCCCCTCCACCAGCACCTCGTGGGCTGCCAGCCTCAGGGCTGCCACAAGAGCTTGGGTTTGGAGGCTTACCTTTTGCTGTAGACGGGCCTGGTGGGTGGCGTCAGCTTTTTCCTCTTGGCCATTAAAAACTTTAAATGCCATGTTTACCAGGTCTCATATGGGAGTTTGGGGGCCCTCCTCAGCCTTTTTAAGCTTCTTTCTAATGTCAGCCGCTGACTGAGAGATGAAATGGGTGGCTAGAACTGTAGTCCCCACTAAAGGGGCCGGGTCCAGCCGGGTATGAAGGATCATAGCATTGGTTAATCAGTCAAGGAAGGCGGCTGGGTTTTCAGTAGGGCCCTGAGTTATTTCCCTAAATTTATCATAATTAACTACGTTTTGGGCTGTGCTTTGCATGCCTGCTAGGAGGCACTGTAGCATTTGGTCTTGGCAGCGGCCATCTTGACCAGTTGGATAATTCCAATTAGGGTCGGCCTCAGGGGCCGCTGCCGCACCTACTGGCACTTGATTGTCTGTGAGATGTACCTGATCAGCGTGCACCCGGGCCACCGTAAGGATGCAATCATGCTCATCTGGAGTAAGGGTGGAGGACAGAATTACATAGGTATCATGCCAGGTGAGGTCGTAAGCCTGGGTGAAGTAGCGGAATTCTTTGGTGTAAGCAGTAGGATTGGTGGAAAATGACCCTGGGCGTTTCTCAATGGCTGATAGATCAGAGAGGGAGAAGGGAACATGCACTCGAACAACGCCTTCCGCTCCGGCGACCTCGTGCAGGGGGCAAAGAAGGGAGGTTTCATTGTCAGGAGCACAGCACGAGCGAGTGTGAGCACTGACAGGAGAGGCCAGGTTGGGACCAGGAAGAGGAGGAGCCGGAGGGGGTTGAGGTTCCGCATAGGGCGGAGGGTTAGTGGGTTGGACGGGTGGAAAGGAGAGTTCTTCGTGTGGGTCGGGGTCAGAAAAGGAGGAGGATGGTGGGGGGCCGAGGGCGGTGAGGGAGTTTCCTTGGCCAGGAGCACCTGAGCGGTGGTACAAGAGGAACAGAGGTGGGACGGGAGCGAAGATACCAGAAAGCCTGAACATAGGGGACCTCTGACCATTTACCATTTTTTGACAGAAATTGTTTAAGTCAGTTAGAATGCCAAAATCGAAAGTTCCTTCCGGTGGCCACTTGGACTGGCTGTCCAGAGGATTCTGGGGCCAGGCCACGGTGGAGAGGAAAAACAGCCTTTTCTTTTTTATGGAGAGGCCCAGCTTGGGTAAATTTTGGACTAGACGTCCCAACGGCGACTTGGGGGACTCCTGATTACCCATAGTTCCCTCTCTGTCGCAGGATAGTCAGGAGTGAGGAACGGCGTCCCGGACCTCAACACCTGAGTACTGGAGGTTACGGGGAAGGAGAGGAGTATAGGGATGTCTCCACAATATTCCTGTCTTCTGGAACGGGCAAGCAGGGGCACCGGGACGTCTCCGTGAGACCCACAGCTCAAGACAGGAAGGATTCCCTGACGCAGCCGCAATTAAGGACAGGGTCTCCTCAGATCGGAGCAAACAGAGGATGGGGTTATGGGCAATAGGAGTCTTACCGAGTGATGGCTGCAGACGATCGGAGAGGCAGAGGCTCCCTGGTTCGGCTTATGGTAGAGGAGTCAGTTTCCCCCAGGAGGGGTCTTGAACTCCTCCCGGGTTTTTGGCACCACTTGTAAGGGTCATTGCCGAGCTTAAAATGAGGAAACTGAGGCCAGTATAAGAAAATTAAATGCCAGTTTATTCAGCTCCCAGGCAAGGTCCTATGGTCTGGAGAAAGGGGGCCAGAGAAGTCGCACTGACTTTCTGGGGCGGGGCGGGGCGGGGGGGTTGGCGGTGTTAATGGCTAGGAGGAAGGAGCAACAGCTGGGTGCCCTGATTGGGTCCAGGGGAGCGGGATTGAGAAGGGGTGGGCCGCTATTGGTTGGTGGGTTGTTGGGCAGGTTTTCCGGTGCGAGAGCCGGCCAGGGCAGCCTTCCAAGGGAGCCATGCAGCAGAGCTAAGTGCCAAGTGCAGAGCCTGGTGCCGGGTGCAGAGTCAGGTGCTGAGTGCAGAGGTGGGTGTGTCCGGCCTCCTGGCGAGGCAACTGGCCTTACAACTAAAAAATACAAAATTAGCCAGGCATGGTGGCGCATGCCGGTAATCCCAGGTACTCGAGAGGATGAGGCAGGAGAATCGCTTGAACCCAGGAGGCAGAGGTTGCGGTAAACTGAGATAACTGAGATGGCGCCATTGCTCTCCAGCCTGGGCAACAAGAGTGAAAGTCCATCTCAAAAAAAAAAAGACATGTGCTTTGGGAGGCCAAGGGGAGCGGATCACTGAAGGTCAGGAATTTGAGACCAGCCTGACCAACATGGCAAAACCCTGTCTTTACTCAAAAAAAAAAAAAAAAAGAATGTCTTGGTTTGGAGAGCAAGGGAATAAAGTAAGACCTTATCCTCAAGCTGCAGGCATATCTTGAAAAACATGCTGAAGAAGAGGCAAATGAAGAAGATGTAGTGGGAGATGAAACAGAGAAAGAAATGAAGCCCATAGGGCTCCCCATCAATGAGAAAGAACCCCCTGAAAAAACTGTTGATGGTGGCAGCAGAAAATAGTGTAGTGAAAACTGCATCTGAAATACCACAGACTGAGAGAATGCAGAAGCGGGCGTATCGATTCAATGTACCTGTTGGAAACAGATGCTCGGTGCTGCAAAGAAAAATCAGCACTGAGACAAAGGATCTTTCAGCAACGCAATTTTTACTTCCTGGACTGCAGGAAGGGTACCCTCACTAGCCATCTTGCCACGAGAGTACAATGAACAAAGAGAATACACACAAATTTATCCCTTGCACGTCTGGGGTCTCCTTACTGCTGTGTCTGATCTCAGTTGGCTGGAGCCAGACCTCACAAGCTAAACTAAAACCCAATTCACTAACTACTGAAAACTTTTCTAAACAGGTAAAAGCAATGGAGAGCTAGGGCATGCCTGTGAGCACGTCCAGCACAGGTATCTTGGTTAAAGTATAAGGACATAGAATGTACTACGTGCCTGTAAGCATGGCATGTCTCACAGCTACATGGGATAGGGCTTAACAAAGTTGTTAGTGTGCTTATTCTTTAACCAGAAAGGAAACTTTAAAAAGGAACATTTCTACTTCCCACAGTACCTGTGAGCTTGCAGAGTAAGAAAGCTCTTGGGTAGCTAAGTTTGGGATTTCTTCACTTCCAACAAAAGTTCTGTTATCTGATAACAAACCCATGGTTAACTTGGATAAGCTGAAGGAAAGGGCTTGAAGATTTGGTCTGAAGATCTCTTCAATCTCCAGAAAGTCTGAAGATGATGAGAAACTGAAAAAGAGGAAGGAGCGATTTGGGATTGTCACAAGTTCAGCTGGAACTGGAACCACAGAGGACACAGAGGCAAAGAAGAGGAAAAGAGCAGAGCGCTTTGGGACTGCCTGATGAAAAGTTCTTTCTTTTTTTGAGACAGAGTTTCACTCTTGTTGCCCAGGCTGGAGTGCAGTGGCGCGATCTCTGCTCACTGCAACCTCCGTCTCCCAGATTCAAGCGATTCTCCTGCCTCAGCCTCCCGCTGAGTAGCTGGGACTACAGGTAGCACCACCATGCCCGGCTAATTTTGTGTTTTTCAGTAGAGACGAGGTTTCTTCATGTTGGTCAGGCTGGTCTCGAACTCCCAACCTCAGGTGATCTGCTTGCCTTGGCCCCCCAAAGTGCTGGGATTACAGGCGTGAGCCACTGCTAAATTTCTTGATACTTTCTGTTTTCCAGTGTTTTCTCTGATTCTTCTTGGTCACATATATACCTAAAGGCACAGTCATGTATGTAAGGGTTATTGCCGAGTTTAAAATGAGGAAACTGAGGCCAGTATAAGAAAATTAAATGCCAATTTATTCAGTTCCCGAGTGAGGTTCTATGGTCCGGGGAAAGGGGGCCAGAGAAGTCGCGCTGACTTCCTGGGGTGTGGGGTTTTTGTGGCTATGGGCAACAAGCAACAGCTGGGTGCTCTGATTGGCTCCGGGGGAGCAGGATTGGGATGGGGCGGGCCGCTATTGGTTGGCGGGTTGTTGGGCGGGTTTTTCTAGTACAAGAGCCGGCCAGGGTTGCATCAGCTGGAGCCTTCCAGGAGAGCCATGCAGCAGAGCTAGGTGCCAGGTGCAGAGTCAGGTGCTAAGTGCAGAGGTGGGTATCTCCGGCCTCCCGGCGCAACCGGCCTTACAATGTGCCTATGTCCCGTCTGGCAATGAGGGAGCATGCACCCCAGGTATATCCGTGAACTGCAGGAGCAGTTTGACTTATTGCTGTCAGCTTTAAGGTTGTATATTTTTGTTTTTTATTATGTTGCTTGTTAATTAAAAAAAAAAAAATAGAAAAAAAATCATCTGGGCATGGTGGCACATGGCTGTAGTCCCAGCTACTTGGGGAGGCTGAGGTGGGAGGATCACTTGAGGCCAGGAGGTTGGGGCTGCAGTAAGTCACCACTGCACTCCAGCCTGGGTGAAACAGTGAGACCCTGTTTCAAGCAAACAAACAAAGCGTCTCCTGGAGTTGGAAGAAAAACTTTTTTGTTTGTTTGTTACCAGTTAATCCAATTACTCTCAAAGGGTTCTAGTCAGGGAGGAGACCCTTAATCACCCTTAAGCATTTTTTTTCTTTTTTTTTTTTTTTTATAAAGATTGGGTTTCACCATGATGGCCAGGCCGGTCTTGAACTCCTGACCTCAGGTGATCCACCCACCTCGGCCTCCCACAGTGCAAGGATTACAGGCGCGAGCTGCGCCTGGCCACCCTTAATCATCTAAAACCACCCCCCTTGACTTCCACCTGCATTTCAATAGGAGAAGCAAAGGGTGGCAGACCAGGCCCACCTTAATCACCCTCCTATAGATCGCAGGCATGGTGGGGAGGAATCTTTCTGGAAGGCATTGTTTTCACTTAAACACGATCAAACCCCCACCTAAAACACTATATCCCAGCCTACTCCAGGGCCCGAGAGCCTTTCACATGTAAATTCTAGAGTTGCAAGCCTATACAAGGGCAGAGACTTTCTTTGTTACAAGAGCTTGGCCATTGGGCAGCTAGGCTGCCTTGCTCCCAGCCAAATAAATCACCCTTTCCTACCCAGTTTGGTGTTCAAGAGGTTTGTTTCTTGTGGCCATTCCTGCTTTATTAGTAGGCAAGTTTTCTTTTCTTTTTCTTTCTTTTTTTTAGACCGAGTTTTGCTCTTGTTGCCCAGGCTGGAGTGCAATGACACAATCTCGGCTCACCGCAACCTCCACCTCCTGGGTTCAAGCGATTCTCCTGACTCAACCTCCCGAGTAGCTGGGATTACAGGCATGTGCCACCACACCCGGCTAATTTTGTATTTTTAGTAGAGATGGGGTTTCTCCATGTTGGTCAGGCTGATCTCGAACTCCCGAACTCAGATGATCCAGTGGATTACAGGCGTGAGCCACGGCACCCAGCTCCATCTTTTTTATTTATTTATTTATTTATTTATTTATTTTATTTATTTTTTTGAGACAGGGTCTCCCTCTCTCGCCCAGGCTGGAGTGCAGTGGTGAAATCTCAGCTCACAAGAGTCTCTGCCTCCAGGGTTCAAGCTATTCTCCTGTCTCCACCCCCAGAGTAGCTGGGACTACAGGTACGCACTACCACACCCGGCTAAGTTTTGTACTTTTAGTAGAGACGGGGTTTCACCATGTTGCCCAGGCTGGTCTCGAATGCTTGACCTCAAGTGATCTGCCTGCTTCAGCCTCCTAAAGTACTGGGATTACAGGCATGAGCCACCGCGCCTGGCCGAGGGAGATTTTCTTATCCCCTTTTTACAGCCTAGAAAACTGTAGTTCAGAGAGAGAACGTGATTTGTTTGAGGCCACAAAACTCATGGATGTCAGAACCAAGGCTCAAAGTTGGGTCTATGCCATGCTTGTGCCTTGTCCTGCCTCTGAGATTCCCAGAGTCCTACCCCACTCTCTGAGGCTGAGAATGGACCTTAAAGGTAGCTTCCCCAAGCTTTTCCCGAAGCTAAAACTACTCTGTAGTTAAGGGAAGATTTCAGAGCCAAGGGCAAATAGCCACTAGATGGATAAGGCAAGGCACCTGTGAGTTAGCAAAAGTCAGCAAATTCTCTTCCAAACTTTCATTCAGCCAATAAAAAAGGGAAATGCAGCCCATCCCATGAGCCACAGTGTCCAGAGCATAAAAAACAAACTGCCAGTTGCCTGGGAGAAGTGCAGCTCTTCCTCATTCTGAGTCTTGAGATAAGTTTCCCCAAGCAAGGCTAAGACCGGGCAAGACTGGCAGCATCCCAGCGAGAACGGAATGTTCCCTTGGCCTGGCCATTATTCTGGAATTAGAAAGTTGGGGAGAGAGATTTCTAGGAAATGCCTCTTTTAGAGGCTGAAAAGCCACACCTGCAAAGTGGTTATTTCCTTTGGCAAAAAAGAAGAGGCAGGCTGGCTGGGCACGGTGGTTCACACCTTTAGTCCCAGCACTTTGGGAGGCCAAGGCAGGCAGATCATCTGAGGTCAGGAGTTCGAGACCAGCCTGACCAAGATGGAGAAACCCCGTCTCTACTAAAAATACAAAATTAGCTGGGTATGGTGGCGCATGCCTGTAATCCCAGCTACTCAGGAGGCTGAGGCAGGAGAATCGCTTGAACCTGGGAGGTGGAGGTTGCAGTGAGCCGAGAGAGCAACATTGCAGTCCAGCCTGGGCAAAAAAAAAAAAAAAATCAAAAAAAAAAAAAAAAAAAAAAGAAGCCACAGGCCAGGTGTAATGGCTTACAGCTGACGTGGGCGGGTCATCTGAAGTTAGGATTTTGAGACCAGCCTGGACAACATGGTGAAACCTCATCTCTACTAAAAATACAAAAATTAGCCGGGTGTGATGTGCGCAACTGTAATCTCAGCTATTCGGGGGGCTGAGGCACGAGAATTGCTTGAACCTGGGAGGCAGAGGTTTCAATGAGCCGCATCAGGTCATTGCATTCCAGCCTGGGTGAGACTCCATCTCAAAAGAAAGAAAAAGCAGTGGCAAAAGGAAGATGGGATTGAGTAGGAGCCATGGGAGGAGGGGACCTGGGGTCCTCTTGCTGGCCTGCTTGGGGCTGAGCATTCGGGGAATATTAGTCTCCTCTACCCAGGTATAGTCAATAACAGAATAATTTCCTCTAAATCTTGCCTGTGTCTCAGCCAGAATAAGTGACTGGAAGACCCAGACGCCCACCTTTCTTTTGTTGAGACAGGGTTTTGCCATGATTGCCAGGCTGGTCTCAAACTCCTGGCTTCAACTGATACACCTGCCTCAGCCTCCCAAAGTGCTGAGATTACAGGTGTGAGCCACCATGCCTGGCCATAACTACCCTTTTAATAAAGTGATTTGACCTAGATAAACGAGGTCATGGAATTCTTTGGAATCAATAACTTTGCAAGGTTTGGGACCTAGAGCTACAATAGAATTTCAGCAGTTCTGACAGCAAAACATCTTTCTCAGAAAAAAAAAAAAAAAACTCATCCTGGCAGCTTCTCCCAGCAGGATATTTCCCAGAAGGACATGGGGATGGGAAGAAGAAAGAGAGGCTGCCTCTCAGAAAGAATTGATGAGCTGGGAAGCCAGGTGCAGTGGCTCACACCTGTAATCCCTGCACTTTGAGGCTGAGGCAGGTGGATGGCTTGAGCCCAGGGGTTTGATACCAGCCTGGGCAACATAGTAAAACCCCGTCTCTGCTAAAAACACAAAAATTAGCAGGGTGTGGTAGCGCATGTCTGTGGTCCCAGCTACTTAGGAAGCTGAGGCAGAAGGATTTTTTTTTTTTTTTAGCCCAGGAAGTTGAGGCTGCAGTAAAGCTGTGATCACACCATTGCATTCCAGCCTGAATGACAGAGAGAGACCCTGTCCCTCCCCACACCGCCCCCACAAAAAAATGTATAAGCTGGGATTTACTGGGTAGGGAAGCCCATCACCACGTGGCTCTCTAGACGCATGTTCTCTGAAGAGATGGATGAAGCCTTGGTGTCCCTTGCAGGAGGGCTGACTGTTGGAGAGAGGACAAAAAGCCAGGGAGGAGGAGAGGAGGAGGGGAAACGACGAGATGAAAGTTTTGAAAAGTTCAAAGGAAGCTGGGTGCAGGGGCTCACGCCTATAATCCCAACACTTTGAGATGCTGAGACAGGCGGATCATGAGGTTAGGAGTTCAAGACCAGCCTGGCCAACATGGTGAAACCCCGTCTCTACTAAAAATACAAAAATTAGCCCAGCTTGGTGGCGCGCGAGCCGGTAATCCAGCTACTTAGGAGGCTGAGGCAGAAGAATTGCTTGAACCCAGGAAGCGGAGGTTGCAGTGAGCCAAGATCAGCCACTGCACTCCAGCCT
>NW_016107397.1:1222020-1225313 GCF_001604975.1 Cebus imitator
TCCCAGCTACTCAGGAGGCTGAGGCAGGAGAATTGCCTGAACCCAGGAGGCAGAGGTTGCGGTGAGCCGAGATCGCGCCATTGCACTCCAGCCTGGGTAACAAGAGCGAATCTCCATCTCAAAAAAAAAAATAATAATAATTAATTAATTTTTTAAAAATGTATGTATATATATAAAGAAAAGTTCAAAGGCTTTGAACAAGATAAGACCTTATGCTCACCTTTCTTTATCTGGCAGCTCCAGCTGCCACCTGGAGGAAGATGTGACTAAGACCAGAACTGTGCCCACCAGCTGCCACACTTTCCTGGCAAGGGCTCAAACTCAGACACTCAACCCAGCTCAGCACTTCTCCCTGGCCCTCTTCCAACTGCATGAAGCCCTGGGTCCCTGGGTCATTCATTTCCTGGGGTAGAAAAGTCTGTTAATCCTACTTGGTCATCGAAATCACCCGGGTAACTTCTGTTTTTTTGGGAAGTCAAGGCAAGCAGATTAGTTGAGGCCAGGAGTTTGAGACCAGCCTGGCAAACATGGTAAAATACTGTCTCTACTAAAAATGCAAAAATTAGCCAACTTTTCTTTTTATTTTTTTATAATTTTTTAATTTTTTGAGACAGAGTCTTGCTCGTTAACCCAGGCTCGAGTACGGTGGTGTGATCTCGGCTCACTGCAACCTACACCTCCTGGGTTCAAGCAATTCTCCTGCCTCAGCCTCCCGAGTAGCTGGGATTATGGGTGTGTGCCACCACACCCAGCTAATTTTTTTGTATTTTTGGTAGAGACGGAGTTTCACCTTGTTCATCAGGTTGGTCTCTAACTCCTGACCTCGAGTGATCTGCCCGCCCCAACCTCCCAAATTGCTGGGATTACAGGCGTGAGCTACTGCAATGGGTTCCTCCTGAGAGTTTTAATTCCCTGGCGGTTCCGATCTGACATAGCAGAGTAGCCTTTGGGATAAGGCACCCAGGTCCAGAGCTAGAGACATTACTGGTGACGGGAAACATCAGGAGCACACCAATGGGGCAGCCCAAGAAAAAGAGGTGCGGGCAGCATATCGTCAGCTTCCCTACATGAGTTTTTATCATAAAAGTGATTAATGGCTGGGCGCGGTGGCTCACACCTGTAATCCCAGCACTTGGGACACCGAGGCAGACGGATCATGAGGTCAAGAGATTGAGACCACCCTGGCCAAGTGGTGAAACCCCGTCTCTACTAAAAATACAAAAATTAGCTGGGCATAGTGGCACTCACCTGTAGTCCCAGCTACTCGGGAGGCTGAGGCAGGAGAATTGGTTGAACCCGGGAGGCAGAGGTTGCAGTGAGCCGAGATCCGACGCTGCACTCCAGCCTGGGTGACAGAGCAAGACTCTGTCTCAAAAAAGAGATTAAAAGAGATAAAAGTGATTAATTTGGCCGGGCTCGGTGGCTCATGCCTGTAATCCCAGCACTTGGGAGGCCAAGGTGGATGGATCACTTGAGGTCGGGAATTCGAGACCATCCTGGCCAACATGGAGAGACCCTGTCTCTATTAAAAACACAGAATTAACTGAGTGTGGTGGCACATGCCTGTAATCCCAGCTACAAGGGAGGCTGAGGTAGGAGAATCGCTTGAACCTGCAAAGCGGAGGTTGTGGTGAGCGGAGATTGTGCCATTGCACTCCAGCCTGGGCAACAAGAGTAAAACTAGGTCTCAAAAAAAGGAAAGTGATTAATGCACATGGTAAAATGTTTAAACACCATGGAAACGTACTAATAAAAGTATATCTCCTCTATCCCAGATCCTAGTCCGGAACTGCGTACTCTCAGAGGTGTGCGAACCAGAGTGACTCCATCTTGAATGGGAGCTGGGTAAAATGAGGCTGACACCTGCTAGGCTACATTCCCAGGAGGTGAGGCATTCTTAGTCACAGGATGAGATAGCTGGTCAGCACAAGAGACAGGTCACAAAGACCTTGCTCATAAAACAGATTGCAATAAAGAAGCCGGTCAAGGATGGGCATGGTAGCTCATGCCTGTAATCCCAGCACTTTGGGAGGTGAGGTGGGCAGATCACCTGAGGTCAGGAATTTGAGACCAGCTGGCCAACATGTTGAAACCCAGTTTCTACTAAAAACACAAAAAAATTAACCGGGTGTGGTGGTATGTGCCTGTAGTCCCAGCTACTTGAGAGGTTGAGGCAAGAGAATCACTTGAACCTGGGAGGCAGAGGCTGCAGTGAGCCGAGATTGTGCCACTGCACTCCAGCCTGGGTGACAGAGTGAGATTCTGTCTCAAAAAAAAAAAACAGGTTGCAGTAAAGAAGCCAGCCAAAACCAAGATAGCCGATGGAAAAGACCTCTCTGGTCAACCTCACTACTCATTGGACTCTAATTATAATGCATTAGATGCTAAAAGACACTCCCACCACTGCCATAACAGTTTACAGATGCCATGGCCACGTCAGGAAGTAACCCTATATGGTCTAAAAAGGGGGAGGAACCCTCTGTTCCGAGAATTGCCCACCTCTTTCCTGGAAACCTCATGAATAACCGACCCCTTCTTCAGCATATAATCAAAAACTAACTATAAGTACCTTATTCAAGCACCCCATGCTGCTGCTCTGCCTATGGAGTAGCCATTCTGTATTCCTTTACTTTCTTTTTTTTTTTTTTGAGACAGGGTCTCACTCTGTGGCCCAGGCTGGAGTGCGATAGTGTGATTTCTACGCACTGCAACCTCCACCTCCCGGTTCCAGTGACTCTACTGCCTCAGCCTCTCAAGTAACTGGGATTGCAGGTGCCCACCACCACGCCCAGCTAATTTTTTGTATTTTTAGTAGAGACAGAATTTCACCAGGTTGGCCAGGCTGGTCTTGAACTCCCGACCTCAAGTGATCCACCCGACTCAGCCGCCCAAAGTGCTGCGATTATAGGCGTGAGCCACCGCGCCCGGCCTCCTTTACTTTCTTAGTAAACTTGCTTTCACTTTACTCTATAGACTTGCTCCGAAGTCTTTCTTGCAGGAGGTCCAAGAACCCTCTCCTGAGGTCTGGATCGGGACCCCATTCCTTGCCAGTTTATATGTCCAGCAAATTACTAATCATATGTATATCTTTTTTGTTGCACAAATAATATCATACAGTACATACTCTTGTGCACTTTGATTTTTTTTTTTCATTTAAAAATAGGTCATGGAGTCCGGGCGCGGTGGCTCAAGCCTGTAATCCCAGCGCTTTGGGAGGCCAAGGCGGGTGGATCACGAGGTCAAGAGATCGAGACCATCCTGGTCAACATGGTGAAACCCCGTCTCTACTAAAA
>NW_016107397.1:1225478-1231729 GCF_001604975.1 Cebus imitator
GAAACTCCGTCTCAAAAAAAAAAAAATAGGTCATGGAGCACAGTGGCTCACACCTGTAATCCTAGCACTTTGGGAGGCCGAGGTGGGTGGATCACAAGGTCAGCAGTTTGAGACCAGCCTGGCCAAAAAGATGAAACCCCATCTCTACAAAATATAGAAATTAGCTAGGTGTGCTGGCGAGCACCTGTAATCCCAGCTGCTCAGGGGGCTGAGGCAGGAGAATCGCTTGAACAGGGGAGGGAGAGGTTGCAGTGAGCCGAGATTATACCACTGCACTCTAGCCTGGGCGACAGAGCAAGATTCTGTCTCAAAAAAAAAAAAAAAAAAAAAAGAGATCTTTATCAAGTCACTTATGAATGGGCAAATTAGCTTGTTGCCAGTTTTCCACAGCCATCTATAGTGCTGCAATAAACATTCCTGCCCATGCACCTCTGTGCATTTGCGTAGGGTTCCCTCCTGGAAGTGGAGTTGCTGGGACGGTAGATATGTGTGTTAAACGTTTTAGCAGACGCTACTAGATCATCCTCCAAAGAGGCTAATCCAGTAGGCACTCTAGCTGGAAGTGCAACGGAGCGCCAGCTTCCCCACACTCCCAGATGTCCACTGCCCTCTTCTGCACCACCTGCTTCAATCTTCTCATAGCCCCTCGCTGCAGTATAGCCACCATATGATACAACTTCTGGGAAAATAAATGAAGACCACCCAAATGAAAACTAACACACTCTTCATTCCGAGCTTGCTAGAACAATGGGGTCAGTCTCCATCCTTGAAGAGACTCAGGGCAGGCAGGGGAGAGGGAACACTTTGCAGTGGGAAAGAGGGAAGGCACAGGGGTCTTCTGTTTTCTTTAATTCTTTATTTTTAAGATAGAGTCTCACTTTTTCTCCCAGGTTGGAGTGAAGTGGCACGATCTCAGCTTAATGCAACCCCTGCCTCCTGGGTTCAAGGAATTCTCCTACCTCAGCCTACCAAGTAGCTGGGATTACAAGTGCGCACCACTACGCCTGGCTAATTTTTGTATTTTTGGTAGAGATGGGGTTTCACCATGTTGGTCAGGCTGGTCTTGAACTCCTGACCTCGAGTGACCCGCCCACCTCGGCCTCCCAAAGTGCTGGGATTACAGGCATGAGCCACTGTGCTCAGGCCTATGATAGGCCTTTTAAGATGTGTTTTCAGACTTTTGCATTTCTGACTGTTGGATGATCCCACCCAGTGACTCCTCTGTGACCCTACCCAGAAGCAGACTCAATGGGACCATTTTCTACACCCCTATGATTGCATCCCCAACCAATCAGCAGCTCCCATTCCCTAGCCTCCTGCCTACCAAACTATCCTTGAAAAACCCTAGTCTCTGAACTTTGGGGGAGGCTGGTTTGAGTAATAATAAAGCTCTGGTCTCCTATACAACCAGTGCTGCATGAATTGAATTCTTTCTCTGTTGCAATTCCCCTGTCTTGATAAATTGGCTCTGTCTGGGCAAATGGGCAAAATGAAGGCGTTGGATGGTTACACTATGGACCAAGCACTGACTCTCCAGACCAAGTGCTGCAGAGACTGTAGTGAGAGTTCTGTTGTCACATGCAGTTGGGACACTGTATTTCAGTCTTGTCCCTGAATGCTCTGGCTCTCCTCCCTCCTTAGGAACATCTGCTCTCTCCAGACTGGAACCCCAGTCACCATTCGGGTAACAACTCTGCAAAGCTGGTTCTGCAGGCTTGCTCTCCCCATCAGATTGTCCCCTGCTGTGTATTGTTTAGCACTGCTACTTACTCCACTTTGCATTAGACTTACAATAACTTTAGTGGCAATGCCTACTACTGGGACTCTGTGTGCTCTGCGGACTTCTGGCTGCCAGTATGTGGCTCTCTGTGTCTTGGAACTTTTTTTGAACCATGGGAACTTACTCTGCTCCCACTTGCTGAAAGCCCACACCTCACACACAGCTGGCAAAGACTGATGGAGTGGGTATGTACTTCCGAGGGGGATGGATCTGTAGGTTGATAGATTTCCATGAGGTTATTTAAGGGTATATGTTGGTCATGCACAGTGGCTCATGTCTGTAATCCCAGCACTTTGGGAGACCAAGATGGATAGATCACTTGAGGCCAGGAGTTCAAGACCAGCCTGGCCAACATGATGAACCCCTGCCTTAATGAAAAATTCAAAAAGTAGCCGGGCATCATGGCACACGACTTAATCCTAGCTACTCAGGACGTTGAAGCAGAGAATAGCTTGAACCTGGGAGGCGGAGGCTGTAATGAGCCGAGATTGTGCCACTGCACTTCAGCCTGGGCGACTGAGTGAGACTCCATCTCAAAGGAAAAAAAAAATGGTATATGTGTCAGAAGTGTGTAAATCAGAGCAACTCCATCTTAAATACAGGCTAGGTAAATGAGGCTGAGTGCTACTGGGCTGCATTCCCAGATGGGTAAGGCATTCCAAGTCACAAAATGAGATAGGAGGTTGGCACAGGTACAGGCCATAAAGACCCCGCTGATAAAACAGGTTGCCATAAAGAAGCTGGCCAAAGCCCACCAAAACCAAGATGGTGACAAGAGTGACCTCTGGTCATCCTCACTGCTACATTCCCACCAGCGCCATGACAGTTTACAAATACGATGGCAACGTCAGGAAGTTACCCTAGATGGTCTAAAAAGGGGAGGCATGAATAATCCACCTTTTCCTTAGCATATAATCAAGAAATAACCATAAAAGTGGGCAACCAGCTGCCCTCAGGGCTGCTCTGTCTATGGAGTAGCCATTCTTTTATTTTATTCCTCTAATTTCTTTTTTTTTTTTGAGATGGAGTCTCGATTCTGTTGCATGGTCTGGAGTGCAGTGATGCTGTCTCGGCTCACTGCAACCTCCACCTCCTGGGTTCAAGTGATTCTCCTGCTTCAGCCTCCCAAGTAGCTGGGACTACAGGCATGTGCCACCACGCCCAGCTAATTTTTACATTTTTTAGTAGAGATGGGATTTCATAATGTTGGCCAAGCTGGTCTCAATCTCTTGACCTCATGATCCGCCCACCTCAGCCTCCCAAAGTGCTGGGATTACAGGTGTGAGCCACTGTGCCCAGCCTTCTTCTTCTTCTTTCTTAATAAGCTTGCTTTCACTTAACTCTGCATTATTTCTTGTGCAAGATCCAAGAACCCTCCCTTGGGGTCTGGAGCAGAACCTCTTATATGTCTGCTGCTTAAACCTCACCTCCCAGGCCATAGTTCTGAGCCAAGGTGCAGGTGTCGCTGGGAACTCAAACCTCCCAGAGCGCATCTGGCAGCATAACCAGGGAAAACAGTCTCATTGCATGCAGTAGGCAAAGAGCCAGAAAATTAGCTTCAAAGTAGCACAGAGACAGACATGTAGCAGGGTGGGTCTCTGAAGGCATCCTGCTGCTAGCCAGGAGTCCACGTATTTAACTCCTCATAAACTGATGTACTCGCCATGCAGGACTTATCAGAGTTCTCTGGTCTCTTGGCTCTTTCCCAGCTTGGGGGAACGTTCTTCTGGACAATCTCGAGTGTTTTCCATGACAGGGTCTCATGCCACTTCCCAGTGGCTTGACCTCTGACTGTCCTTTGCTAAATCATGCACTCTGTTTTTTAATTTTTAATTTTTATTTTTGTGGAGACAAGAGTTCACTATGTTGCCCAGGCTGGTCTCAAGTTCCTGGGCTCAAGCCATCTGCCTGCCTCAGTCCCCCAAAGTGCTGGGATTACAGGCATGAGCCACTATGCCCTGCTTATCACGTATCCATTTTTTTTTTTTTTTTGAGACGGAGTCTCACTCTGTTGCCCAGGCTGGCATGCAGTGGCATGATCACGGCTTACTGCAGCCTTGATCTCCTGGGCTCAAGTGATCCTCCCACCTCAGCCTCCCAAGTATCTGGGACTACAGGCTTACACCACCAAACCCAGCTACTTTTTAAGCTTTTTGTAGGCCAGGTGCAGTGGCTCATGTCTGTAGTCCCAGCACTTTGGGAGGCCAAGGCAGACAGATCACTTGAGGTCAGGGGTTTGAGACCAGCCTGGCCAACATGGTGAAACCCCATCTCTACTAAAAGTACAACGATTAGCCGGATGTGCTGGCGTGTGCCTGTAGTCTTAACTACTCAGGGGGCTGAGGCAGGAGAATCACTTAAACCTGGGAGGTGGACGTTGCAGTGAGCTGAGATCATGCCACTGCACTCCAGCCTGGGAGACAGTGCAAGAGTCCATCTCAAAATAAATAAATACAAATAAAATAAATGAATAATTTTTTTTTTTTTTTTGGTAGAGAAAGGGTCTTCCTATGTTACCCCAGTTGATCTTGAACTGCTGGGCTCACTTGATCCTCCCACCTTGGCCTCCTAAAGTGCTGGGATTACAGGCATGAGCCACTGCGCCCAGCCAGAGAATTAGAAAGCTGCATGGTGTGAAAAACTTACATATTTGGTGTCAAAACTGTTGCAGGCAGACATAGAAAAAAGGTCTTTCTCTTTCAAGGTTGTGTAACTTGCAAAGCAGAACTTGCACTGAACCCACAGTGCTCTTGATTTGTGGGCGTGTTCATGTTCTAATTCTATCAAGCAAGACATCATTGTGTATCATTTTTTAGCCTCCCAATGCCCATAATAACTCTGTGTGAAATCACGTGTTTGTTGAAATATTTTAAACATTTAGTTTGGAGCCAGTCATGGTGGCTCATGCCTGTAATTCCAGCACTTTGGGAGGCTGAGGCGGGTGGATCACTTGAGGTCAGGAGTTCAAGACCAGCCTGACCAACATGGTGAAACCCCGTCTCTACTAAAAATACAAAATTAGCCAGGCATGACATAATCCCAGCTACCTGGGAGGCTGAGGCAGGAGAATCGCTTGAATCCAGGAGGTGGAGATTTCAGTGAGATGAGATGGCACCATTGCACTCCAGCCTGGGCAACAAGAGCAAAACTCTGTCTCAAAAAAAGATATATATATATATATATATACAGTTTGGGGCTGGGTGCGATGTCTCACACCTTGAGTCCCAGTGTTTTGGGAGGCCGAGGTGGGAGGACTGCTTGAAGCCAGGAGTTCTAGACCAGCCTAGGCAACATAGCAAAATCTCATCTCTACAAAAAATTAAAAGATTAGCCAGGTGTGGCGGTGCACACCTATAGTCCCAGCTACTTAGAGAAGCTGAGATGGGAGGATTGCTTGAGCCCAGAATTTCACGGCAGCAGTGAGCTATGATTGCACCTCTGTACTCCAACCTGGGCAACAGCGAGGCCCCGTCTCAAAAATTTTTTAATTATTTAATTGAATCTAGCTGTGTATGTGTGTTTTTCAAAGTCAATAACAGGACTCTCAGCGGCAGGCCAAGGTCACTCCCAGATGCCTTGGGCTCTGGCTGTCTTCATCCCCTTCAGCCTTGGAGAGGCAGCCTGGGATGGTTTCTGAAGCATGTATGCCATTGGCCACAGCCCAATCCTACCCCCTCCAGGAGAGTCAAGAACACACAATGCCAGGCGCAGTGGCTCATGCCTATAATCCCAGCACTTTGGGAGGCTGAGGCGGGTGGATCAACCGAGGTCAGGAGTTCAAAACCAGCCTGACCAACAGGGTGAAACCCCATTTCTACTAAAAATCCAAAAAAATTAGCCAGGTGTGGTGATGGGCACCTGTAACCCCAGCTACTCAGGAGGCTGAGGCATAAGAATCGCTTGAACCCAAGAGGTGGAGGTTTCAATGAGCTGAGATCGTGCATTGCACTCCAGCCTGGGGCAACAAAAGTGAGACTCCATCTCAAAAAACAAACAAACAAAGAGAACACGCAAGACACAACGACCTTCCAAGAAAAAAAGATCACATTTTATTTGGACTATTATTTGAAAACAGCAAATGCGTCTATGCTTTTGATAAACCTACATAGTATCTCATGCATAGAAAGAAAAAAAGCAAGGGTCTTTTATCCCCCTTGTCCCCCCACTCCATCTTCCCCTCACCAAAATGTGGGATGAGCCCAGATTTCAAAGCCCTTGGCCCCAAAACAGCATGGAGCAAACTGTCACAAAGCAGAGAACCTTCTTAAAGTCATATCTTCCCAAAAATATTAAACTGCCCAAGCTGACCCTTCACCCCGGTCCTCCATGTTCATTAAAAAAAAAAAATTGCCGGGCGCCGTGGCTCACACCTGTAATCCCAGCACTTTGGGAGGCCGAAGCGGGCGGATCACGAGGTCAAGAGATCGAGACCATCCTGGCCAACATGGTGAAACCCTGTCTCTTTAAATTA
>NW_016107397.1:1232143-1234089 GCF_001604975.1 Cebus imitator
AAAAAAAAAAAAAAAAAAATTTGAACCAGGTCAGAAGAAGGGCAAAGAGTCGCCCCTGCCCTCCTTCCAGGATCTTCTCCCCAGTTCCAGAAAAGCAAGAGGCCACAGAAGCTTGGAGCCATTGCTCAGGCCCCTCTGAGGACCATATCGCCTGCTCCCTTGGGTTTTTCATAGAAGAGACACATCCCTGGAGAGTGTTGCTAAGAAAAAGGAAAATTAGCCCTTCCCTCCATCACTATGGCTTCCCCAGTCCCCTAGTAGACCAGGAACAGACTCAGGGCTGGAGGGCTGGGCGGTGATTAGAGGGTGGTTCGGTTGCTGAGAAGTCTCTGAACGGGCTCCCTGACACCCACTGGCCTGGCCCTAGAGGAAGCTTTCTTATTCTTGGCATCCAGGTTCTTCATGTACCTCTGGACCCACTCCTGCTTGGGGTCGCCACAGAACTGATGGCCCTTCTTGGTGGTGAAGCTGTGGAAGAAAGGAACAAGGAATCAGCTGAGGTCTACAGGGATCTTGGCCCACCCCGCTTCATGTGGAGGAGGACGTGGACGCCAAGAGACAGTAAGGCCTCCTCGCAATTTGCTGAGATGATATCATCTTCCTTTTTTGATACAGGGTGTCTCACTTTGTCATCCAGGCTGCAAGGCAGTGGCAATCATAGCTCACTGCAGCCTCAACTTCCCAGGCTCAAGCGATCCTCATGCCTTAGCCTTCTGAGTAGCTGGGACTACAGGCACATGCCATCATGCCCAGCTCATTTTTTTTTTTAGTTTTTAAAGAAACAGAGTCTCACTGTGTTGCCCAGGCTGGTCTTAAAACTCCTGGCCTTAAGAAACCCCCCTGCCTCAGCCTCCCAAAGCACTGAGACAGACATGAGCCACTTGTAATCCTGTCACTTTGGGAGGCTGAGATAGGAAGATCACGAGCCCAGGAGGTTGAGGCTGCAATGAGCTATGATTGTACCACTGCACTCCAGCCTGGGTGACAGAGCAAGACTCTCTTTGAAAAATTAAATGAAATTTAAAAAATAAATATATCCTCCTCCTAGTTTTATGGGCAAGGAAGTTGAGGCCCAGAGAGGCGGAGTGACTTCTCCAGGGATGCAGGGAGCCAGGGCTGACTGACCTTGCTTCTCAGGTCACCTTCCCCCACCCCTCTCCTGCCACGTGCCCATGAAGGATACCTACATCACTCCTGTGTTGAGGCACATGCTCCTGTTGGACAGCTGGTAGCTGGCCACTCGGCTCTCAGGAACTCTCTTGGAAATAAACAACATGCAGCAGGAAGAGGGGAGTATCACAGAATCTAGAAGGGGTGAAAGAAGAGCCGTGTCTTTTCCCAGCCTGCCCTCGGCTCTGTGCCTCGGAGCTGGAGTCTGAACCCTGCACCGAACGCTGCCAGTCCATTCACTGGGCTGCCCTTTCCCCGGTGCTTCCCTCCAGCACCAGGCTGGTCAGTCCTTCACCCTCCACTGTGCCATCCCAGCCATGCCCTTGGAACTGCACCCTGCCCGAGGTCTTACCAGTAGGGATGATGTGGTGGGCACAGACAGCAAGGAACAGAAGGCTGGTTACGATGGTCATCGGGCTTGCCATGTCCCAGAGAGCAGAAGCACCAGCTCGGGGCTCAAAGCTGACGTGCAGGAGGAAAGGACCTGGGGATAAAGAGCTCGGGTCCTTGCAGTGCACCCTAAACTCTCTCCCTCTGCCCTTTATGGAGCAGCTAGAAGAAACGCCCCCCAGCCTCCTCCACGCTTCCTCGAAAATCCTGAGGCCTCTGTGGTCTGGAAAGAGGAAGTTGTTGTCCTGTCGTTCTCCAGCTGAGTCAATAGTTATTTTGGACTCTGAACGAAAGAGCTGGGGAAGGGGGCATCACCCCACCAAGTTCAAAAGTGTTGGATGTATTGTCAGCAGGCTCTCAGGATCCTGGCTGGGGAAGGGGGCATC
>NW_016107397.1:1235699-1240603 GCF_001604975.1 Cebus imitator
CTCCGTCTCGAAAAAAAGAAAGAAAACCTCAGAGTGAAAAAAAAAAGGGCTGGGTGAGGTGGCTCATGCCTGTCATCCCAGCCCTTTGGGAGGCTGAGGCAGGAAGGTTATTTGAGCACAGGAATTCAAGACCAGCTTGGGCAACATAGCAAAACCTCATCTTTACAAAAAAAGAAAATCAAAAGGAAACAAACAAGCCAGGCAAGGTGGCCCATACCTGTAATTCCAGCACTTTGGGAGGCCAAGGCGGGCGGATAACCTGAGGTCAGGAGTTCAAGACCAGTCTGACCAATATGGAGAAACCCCGTCTCTACTAAGAATATAAAATTGACAGGGCCTGGTAGTGCATGCCTGTAATCCCAACTACTCAGGAGGCTGAGGCAGGAGAATCGCTTGAACCTGGGAGGCAGAAGTTGTGGTGAGCCGAGATCACACAATTGCACTCCAGCCTCGGCAACAAGAGCAAAACTCTGCCTCAAAAAAAAAAAAAAAGAAAAAGAAAAAGAAAGAAAACAAAACCACAGGAAAACTAGCCAATTTGCCAGGAGGAAATTCCAGGAGGGACTCATAGCTGACAAGCTGCATGGGCTTGGAGGACAAAAGGCACTGGCAATTATGCAAGACACTGTACGTTATTTATTTTTCTTTTTTTTAATAAACAGGCATGAGTTTATGTCTGCAAGGACCCTGTAAGTTATAACATCCAGTTTAGTTGTGAGGGACTGAGGTGACTTTGTCAGACAGAATGGGGCATGGCTCCAACCTCACTTCACCCCCCATTCCAGGATCCCAGGTCAGGACCTCATGCTCAGAGACTCCCCTCACCACCATCCCATTCCCAGGTTCACTCCCAAATCCTCCCTACGGTTCTCTCCGTCCCCCTTCTCCAGCCTCTCTGCTCTGGGATTCCAGGGTACACACCGACATAGGACCCGCATAGTGGAGCTCAGTGGCACTTGTCCCTTGGAGGCCCATTGAATGTCTGTGTCTCGGTCTCATGCTTGATCTGAACACCTATCAATTTCTCTACTTGCCCAGTGCAGAGCAAATCACCTGTGCCGTTGGCCAGCATTTGAAGAGTGAATAGATGGTGGATCAACTCTGAGACAACTTCCTCTGTAGGTTTTGCCCCCAGCATGACTGGGGCCAGGGTATACACTGGGGAAGTCAGCCAGCAGGTCCCAAGACTGAAGTCGAGGAGGCTGGCAGCACCTGATCTCACTGCCCGTGCCTACAGAGTAAAAAATGCTGACAGCCCAACTCAATGTTTCATTAGCCTAGCGCCAGCCCCAGTCCGCTCCACCTCCCCATTTGCCAACAATAATTATCCTCTGCGGGCAAAGCAATTAGGGAGAATTGCTCCCTAAGTTAGAAAAGTCATGGGAAGACCCTTTAAACATGCAGAGGTTTTTTTCTTTAATTTTTTTTTTTTTTTTTTGATACGCAATCGCACTCTATCACCCAGGCTGGAGTGCAGTGGCACAATGTCGGCTCACTGCAACCTCCACCTCTCAGGTTCAAATGATTCTCCCACCTTAGCCTCCCTAGTAGCTGGGATTACAGGCACCTGCCATCATGCCTGGCTAATTGTATTTTTAGCAGACATGGGGTTTCACCATGTTGGTCAGGGTGGTCTTGAACTCCTGACCTCAGGTGATCCACCCACCTCGGCCTCCCAAAGTGCTGGGATTACAGGCGTGAGCCACCGTGCCTGGCCAAACAAAAAAATTTTTTTGAGATAAGGTCTTGCTCTGTTTCCCAGGCTGGAGCACAGTGGCGTGATCATAGCAATTGTAGCTTCCAACTCCTGAGTCCAGGCAATCCTCCTGCCTCAGCCTCCTGAGTAGCTGGGACAACAGGCGCAGGCCACCATGCCTGGCGAATTTTTTTAATTTTTAGTAGAGATGGGGTATCCCCCTATGTTGCCCAGGCTAGTCTCCAACTCCTGGCTTCAAACAATCCTCCCACCTCAACCTCCCAAAGCGCTGGGATTCCAGGCATGAGCCACCGTTCCCGAGTCATCGTGATGTCTTATGACATCCCTTCTGAGTTTTGCTCCTCAGTGATTCAGTAGGGATGCCAGCTTGACTGCCTGCATTTTCTCACTTGGTGGGTGCTGGGAGTGTGGTGTGTGGGGAGGAGGAAGTGGTGGGGAAAGGACAGCCAGGCAGAGGCAGCACTCAGAAGAGTGAGAGGCTGGGGTAAACAGGGCAGGGATGCCCGTCGCACCCCATGTTGCAACAGGAGTGGGCGGGCAGAAGGTCACTGGGTGGGAGGGTGTGGGGTGGGGTGCTTCACCCCAGATTAGTAATACCCTTTAAGGGCTTTTCCAAGGCTGTAAAAAACAAAACGTCCAACCTTTTTTTTTGAGACAAGCTTTGCTTTGTCACCAGCTGCAGTGGAATGGCCCGATCTTGGCTCACTACAGCCTCCACCTCCCAGGTTCTAGTGATTCTTGTGCCTCAGCCTCCTAAGTAGCTGGGATTATAGGCACCTGTCACCATGCCTGGCTAATTTTTGTGTTTTTGGTGGAGGCGGGGTTTCACCATGTTGGCCGGGCTGGTCTCCAACTCCTGACCTCAAGTGATTCACTCACCTTGGCCTCCCAAAGTGCTGGGATTGTAAGTGTGAGCTGCCACACCAGGCCAAAACACCCAATCTTGGTTTTTGTTTTGTTTTGTTTTGTTTTTTGAGATGAAGTCTCACTCTGTCCCCCAGGCTGGAGTGCAGTGATGCGATCTCAGCTCACCGCAACTTCTGCCCTCCAAGTTCAAGTGATTCTCCTGCCTCAGTCTCCCGAGTAGCTGGGATTACAGGTGCCCACCACCAAGCCTGGCTAATTTTTGTGTTTTTAGTGGAGCTAGGCTTTCACCATGTTGGCCAGGCTGGTCTCAAACTCCTGACCTCAAGTGATCCACCCACCTCGGCCTCCCAAAGAGCTGGGATGACAAGCATGAGCCACCACGCCCGGCCAAAACACCCAAGTTTTATGTTCTGTACAGGGAAATTGTTAAGGCAGGGATTACCAACCCTGTTTTACGAGGGAAGAGCTGATGCCTTACACAAGATAAGTGAGTAGACACCATCACAGGGTCGCTTAGCTGCTGAAATGAAAAACTTCATCCTTTCCCCTTGAAGTGGTGAAATCCAGCAGCCAGGGACTTTAAAGTAAGAGGGTGGAGCAGGTCTTAGGAAAGCAGACTAGAAGGGAGTGGGTAGGTAAAAACAGAAAGAGAAAGCCAAGTCTCCACCCACCCACCTATCCATCCACTCATCCACCCATCCATTCATCCATCTATCATCCATCCATCCATCCACCCATCCACCCAATCATCTACCCATTCATCCACCCATCTACCATCCATCCATCCACCCACCCATCCATCCACCCATCCATCCATCCATCCATTCATTCATCAATCAATCCAACCATCCATCCATCCATCCATCCATCCATCCATCCATCAGTCCATCCATTCAACTATCCATCCCCTCATTCATTCATTCCATCCATCCAACCATCCATCCACTCATCCACCCAACCATTGACCCATCTGTCCATCATCCATCCATCTACTTATTTATCCATCCACCTATCCACCCTCCCATCATTCATCCTACCCACCCATGCATCCACCCCTCCACCCATCCACCCCACCACCCATCCATCCATCCATCCATTCATCAGTCCATCCATCCAACCATCCATCCACCCATCCATCCATCCATCCATCCATCAGTCCCTCCACCCCTCCACCCATCTATCCCACCACCCATCCATCCATCCATCCATCTATCCATCCATCAGTCCATCCATCCATTCATCCATCCATCCATCCATCAGTCCCTCCACCCCTCCACCCATCCACCCCACCACCCATCCATCCATCCATCCATCCATCCATCCATCAGTCCATCCATCCATCCATCCATCCATCAGTCCATCTATCCATCAGTTCATCCATCCATCCACCCATCCACTCATCCATTCATCAATCCATCCATCCCTTGTCGAACACTGCTATATACCATGTCCCCCGTCCCAGGCATACTGAGAAAAACTATATGCAGGTGTTGCCTCAGGAAACTCTCACACTAGCCCTGGGAGACAGAGGCAATTATGATACAGGTGATAATTGTCCAGATGGAGGTGGTCTGCCGAGGCCACAGTGGAGAGCAGAAGTCAAAGAAAACTTCCTGGTGGAGGTGCCCCTTGTGCTGAGTTAGACTGACCAAGGGGAGTGGGATATGGCATGGAGGAAAGTGGGCATAGAAGGGTACTCCAGGCCCTGGAGGTCACGGAGATGAAGTCAAGGCAGAGGGGTGACTTGGTCAGGTTGGAGCCTTAAAGAAATCATTCTGGCTGCAGTAAGTTGTGGGGAGGAGCTGTCGGGAAGGCTGTGGTAGGAAATCTAGGATGGAAAGACGGAGGAAGTTAGGATGGAAAGAAGGGGATAGATTTGAGGACTACTCAGGATTGCATTTGCTGAGCTCTGTGCCATATTGGTTGAGGAAATGAAAGGACTGTCCAGGATAACACTTGGGTTTCAAACTTGAGTGCATGTGTTGGGGGGACCATTCATGGATAAAAACAGTCTGCAGGGGGAAGCAGAAAGCTCTTTGGGGCTGTTGGGCTTGCAGTACCGGGGTTCTAATAGATGCCTGAGGCAAGCAGGGCAGGTAGGGAGAGGTCTGGATGTGCAATAAATTATTAGAACAAGAAGGCCCTTTAGAGTCTCACCTCTCCCCACACTTTGTGGCTGGGACCTGGAAGCCCAGGGAGATTTGACAGCCTCAGCTGCTCCACCCAGCCTCAACTGCCCCACCCAGCCCAAGCCCCACCCATCCCCAGCTGCCCCACTCAGCCCAAGCCCCACCCAGCCTCAGCTGCCCCACCCAGCCCA
>NW_016107397.1:1241720-1243944 GCF_001604975.1 Cebus imitator
AAAGAAAGAAAGAAAGAAAACTGAGGTTCAGAGAGTTAAGTGACTTGCTCAAGACTCCTAAGCCACAATGGAGAAGGGCTGGTCCTACATCTTACTGGGAAGGAACCTACGCCCTTGTCATGGTGCCAGGCAGCATGCTCTGCTGAGTAGCACCAATGCCACCACACCGGGCTGGTCCTACATCTTACTGGGAAGGAACCTACGCCCTTGTCATGGTGCCAGGCAGCATGTTCTGCTGAGTAGCACCAATGCCACCACACCGAGTTCACTTTCTGAGCTGATCTCCAATCCACCCCTTCCTTTAGACTCTCTCAGCCACCAGCTTTGCCCAGCCTCCATCCTTGCATTTCTGCCCCAGCCTCCTAACAAAAGGGGGTGGACATGTGGGGTGTGATGCAGGGTGGGAGAGGGCAGTGGGGTGCCAGGATGAATAGGCACTGGGGTGGGAGTGCAAGGGGCTGGATTCAGGCATGCAGACTGGGGGTGTCACTGCTCCCTGAAGTATCCTGCATCCTCGCTACCAAACACACACGCAGTCTCACAATACTGGGCATAGGGGGCATCCTGGGAGCCAGTTACCCGGAGGTGACAGGGTGACAGCCTTAGTACCAAGTGCAGAGCATAAATGATTTCCTCCGTCTCACCCGATCTGGGGTGGCAGGAAGAGCGGGACAAGAGGTGGGGCCTCCGGCAAGGAAAGGGTACCTCCTGTGCATCTTACCTGGCTTGGCTTAGAAATTCAGGAATCCAAGTTTCACAAGGACTTCTGAGAGGTTGGCCCTGCCCAGAAGAGCAGAATGAGCCCACTGTCAGACAGACTTATTTACAGACAGACTTCTGCCCTGAAAAGAGTGTGGTCCCAGATGGGGCTGGGGAGGGCAACAGGTGGTGGCTATGGAGCACCTCGCCCTTTGATCTCCAGATGGGAGGGCTTTCAAGAGCTCAACAGGAACCGGAACAGGAGGCGCAGATAGCAGCTAAAGCCAAGGGCACTGCCAACCAGCCAGCCTAGTGTGGATGGTAAACGAGGATGCTGCAGATCAGAGGCAAGAGGATCCTTTTGCGGGGGTTGGGGGAGACAGAGTCTTGCTCTGTCACCCAGACTGGAGTGCAGTGGTGAGATCTCGGCTCACTGCAACCTCCACCTCCTGGGTTTAAGCAGTTCTCCTGCCTCAGCCTCCCGAGTAGCTGGGATTACAGGTGTGCGCCACCATGCCTGGCTAATTTTCTTTTTCTTTTTCTTTTTTTTTTAAGACGGGGTTTCACCATGTTGCTCAGGCTGGTCTTGAACTCCCGACCTCTGGTGATCAGCCCGCCTTGGCCTCCAAAGTGCTTGGATTACAGGCGTGAGCCACCATGCCTGGCCAATTTTTTACATATTTAGTAGAGATGGGGTTTTACCATGTTGGCCAGGCTGGTCTCAAACCCCTGATCTCAGGTGATCCACCCACCTCGGCTCCCAAAGTGCTGGGATTACAGGCGTGAGCCATGACGTCTGACTGAGAGGATCTTTTTGTTTTTTGTTTGTTTTGTCTTTTTAAATACGGGGTTTCACCATATTGGTCAGGATGGTCTTGAACTCCCGACCTCAGGTGATCCGCCCGCCTTGGCCTCCAAAGTGCTTGGATTACAGGCGTGAGCCACCACGCCCGGCTGAGAGGATCTTTTTGTATGTCTCAGTGTAACAGCTGCCTCTTAGATGTTAAAGGCCCAGGGGGAAGGAAATAGGTAAAGCTGTCCAGAGACAGACCTGACATCTCGGATGCTAGCGAAAGCCCCATCAAGGGAGGGGTGCAAGCATCCCTTGGCAGATCTCCATGTAGGAAATTCAAGTCTCAGATGAGGGAGCCCCATTCAGCCCAGGTATTCTGGGATCCAGTGAAGGTTGTATTTCAGACTTCATGCTATAAGAGCTCAGAGTCCACTGGAAAAACCAACACAGAAATAATTAGAGGCCAGGTGTAGTGACTCACGCCTGTAATCCCAGCGCTTTGGGAGGCCGAGGTGGGTGGATCACTTGAGGTTGGGAGTTTGAGGCCATCCTGACCAACATGGTAAAACCCTATCTGTACTAAAAATACAAAATTAGCTGGGCATGGTAGCACATGCCTGTAATCCCAGCTACTCAGGAGGCTGAGACAGGAGAATTGCTTGAACCTGAAAGGCCAGAGGTGAGGTGAGCCAAGATCACATCATTGCACTCCAGCCTGGGCAACAAATGCAA
>NW_016107397.1:1244009-1252439 GCF_001604975.1 Cebus imitator
AAAAAAAAAAAAAAAAAGAAAAAAAATTAGCCAGGTGTACTCCTTACCCTAAGTGATCCGCCCACCTTGGCCTCACAAAGTCCTCATGGGTATGAGCCAGAGTTCCAGACCAGCCTGGCCAACATGGTGAAACCCTGTCTCTACTAAAAATACAAATGTTAGCTAGGCATAGTGGTGGGCACCTGTTATCCCAGGTACTCAGGAGGCTGAGGCAGGAGAATTGCTTAAACCCCGGAGGCAGAGGTTGCAGTGAGCCAGGACTGAACCACTGCACTCCAACCTGGGTGACAGAATGAGACTCCATCTCTAAATAAATAAATAAATAAGCCAGGTGCGGTGGCACACGTCTGCAGTCCCAGCTTCTCAGGAGGCTGAGGTGGGAGGATCACTCAAGACCAGGAGGTCAAGGCTGCAGTGAGCTATAATCACGCCACTGCAGGCCAGCCTGGGAGACAAAGTGAGACCTTGTCTCAAAGTAATGCTAATAATAATCACAATACAGCATGATAAGATTTAGGAAGCTGACTCATTGAGAACATAAGCGTTGGAGGCAATCAGTCCTGGATTCTGATCCTGGCTCTACCCAAGCCTTGGCTTTGTCACTGGGAAGTGAAGACAAGTTCTTTTCCCTCCTCTGGGTATCACAAGGAGTGACTGAACCACTGGCCCTCATGGTCCAGGCGCAGCTCCCAGCCTCCAGTAAATATTAATAAGGACTAGTTAGTAAAGGGTAGTCGTGGCTATTGCCAGGTAACTACCAGGTTGAAAAGGCTCTGTGTGGGGGATCTGGGAAGCTTCAGAACAGGACAGGTCAGAGTTCCCAGGTGGAAAAGAAAGCAGGGCATTCCAGGCTAAAGGAAGACTGGGGGCAGGAGAGCCAGGGAATAGTGGGATGTGGCTGAGTTTCCGGAAGGCAAAAGGAAGAGATGCGTCTGGCGTGCAGGCTGGGATTACAGGCGAGAGCCACCGCGCCTGGCCTTAACTTCTTCCTTTCTGATTTGGATGCCTTTTATTTCTTTGTCCCGCCTAATTGCTCTGACAAGAGGAAGGGAAGGCAACCAGTAAGAGTCTGTGATCAGGCCAGGCGCAGTGGCTCACACCTGTAATCCCAGCACTTTGAGAGGCCTAGGCGGGCAGATCACTTGAGGTCAGGAGTTTGAGACCAGCCTGGCCAACATGGAAAAACCCCGTCTCTACTAAAAATACAAAAATTAGCCTGTCATGGTGGCAGGCGCCTATAATCCCAGCTACTCGAGAGGCTGAGGCAGGAGAATCGCTTGAACCAGGAGTCAGAGGTTGCAGTGAGCTGAGATCGTGCCACTGCACTCCAGCCTGGGCAACAGAGTGAGACTGTCTCAAAAAATAAAAATATAAAATTTTAAAAAAGGAAGAGGTGAGGTTGGGAGGCTGGGGCAGGAGGCAGGAATATCTGTCATGTGGTATCTCACATATAGCTGGGACCAAAGGCACGTGCCACCATGCCCAGCCAAATATTTTTTTATGAGAGGAAGTCTCGTTCTGTTGCCCAGGCTGAAGTGCAATGGCATGATCTCAGCTCACTGCAACCTCCACCTCCCAGGTTCAAGCAATTCTCCTGCCTCAGCCTCCCAAGTAGCTGGGATTACAGGCATGCACCACCACACCTGGCTAATTTTTTTTTTTTTTTTTTTTTTTTTTAGTAGAGCTCCTGCTCCACATGCAATTAGTGGTATCATTCCTTAAAGCTCCTCCAGGAAAGGCACCGTTGCTCCCCCAAAACTCCCTGCCCCCGCCCCCCACCCACACACACGCCTAATCAGGCCTCTCGTTTTGTTGATTCTACCTATTTAACAGCTCCCAGACTCACCTGTTCCTTCTCGGCCTGTTCCGCTGCCTTCCGACTCACCTTTCTCCAATCTGTTCCATGGACAGCTGCCAAAAAAGCCCCTCCAAAAAATGCACACCAGCCTGGTCATCCCCTGTCTAAAATTCTTCACCAGTGCTCCATTGCCAACAGCCAAACTTCATCCATTCTCTCATAACCGTCATATATATATATATATATATATATATATATATATATATATATATATATATATATATATATTTTTTTTTACCATTTCTTCCCACTATCTGATCTATTGTACATGTAATGGTTTTGTAAAAATGGACTTCATCCAAAAATAGCCACAAATCGTGGATTTAGGGCTGGGCATGGTGGCTCATGCCTATAATCCCAGCACTTTTGGAAGCCAAGATGGGTGGATCACCTGAGGTCAGGAGTTCAAGACCAGACTTGGAAACATGGTGAAACCCCATCTGTATCAAAAATACAAAAATTAGCCAGGCCTGGTGGTAGGCACCTGTAGTCCCAGCTAATTGGGAGGCTGAGGCAGGAGAATTGTTTGAACCCAGGAGAATGAGGTTGCAGTGAGCCAAGATTGCACCATTGCACTCCAGCCTGCGTAACGGAGACGTCATCTCAAAAAAAAAAAAAAAAAAAAAAAAAACAAAAAAAACACAGATTTAGTGCATTTGCTGTGTTTTCCCCCAACCCCATTAAAATAAACCCACAAGTATGAAAGGAAACCAGGCCAGGTCTGGTGGCTCACAGCTATAATCCCAGCACTTTGGGAGGCTGAGGAGGGAGAATCCCTCAAGCTCAGGGGTTTGACACCAGCCTGACCAACATTGTGAAACCCTGCCTCTACAAAAAAAAAAAAAATTGGCTTGGACCAGGCACGGTGGCTCATGCCTGTAATCCCAGCACTTTGGGAGGCCAAGCTGGGCAGATTACCTGAGATCAGGAGTTCAAGACCAGCCTGGCCAACATGGCAAAACCCCATCTCTACTAAAAATACAAAAAAAAATATTAGCTGGGCATAGTGGCGCATGCTTGTAATCCCAGTTACTTGGGAAGCCGAGGCAGGAGAATCACTTGAACCCAGGAGGCAGAGGTTGCAGTGAGCTGAGATCGTGCAATTGCACTCCAGCCTGGGTGACATAACGAGACTCCACGTCAAAGAAAAATATATATATATTTGGCCAGGCATGGTGGCATGTGCCTGTGGTCCCAACTACTTGGGAGGCTGAGGTGGGAGGATTATTTGAGCCCAGGAGGTTGAGGCTGCAGTGAGCCATGTTTGCACCACTGTGCTCCAGCCTGGGCAATAGAGTGAGACCCTGTCTCAATTTTTTAAAAAAATAAATAAAACATAAAGTAAATCAGCTGAGTGTGTGTGTGTGTGTGTGTGTGTGTGTACATGAACATGTGATATCTGTCACAGAAACTACCCATGCCCCACCCATATGCTCTTATCCTTCCCAATTCAGGGCATGCTGACCTGACCTCAATTGCCACTTCTTGGCTGGCTCAGTCCCCCAGGGTCAGGTTGACCTGCTGGGGAGCAGACATAGGAATGCCACAGGGAAGGGCTGATACCAACACCAAGGATTATTAGCCAACACTTGGGTCGGTCTGGTTGATCAAGGTAAGGTAAAGCCAGGAATATGTTGGCAGATAGTTAACAAACTGGCTCTGTGGGGACAACTGTGATTGGTAGCATTTGCTAATTGCCATGGTGTAAATCCTCCCACCATGGCTGAATTCAGGCTACTAACCTGATGTTTCTGAAAGTGGAGTTGGGACGAGATGGTGAGAGTCAGCTCTCCCAGGTGGGTGTGAGCTGGCTATGATGTACTGCTGGGTGGGGCCCAGGACATGGTCTCAGGGGGCTCCAGATCTGTAAGTTCTGAAAAACACATAGAGAGAAGAGAATGGCATTGAGGCCAGGTGTGTTGGCTCATGCCTGTAAGCCCCAGCAGTTTGGGAGGCTGAAGCAGGCAGATCACCTGAGTTCAGGAGTTTGAGACTCGCCTGGCCAACATTAGCTGGCCGTGGTAGTGCGCACCTGTAATCCCAGCTACTTGAGAGGCTGAGGCAGGAGTACCACTGGAACCCAGGAGGAGGAGGTTGCAGTGAGCCGATATCATGCCACTGCACTCCAGCCTGGGTGACAGAGCGAGACTCCGTCTCAAAAAAAAAAAAAAATGTCATTGAGAAGGAGGTTGGAAGATATTGACTAACCTGAGGCTCACTGAGAACAGATGGATGCAGGAGAGAGGAAGAGCTACAACCATGTGCACAAGATTCTTTCTGAGGGTCCAGAGGCTGGAAATTCCAGGACGGAAGGGAGGAGGAAGCCCTAACCACCCGGTTTTCCTGTCATGCCCCAAGATTAGGTGCCATCCTTCTCCTTGTAGAAATAACTCCTGATGGGAGGCCAGGAAGGGACCAGATTCTGCTAATTCACAAAATCTGATGATCAAGAGCTTCACTAAAAGAAGAAGTGAAAGGATGTCCTTCCTGAAGGACCCACACAGCCGGATCTCTGCCCTAAGACCAAACAAAAAAAAAACTGGAGCCCTGCTTGCAGAGACCCAGCCCTCTCCCTGCGCTGCCGTAGGACATTGACGATCTGAGTCTGGAGAGGGACACATTCTGCCTGCTTATTTGCCCCAGCACTCATAAGGTCTATTGGAATAGCCAGGAAATGTTGCATTCGGGATCCGAAGAGACAGTGTGTGGGCCAGGCACGGTGGCTCTTGCCTGTAATCCCAGCACTTCGGGAAGCCAAGGCAGGTGGATCACTTGAGGTTAGGAGTTCGAGCCCAGCCTGGCCAACATGGTGAAACCCCATCTCTACTAAAAATACAAAAGTTAGCTGGGTGTGGTGGCACGTCTGTACTCCCAGCTGCTTGGGAGGCTGAGGCAGGAGAATCGCTTGAACCTGGGAGGCAGAGGTTACAGTGAGCCAAGATCGTGCCACTGCACTCCAGCCTAAGCAACAGAATGAGACTCTGTCTCAGAGAGAGAGAGAGAGAGACAGTTCGTGGCAGGAAAGCCCTGTGTGGTAGAGAGCTGCCAGCAGCCTCTGGAGCCAAGGCCCTGACTCTGCCCTTGAGGAGGATATGATCTTGATTTGTTTTTGTTTTTGTTTTTGAGACAGAGTCTTGCTCTGTTGCCTAGGCTGGAGTGCAGTGGCACAATCTCAGCCTCCCAAGTCGCTGGGATTACAGGTGCCCTCCATCACGCCCGGCTAATTTTTTTGTGTTTTTAATAGAGGCGGGGTTTCACCATGTTGTCCAGGCTGGTGTTGAACTCCTGACCTTGTAATTTGCCCACCTCAGCCTCCCGAAGTGCTGGGATTACAGGCGTGAGAGGATATGAATTTGGACAGCACTTTCTTCCTCCAAGTACTGGCACTAATGGTGCTTGCTTGCAACACTTTATTTTACTATTGGGAGGCTCAAATGAGACAGAGTCACAGGAGCACTTGGTTTTTTGAGACAAGGTTTGCTCTGTTGCTCAAGCTGGAGCATAGTGGCATGGTAACAGATCACTGGCAGCCTCAGTCTCTCTGGGCTCAGTTGATCCTTCCACCTCAACCTCCCAAGTAGCTGGGACTACAGCCCACCACCACGTGCAGCTCATTTTTACATTAAAAAATTTTTTTGTTGCTGAGATGAGATTTTGCCATGTTGCCCAGGTTGATCTTGAACTCCTGGGCTCAAGCCATCTGCCTGCCTTGGCCTCCCAAGATGCTGGAATTACAGGCGTGAACCACCACACCCAGCCCACACATGAGCACTTCGAAAACTCCAAAGTACTGCAGAGAAATGAACAGGGAAATGATGGTGATGCCCCAGTCACCCAACCCCCACTGGGAATCAGCTTCCACTCATTAGCTCAGCAGTTCAGGCCACAAAGGGAGACCCCAAGACAGACAAAGACACTGAGAGGGGAGATAGGAAGATTCTCGACACCATCCCTTCCTCTGTGCCCAGGAAGCATCTCTGCCCCCACGAGGCTTTTAACCTCAACAGGGAGACAAGGCACACAGGATGGCCCACTTTGCTCATCCTCCTCTCCAAAATGCCTCAGAAATGCCTAGTGATTCCTGCCTCCTCTGCACTAGGCTCTCTCCCTGGTTTCTGCCTCTATGAACCAGGCCCTAAAGAACTTTAGGCCCTAAAGAATGTCTCCTCCCAAGGAATGGTCTCCTTAGGAACACAGTCCCCCAGAATATACCAGCTCCGAAGCATCTATGTGACAATGAGAGGTTCTGACTATTTTGCGTATCTTTTTATTTTTTATTTTGGTCTCCCTCTGTCACCCAGGCTGGAGTGCAGTGGCATGACTCAGCTCTCTGCAACCTCCACCTCCCAGCCTCCCAGGTCTAAGAGATTCTCATGCCTCAGTCTCTCAAGTAGCTGGGATTACAGGCGCCCACCACCACACCCGGCTAATTTTTGTATTTTTAGTAGAGACAGGGTTTTACCATGTTGGCCAGCCTGGTCTCAAACTCCTGACCTCAAGTGATCTGCTCACCTTGGCCTCCCAAAAGGCTGGGATTACAAGTGTGAGCCACCGCACCTGGCTCCTATGACTCCTTTACGGTTCAGCTGAGGTAGGACGTGGGATTCAACTCCAGAGGCAGGGAATCAAACTCTGGACTGGATTGAGGACTAGATAAAACAGAGAAGTGGCAAAAGCACCTTGGCATGAGGCAGAGGCAAAGAGGACTTCTTGAGCTCACGAGTTTGAGACCAGCCTGGGCAACGTGGTGAAACCCGGTCTCTACCAAAAATGCGAAAATTAGGCAGGCATGGTGGAGCAACCCTGTGATCCCAGAAAAAGAAAAAAGAATTAACCACCAATTCTTCACCAACTCTTCCAAAAAATAGAAGAGGAGAGAATATTTTCCAACTCATTTGATGAGGACAGTATTATCCTGATACCAAAAAAACAGATGAAGACATCACAAGAAAAGAAAAATACATACCAATATCGCTTATGAAATAATCAGGAATAAATTTAACCTAGGAGGTGGAAGAATTATATACTGAAAACTACAAAATATTGTTGAAAGAAATTAAAAAGAAGACCTAAATAAACTTTTTAAAATCCCACGTTCATGTGTTGAAAGATTGAATACCGTTAAAATGACAAGACTCCCCAAATGACCTACAGATTTCACACAACCCCCAGCACAATCTCAACTGGTTTCTTGGAAGAAATTGACAAGCTGACTCTAAAATTCGTATGGAAATTCCAAGGACCCAGAATAGCAAAAGCAATCTTGAAAAGGAAGAATGAAATTGGACTCCTGCTTCCTGATTTCAAAACTTAACACAAAACTATGATCATCTTGATCTTAGCATACGGATAGACATATAGATCAACGAAATAGAATTGACAGTCTAGAAATAAACCTTCATGTTTACAGTCAATTGATGTTTGACAGTAGTGCCAAGGCCATTCAATGGGGAAAGAAGTATGTTCAACAGATGGTGCTGGAACAATTAAATATCCACGCACAGATGAAAGAAGTACAACTGCTACCACATCATATACAAAAATTAACTTGGCTGGGCATGCTGGCTCATGCCTGTAATCCTAGCACTTTGGAAGGCTGAGGTGGGAGGATTGCTTGAGGCCAAGAGTTCAAGACTAACCTGGCCAACATGGCCAGACTTCATCTATTTAAAAAAAATTAACATTGATCAAATACCTAAATGTAAGAGCTAGAACTATAAAACAGAGGGAAGAAATATAGGGGTAAATTTGTTTCTCAGTTGCCCAGCCTGGAGTGCAGTGACATGATTGTCGTTCACTATAGCTTCCAACACCTGGGCTCAAGCGATCCTTCCCCCTCAGCCTCAGAAGTAGCTGAGACTACAGGCGTGCACCACCATGCCTGGCTAAAGCTGTTTATTTTTTTATAGAGATGAGGTCTCACTATGTTGCCCAGACTTGTCTCAAACTCCTGGCCTCAAGTGATCCTTCCCCCTTGTAAAAATACAAAAATTAGCAGGGTATGGTGGCGGGCACCTATAGTCTCAGCTACTTGGGAGGCTGAGGCAGGAAAATCTCTTGAACCTGAGAGGCGAGGTTACAGTGAGCCAAAATCGCGCCACTGCACACCAGCCTAGACAATATAGTGAGACTGTGTCCCTATAATTTAAAAAAGAATTTTTAAAGACTTAGCCCATTTGAAAAGACCATTGGGAAGCTCTTTTTCATGTTAGACCTCCTGTTTGATAAGGAGACACATAGAATGCTCACCTATATTCTCAATTTAGGCCAGGTATAAAAGGCCCTTCAAGAAAAAAGGAATAGGCCAGGCACAGTAATCCAGCTACCCAGGAGGCTGAGGCAAGAGAATCGCTTGAACCTGGAAAGCAGAGGGTGCAGTTAGCCAAGACCGTACCACTGCACTCCAGCCTGGGCAACTGAGATCAGAGTGATGTTTTGTAGGGTATATCCCTCAGCTGTTAGCAGTCCCCTCTTTCCACATGGTAGCATGAACACAGAGCACCAGGAACTCATATTTATAATATATTAGTTCTTAAATATATTCACTCTCTTTTTTTTTTTTTTTTTTTTTT
>NW_016107397.1:1252544-1255765 GCF_001604975.1 Cebus imitator
TCTTGGCTCACTGCAACCTCTGCCTCCTGGATTCAAGCAATTCTCCTGCCTCAGCCTCCCAAGTAGCTAGGACCACAGGCGCGCGCCACCACGCCCAGCTAATCTTTGTATTTAAGTAGAGACAGGGTTTCACCATGTTGGCCAGGATGGTCTCGATCTCTTGACCTCGTGATCCACCCGCCTCAGCCTCCCAAAGTGCTGGGATTACAGGTGTAAGCCACCGTGCCTGGCCAATATATTCACTCTTAAGCCTTTCCCCAGTCCAAAGGCGCTAATTAGAGCAGTTAATTCTGCTTTTTGAACAGAAGTCTGCGGAGGGAAAGCTTTGGCCTCAGTAACTTCTTGTTGGCTAACCACAGCATAACCAGACTTTCTTACTCCCTCATGAACAAAGCTATTTCTGTCTGTAAACTACTCAACATTAGGGTTAAGGAAGGGCTTGTCTGTAGGTCAGGCCTGTTAGAGTAGGTGTGTTCCATTGTTTCCACACAGAAGCAGAAGAGTTAGGGATCTGTTTCTTGGAATATGGGGTCTGGCAATAGGGTAACAGGTTTTAAAACTCAACATACCTCGGCTGAGCATGGTGGCTCATACCTATAATCCCAGCACTTTAAGGGTCAAGGCGGGTGGATCAACTGAGGTCAGGAGTTCAAGACCAGCCTGGCTAACATGGTGAAACCCCATCTCTACTAACAACACAAAAATTAGGCTGGGCATGGTGGCTCACGCCTGTAATCTCAGCACTTTGGGAGGCTGAGGCAGGTGGATCACCTGAGATCAGGAGTTCAAGACCAGCCTGGCCAACATGGTGAAACTCTGTCTTAATTTTTTAAAAAAATTAAAAATATAAATATAAATAAATAAATAAAAATACAAAAATTAACCGGCCATGTGGTGGTAATCCCAGCTACTGGGAGGCTGAGGCAGGAGACTCACTTGAACCCAGAAGGCGGAGGTTGCAGTGAGCCAAAATCACACCATTGCACTCCAGCCTGGGTGACAAGAGCAAGACTCTGTCTAGAAAAAAGAAAACTTGACATACCTTGCACATAACATCTGGAATGTCAAGCAGAAGGATCTGATACTTAAGCAACTGACCCCCTGTTGGACACTGGTGTCCTTTTGCCTCTAGGACCCCTTGTCCTTGATAGGGTGATATGGTTTGGCTCTATGTCCCTACCCAAATCTCATCTTGAATTGTACAGCCCATAATTCCCTTGTGTTATGGGAGGGCATGGTGGGAGGTAACTGAATCACAGGGGTAGTTTCGGTCTCTACTAAAAATACAAAAATTACTGTTCTCATGGTAGTGAATAAGTCTCACGAAATCTGAGTTTTATAAGAGGAAACCCCTTTCGCCTGGTTCTCATTCTTTCTTGCCTGCTGCCATGCAAAACATGTCTTTTGCCTTCTGCCATAATTGTGAGGCCTTCTTGGCCATGTGGAACTGAGTCCATTAAAATGCTTTTTCTTTATAAATTGCCCAGTCTCAGGTATGTCTCTATCAGCAGCATGAAAATGGACTAATACACAGGGGTTCATGACATCTAATTGTTGTCCTAAGATAAACTTAGTGGCTTCTTCTACAATAGAATGGTGGTGGCCACAGCTTGCAAACATCCTGACCATCTGGCTGCCACCTGGTCTAGCTGTTTAGAGAAACAAGCCACTGCTCTAGGCTTGTTCCCAAGCTTTGGAACACTTAAAGCTCTCCCTTGTTTTTCAGCCACATAGAGGGTGAAAAGTTTTTCTAAGTTTGGGAGTCCCAAAGCAGGGTCTGTTCCCAGTTTTGTTTTGTTTTGTTTTGTTTTGTAAGGTTAGGAATGCCTGTGGGCAGGTTCCATCCCAATTCAAAGGCTTATGATCATTTCCTTGTAGGTCTTTATAGAATGGTTTTGCTATTGATATAAGTCCCAACCTGTAGTCCCAGCAGTTTGGGAGGCTGAGGTGGTTAGATTACTTGAGGTCAGAAGCTCAAAACCAGCCTGGCTAACATAGTGAAATCCCATCTCTACTAAAAATACAAAAAATTAGCCAGACATGGTGGTGTGTGCCTGGAGTCCCAGCTACTTGGGAGGCTGAGGCAGGAGAATCACTTGAACCCAGGAAGCAGAGGTTGTAGTGAGCCGAGATCATGCCACTGTACTCCAGACTAGATGATAGAGTGAGACTCCATCTCAAAAAACAGAAAAAAAATATATATGAGATATTATATATATATTCCCAAGCTATATATATATATATATCCCCCAACCCCTGAATCCAGGAATCCAACCATTCCTAAAAATATTATTTTTTTTGTAGCCGGAGTCTCACTCTGTTGCCCAGGCTGGAGTGCAGTGGCGCCATCTTGGCTCACTGGAACATCTGCCTCCTGGGTTCAGGCGATTCCTCTGCCTCAGCATCCTGAGTAGCTGAGGCTACAGGTGCCCACCACCACACTCAGCTACTTTTTTGTATTTTTTCCCTTAATTTTTTTGCCGATGCATTCCCAAAGAGATGGAGACTGTCTCCAAAACATTGGGGAAGGACAATCTAGGAAAACTGAGAGTATCTAGATCAGTCCATTCAAAAGCAAAAATATACTGGGACTCTGGGTGTAAAGATATATAAAAAACACCATGCACCAATTAGCATCTTCAGCCATTTGCATCAATATTGTGTAAGGAGCCGGGCACAGTGGTTCACGCCTGTAATTGCAGCATTTTGGGAGGCGGAGGCAGGTGGATCACCTGAGGTCAGGAGTTCAAGACCAGCCTGGCCAACATGGTGAAATCCCATCTCTACTAAAAATATAAAAATTAACCAGGCATGGTGGCCTATGCCTGTAATCCCAGCTACTCAGGAGGCTGAGACAGGAGAATCACTTCAACCCGTCCAAGATCACACCACTGCACTCCAGCCTGGGGGACAGAGCAAGCAAGACTCCATCTCAAAACAAACAAACAACAACAACAACAAAAAAAATATATATATATATATGGTGGATGTATATAAATATAGTATATATAGTATATATATAATGGATGTGTATATATAGTATATATATAGTGAACATATATATATAGTATATATAGTGGACGTATATATAGTATACATAGTGAATGTATATGTATAGTATACATATAGTGGATGTGTACATATAGTGGATGTATATATATAGTATGTATATAGTGGATGTCTATATGCAGTGTACAGATAGTGGACGTCTCTATGCGGCG
>NW_016107397.1:1256500-1258036 GCF_001604975.1 Cebus imitator
GTACAGATAGTGGACGTCTCTATGCGGCGTACAGATAGTGGACGTCTCTATGCGGTGGATAGATAGTGGATGTCTATATGTGGTGTATATAGATAGTGGATGTATATATATATATAGCATAAGAATTAGAAGCTATTGGGTGGACTGGGACTAGGACCTCATTAACCGCCCCCAGACTTTGAACAAATCTGTATCCCTATTTGTTAATAGTTTCTTTACAGGTAGGAATGGGCGTTACGTGGAGACCGACAGGGTGGTAATAATCTGTACTTTAGAAACTTTGCAATCAGGGGCTGTGTCATTGTGCTCCTGGTCTCAAAGGATATTGTTTTCCTCATGGGTCACCAACATTGGGCTTCAAAGTAGCCTGGACTGGGAGTGTATTAACAGTTCTACCAGGAACTTCTATGTCCCAAATAGAGGGGTCTACTTGAGAAGTAATACGCAGTGAAAGGGAGGTCTTTTCTTTCATTCTTTCTTTTTTTGAGACAGAGTCTCACTCTGTCGCCCAGGCTGGAGTGCAGTGATGCAGTATCAGCTCACTGCCACCTCTACCTCCCGGGTTCAAGCAATTCTCCCTCCTCAGCCTCCTGAGTAGCTGGGACTAACAGGCATGTGTCACCACCCCCAGATGATTTTTTGTACTTTTAGTAGAGACAGGATTTTACCATGTTGCCCAGGCTGGTCTCGAACTCCTGACCTCAAATAATCTTCCCGCCTCGGCCTCCCAATGTGCTGGGATTACAGGCATGAGCCACTGCGCCCAGCCCCAATCTCTATCTTTGCTATTGTATGGTTATCTTCTCCCTGTCTGTCTCTGTCTCTGTGCCTCTTCTTTTCTTCTTCTAAGGATCCCGGTCATGTTGGATTAAGGACCTGACCACCTTTGGCACACACAGGTTCAGCATCCCAGCCCCACTCTTTCCTGGCCTGGATGCTCCAGGGAAGGAAGAGAGTAAAGATGTTATATTCTGGAAAATGACAAACTGATTCCACAAGAGACTCTGATACATGCTACATATATAATTATGTGATGCTTGAAATTGGTTTCAAAATAATAAGAAGGCTATAAGAAAAATAAAAAAAAAAATTGGGGCTAGACAGGGTGGCTGCACTTGTAGTCTCAGCTACTGGGGAGGCGGAGGTGATGTAATCACTTGGGCCCAGGAGGTCGAGGCTGCAGTGAGCCACGATCGCACCACTATACTCCAGCATGGGCAACAGAGCAAGACCCTAGCTCAAAAAAAAAAAAATCATAAGACTTTTGCTTAAGAATTGCTGACCAGGGCCGGGCGCGGTGGCTCACGCCTGTAATCCCAGTACTTTGGGAGGCCGAGGCGGGTGGATCACGAGGTCAAGAGATCGAGAACATCCTGGTCAACATGGTGAAACCCCGTCTCTACTAAAAATACAAAAAATCAGCTGGGCATGGTGGCACATGCCTGTAATCCCAGCTACTCAGGAGGCTGAGGCAGGAGAATTGCCTGAACCCAGGAGGCGGAGGTTGCAGTGAGCCGAGATTGCACCATTGCACTC
>NW_016107397.1:1259676-1262166 GCF_001604975.1 Cebus imitator
AAAAAAAAAAAAAAAAAATCTTAGCTGGGCATGGTGGCACACACCTGTAATCCCAGCTACTGGGGAGGCTGAGGCAGGAGAACCACTTGAACCTGGGAAGCAGAGGTTGCAGTGAGCCGAGATAATGCCATTGCACTCCAGCCTGGGCAACAAGAGTAAAACTCTGTCTCAAAAAAACCCAAACAAGAAAAATAGAATTGCTTAAGATACTTTTCAGATCCTGAATTCCAGTGAATCAGCTGATGCTAACCAGTTTGAAGACCCCCATAGAGGAAGAGAGTGAGTGTGAGAACACAGCTTCTCTGTCTTCCTGTCCCATGACTTCCCCCTGCACTTTTCCAACCATCAGCCACCTCCACACTCTGCCCACTCCAAAACCCTGAAAAACCCTAACTCCGGGGCCGGGCGCGGTGGCTCACGCCTGTAATCCCAGCACTTTGGGAGGCCGAGGCTGGTGGATCACGAGGTTAAGAGATGGAGACCATCCTGGTCAACATGGTGAAACCCCATCTCTACTAAAAACACAAAAAATTAGCTGGGCATGGTGGCGCGTGCCTGTAATCCCAACTAGTCAGGAGGCTGAGGCAGGAGAATTGCCTGAACCCAGGAGGTGGAGGTTGCGGTGAGCTGAGATCACGCCATCGCACTCCAGCCTGGGTAACAAGAGCAAAACTCCGTCTCAAAAAAAAAACAAAACAAAAAAACCCTAACTCCAAATTCCTGGGGGAGATGAATTTGAGGTTTCCTCCATCTCGTTTGGTGGCCTTATGAAGAAACCTCCTTTTCCACTGCAACCTGGCGTATCTGTGTATTGACTTGCTGCGAACATCAGATGAGGTACCTATCTGCAGGCGCACTGCATTGCTGGTGATGATGTAAAATGGTACAGTGCCGTGGAAAAGCAGTTCCTCCAAATGGTAAACATAGAATCAGTAGGCTGGGTGCAGTGACTCATGCCTGTAATCCCAGCATTTTGGGAGGCTGAGGTGGGTGGATCACTTGAGGTCAGGAGTTCCAGACCAGCCTGGCCAATATGGTGAAACCCTGTGTCTAACAAAAATAAAATTAAAAAAAAAAAAAGCAAGCATGATGCTGTGTGCCTGTAGTCCCAGTTACTGGGGAGGCTGAGGCAGGAGAATTGCTTGAACCTGGGAAGCAAAGGTTGTAGTGAGCTGAAATCATGCCACTGTACTCCCGCCTGGGCGACAGAGCGTGACTCTGTCTCAAAAAACAAACCAACCAACCAACCAACTTAGAATCACCAGATGAGCCAGTGTATTAAGTATGTCTCTTTATTTTCTGCATTTTGATTCTTTTGTTGTTATATTTGTTTTTTGTTTTTGAGACACAGTTTTGCTGTGTTGCCCAGGCTGGGGTGCCGTGGCGTGATCTTGGCTCACTGCAACTTCCACCTCCTGGGTTCAAGCTATGCTTATGCCTCAGCCTCTCGTGTAGCTGGGATTACAGGATGCACCATCATGCTCAGCTAATTTTTGTATTTTTAGTAGATATGGGGTTTCACCATGTTGGCCAGGCTGGTCTTGAACTCCTGACCTCAGGTGATCTGCCCACCTCGGCCTCCCAAAGTGCTGGGATTACAAGCGTGAGCCACCATGCCCGGCCTGTATTTTGCTTCTATTTTTTGACATCTGGGGCCTTGCTGGTGCTAGAGGAGAGAAACTGCCCTTCCCAGGGTTAGCTAATTCCTAGAGATAACAAACGACTTACAGCTAAGGGTTTTTCAGGGTTTTGGAGTGGGCTGAAGTGTGGAAGTGGTTGATGGCTGGGGGTATATCTTTTTGTTTGGTTTTGAGTTTTTATGTTTTAGAGACAGATTCTCACTCTGCTGTCCAGGCTGCAGTGCGATGGTGCAATCAGAGCTCACTATAGCCTTGAACTCCCAGACTCAAGTGAACTTTCTACTTCAGTTTCCCAAATAGCTGGGACAACAGGCATGTAACAGCACACCTGGCTATTTCAAACAGTTTCTGTAGAGACAGGGTCTTGCTTACGTAGCCCAGGCTGGTCTCAAACCCCTGGCCTCAAGCGATCCTCCTGCCTTGCCCCCCAAAGTGCTGGGATTTCAGGTGCGAGCCACCACACTGAACCTGAGCATACCTTTAATACACAAATCAGACAAGCCAGAACCTACACTCCAACCCCATTTATTAAGCTCTTACACTCCAGCACAGTTCCCCTTGGCCCAGTCCCAGACAACTAGGCCGTATTCCCTAGGCCCATCGAACTGATTCAAACCAGCCCATCCTCAGCCTGGTTACCCTGCATTACCCATTCCTTCCCATGGAAACCACAATCAAGAGTCTTTTTCATGTTCCCCCCTCTCCCTCTGCCTCCTGGCTGCCCTGGTGTTTCCTCATGTGGCCGTGTGGCACACAACACCTCTTGTTTCTAGGAATCTGAGAGTGTAAACTTTTTCACTTTTTCCTTCATGAAAGTCATTTTCATTTCCTTTTTTTTTTTTTTTTTTTT
>NW_016107397.1:1262875-1285738 GCF_001604975.1 Cebus imitator
CCTCGGCTCCCCGTGACCTCAGCTCACCGTGACCTCCTTCTCCTGGATTCAAGCAATTCTCCTGCCTCAGCCTTTCGAGTAGCTGGGACTACAGGCATGCGCCACCACGCCCAGCTAATTTTTTGGTATTTTTAGTAGAGACGGGGTTTCACCATGTTGACCAGGATGGTCTTGATCTCTTGACCTCGTGATCCACCTGCCTTGGCCTCCCAAAATGCTGGGATTATAGGCGTGAGCCACCACGCCCGGCCGCTAAAAAACTACTTTTATAAAAATAAAAAGTGGAACATTCAGTATTTCTAAAGTAATAAATTGCTATATAGAAAATGTGATTTAAGGCCAGACATAGTGGCTCATGCCTTAATCCCAGCACTTTAGGAGGCCAAGGCAGGCAGATCACAAGGTCAAGAGATCGAGACTAGCCTGGCCAACATGGTGAAACCCCATCTCTACTAAAAATACAAAAATTAGCCGGGTGTGGTGGCACATGCCTGTAGTCCCAGCTACTCGGGAGGCTGAGGCAGGAAAATCACTTGAACCCAGGAGGCAGAGGCTGCAGTGAGCTGAGATTGTGCCACCACACTGCAGCCTGGGTGACAGAGTGAGACTTCATCTCAAAAAAAATAAATAAATAAATAAATAAAATGTGATTTAAAAACAAACATAGAGCTAAATAACAAAACATCACAAGTAGACATATGATTCAGCATCCCTAATAATTTATGTATTCAATAAGAAAAAAAACTTTTATTTTAGGCTTTTTCTTGGGGGGAAGCGTGATATTTGTAGTCTTCTATTCTAGCTTTGTTTTTTTGTTTTTTTGTTTTGTTTTGTTTTGTTTTGTTTTTTGAGACAGGGTCTCACCCTGTTGCCCAGGCTGGAGTGCAGCAGTGCGATCTCAGTTCACTGCAACCTCTGTCTCCTGGACTCAAGCAATCCTCCTGCCTCAGCCTGCTGAGTAGATGGGATTACAGGTGCATGCACCATCTCATCCACCTGTGCATAATTTTTAATAGAGACAGGGTCTTGAGGCTGGGTGTGGTGGCTCAAGCCTATAACCCCAGCACTTTAGGAGGACGAGAGGCAGGTGGATCACCTGAGGTCGGGAGTTCAAGACCAGCTGACCAACATGGAGAAACCCCACCCAGCCTTTTCTTTTTTCTCTTTCCTTTTTTTTTCTGCCTCCAAAGTCTGGCCTCTTTCCAGGATGACTTTTGGTGAAATTTCCACTCGTTTCAGGGGAAGCACTACTCCCACCCACACTGATAAAAGACATTTCCTTCCTGCTGAGTCAGGATGATGAGAATTGAAGTCTGGTTTAACTCTGTCCTTAACCCTTCCTGGGACCCTGGAGGGGTAGTCCAGGAACTCCCGGCCTCTCGCTGACCACTGGACGAAAGTACACAGAAGAATCCTACACAAGGTAAGTGTTTGACGGATACCTGCTAGGTGGCCTCAGCTTTAGGAAGCTTTATTGGATCCGAAAATTGCTTGATTTCCACAGGCCAGCCGTCTCCACATACCATGCCTCCAGCTTAGGGTTACAGTGCCCATATTTCTGTCCAAAGAGTAGTATTGGGGTGTTTGCAGGCTGGATTCAGAGCTGAAGGTCTCCCTGCCAAGTAATGAGCATTTACCACTGACAAGTGTCTATATTGTGTGCCAGACACTGTTTCTAACCCACAAGACAGCCTGTAAGCAAGACAGACGCCACCATCCTGCTGTCGCTTTGTTGTTTTTGTTTGTTTTGTTTTTGAAACGGAGCCTCGCTCTGTTGCCCAGGCTGGAGCGCAGTGGCGCGATCTCAGCTCACTGCAAACTCCGCCTCCCAGGTGCAAGCAATTCTCCTGCCTCAGCCTCCCAAGTAGCTGGGATTATAGGCATGAGCCTCCACACCTGGCTAATTTTTTTTGTACTTTGAGTAGAGACAGGGTTTCACCATATTGGCCAGGCTGGTCTCAAACTCCTGACCTCAAGTGATCCACCTGCCTCGGCCTTCCAGAGTGCTGGGATTACAGATGTGACCCATCGCACCCGGCGGATTTTTTATTTTTTTTATTTATTTTTTTATTTTTTTAAAGACGGGGTTTCACCATGTTGGTCAGGCTGGTCTTGAACTCCTGACCTCAGGTGATCTGCCCGCCTTGGCCTCCAAAGTGCTTGGATTACAGGCGTGAGCCACCACGCCCAGCCAATTTTTTTTTTTTTTTTTAATAGATACAGGATCTCACTCTATTCTCCAGGCACATTCATTTTTCAGTGGCACATTCATAACTCACTGCAGCCTTGAACTCCTGGGCTCTGGCGATCCTCCTATCTCAGCATCCCAAGTAGCTGAAACGATAGGAGATTACCACCACATCTGGCTAACTAAAATTAAAAATGTACGTTTTTTTAAAAATAGAGATGGGCTCTTACTATCTTGCTCAGGCTGGTCTTGAAGTTTTGGTCTCAAGCAATCCTCCCACTTTGGCCTCCCAAAGTGCTGGGGTGACAGATGTGAGCCACTGTGCCAGCCTCTGATGTCACTGTTGACAGAGGTGCCCCAGGGGCCAGCAAGCAGATTTCCAGGCTGGGAAACAGCCCCACAGAAGTGGAGATCAACAGAAACAAGAATGTATATTTCCAGACACAACAGTGACTCATCCTAAACCTCTATTTCACAAAAGCGGTTTACATGCAAGACGACTCTAAATGCAGAAGGAGCCAAGAAACCAAAAATGAGGCAGACAAATCCAGTTTGTCATCATGGGGTGTTTCACTGGGGAAGCTACGGACCGAAACATCATCTTGGGTGCTCACCACCACACATGGCTAGTTAAAAAAAAAAAATTTGGAGCTGGGTGCAGTGGCTCACACCGTAATCCCAGCACTTTGGGAGGCCAAGGCGGGTGGATCACCTGAGGTCAGGGGTTTGAGACCAGCCTGGCCAACATGGTAAAACCCCATCTCTACTAAAAATACAACAATTAGCTGGGCATGGTGATGTGGGCCTGTAATCCCAGCTATTCAGGAATCTGAGGCAGGAGAATCACTTCAACCTGGGAGGTGGAGGTTGCAGTGAGCTGACATAGTGCCACTGCACTCCAGCCTGGGTGACAGATTCCATATTAAAAAAAAAAAATTGTAGACAGGATTTTATCATGTTGCCCAGGCTACTCTCAAACTCTTGAGGTCAAGCAGTCCACCCATATCAGCTCCTCAAAGTGCTGGGATTACAGGTGTACAACCACTGTGCCCGACCTAAAAAATGTTTTTTAAGCAACAAAAAGAAAAAGGAAAGTAAAAATACGGTTCCCATAGAAAAGAATCGTTCAAAAGGCAAACCCAAGTCTACCTGTCCTGAGATCTTAGAAACTACTTGCAACTTTAAAAGACTAGGTTTCCCAGATTCTACTTTTTTTGTCAACAAGGAATGAAACTCTGTAGAATATTTGAAGCAGTTTATTCTGAGTCAAATGTGAGGATCATGACCCATGACACAGCCTCAGGAGGTCCTAAGAATACCTGCCCAAGGTGGCGGGGCTGCAGCTTGGTTTTATGTGTGTTAGGGAGAGGTAAGTCATCAATTAATACATATAAGGTGTGCCACTCAAAGGCAGGTGAGGAAGGACTTTTAGGTCATGGGTGGATTCAAAGATTTCCTGATTGGCAATTGGTTAAAATACTTAGGTCATTATCTAAGGACTTGGAATCAGCCGGATGCAGTGGTTCATGCCTGTAATCCCAAGCACTTTGGGAGGCCGAGGCGGGCAGATCACAAGGTCAAGAGTTCGAGACCAGCCTGACTAACATGGTGAAACCCTGTCTCTACTAAAAAAATACAAAAATTAGCTGGGTGTGGTGGCAGGCACCTGTAATCCCAGCTACTCAAGAGGCTCAGGCAGGAGAATCGCTTGAACCCAGTAGGCAGAGGTTGCAGTGAGCTGAGATCGTGCAACTGCCGTCCAATCTGAGCAACAGAGCAAGACTACGTCTAAAAAAAAAAAAAGAAAGAAAGAAAAGACTTAGAATCAACAGAAGGAAGTGTTTGGGTTAAGATAAGGGGTTGTGAAGGCCAAGGCAGGCAGACCACAAAGTCAGGAGTTCAAGACCAGCCTGGCTAACATGGTAAAACCCCTTCTCTACTAAAAATACAATAATTAGCCAGGCATGGTGGCGGACACCTGTAATCCCAGCTAATCGGGAGGCTGAGGCACAAAAATCACTTGAACCTGGGAGGCAGAGGTTGCAGTGAGCCAAGATCACATTCTAGTCTGGGTGACAGAGCAAGACTCTGTCTCAAAAGAAAAAAAAGAAAAGAAAAGAATTATATATATATATATATCTCAAAGAAATATATTTTGGGTAAAATACTTTGATTTCTTTCAGGGGCTGTTATCTGTCATTCTGGTATCTTATTGCTACAAAGAGTCTTTTAATGTTAATGCTGGTCAGCTATATCTGAAATTCAAAGGGAGGTGGGTATAATGAGGCATGTCTAAATACTCATTCCCATGATGGCCTGTACTAGTGTTTCAGGTTAACTTTGGAATGCCCTTGGCCAAGAGAGGAGTCCATTCTGTTGATTGCGGTGCTTAGGATTTTGTTTTTGGTTTGCAGCTATTCACACTTAACAACTCTTCAAATATTTTCAAGCCTGTTAGTCCCTCTTTTTTTTTTTTTTTTTTTTTTTTTTTTTTTTTTTTTTTTTTTTTTTTTTTTTTTTTTTTTTTTTTTTGGAGTTTTGCTCTTCTCACCCTTGTTAGAGTGCAGTGGTGCAATCTTGGCTCACTACAAACTCCGCCTCCCAGGCTCAAGCGATTCTCCTGCCTCAGCCTCCTGAGTAGCTGGGACTACAGGCATCTGCCACCACACCTGGCTGCTTTTTTTTGTATTTTTAGTAGAGGCAGGGTTTCACCATGTTGGCCAGAAAGGTCTTGAACTCCTGATCCCAGGTGATCCACCCGCTTCGGCCTCCCAAAGTACTGGGAATACAGGTATGAGCCACCATGCCCAGCCAGTCCCTGACTCTTATATTCTGCAGGTGTTCAGCCATTCCTCATGTTACCTCTTCTCAAGTCCCCATCTCACCTACCTTGTTAGCTCCTCCATGAACTTGGTCTGTCTGTTCAGTGGTTTTCAACCCTGTTAGCACAATGGAATCACCCAGGGAGTTTTGACGAATGTGGATGTCTGAGAAAGCTTGAGGAGACTTCATGATTTTATTAAGTACAAAGTGAAAAATGGTAAAGTAACAGTGGAAAATCTCAGAAGACACCACATGAACCAAATGGTGAAGGAGAACATTACCAGTAATGAGATATAATGACATCATGAACCCTCTAATGTGATACACTAAAAAGGACACAGCTCAGAGGCTGGGTGCAGTAGTTCACACCTGTAAACCCAGCACTTTAAGAGGCTGAGGCAGAAGGATCACTTGAGCTCAGGAGTTTGAGATCAGCCTGGGGAACATAATGAGACCCTGTCTTCACAAAAATACAAAAATTAGCTGGGCACAGTGGTGCATGCCTGTAATCCCAGCTACTCAGGAGGCTGAGGAGGGAGGATTGCTTGTTCCCAGGAGGTGGAGGCTGCAGTGAGCTATGACTGCACCACCGCACTTCAGTCTGGATAACAGAGTGAGACCCTATCTCAAAAAAGTAAAAAATAAAAAGGACAAAACTTCACTGCTATGATCTCACTGGGAAAAATGCATAGCCTCAATCTAGCTGCAAGAGAACATCAGACAAACCCAAACTGATGGACATTCTACAAACTAACTGTCCAGTACTCTTCGAAAGCGTCAAGACCGTGAAAGGGCAGGAAGGCCTCACTGCCTCCAGCTCAGTGACACTGACAGATGGCTATAGCCCTGGCCAACATCCTGGCTACAACTTTAAGAGAAACCTTAAATCCAAACCACGTACCTAAGTCATTTTTGAATTTCTGATCCCCAAAAAGTATGCAAGATAATCAATGTTTTTTTTCTTTCTTTTTTTAAAGGCAGGATCTCACTCTGTCACCCAGGCTGGAGTGCAGTGGTGCAATCTCGGCTCAGAGTACACTGAAGTTTACACACCGAACTAAACTATATTATTGGTGCAGTTAATTAGAAATCAAGCAGCAACAGGAAGCCTAAGGCAAAGATCCTTCTGGATCTTGTGAGCAGAGGTCACCTCCCTTCTCAGAGATCTTTGCATAAGCTCTCTTTATGAGGCCCTCCTGCAGTCTCCATGTTCCCTCTTTACGAGTCTCCATGTTGAGAAGGCATTCCTGGGACCAGAGCAGCATTGCCTGCTGTGCAGCCACCCCTCGGTGTTCCCCAGCGTTACTGCGCTCTCGGATGATCTTCGCCTTAGGCCTCCTGTTGCCGCTTGATTTCTAATTAACACGCTCGCGTTGGTCCCCTGGACCCATGCTGTAAATTCTACTCTTGTGTCTCTTTATTTCCTTTTCTCAATCCCTCGTCGCCGCCAGGACTAAGGGCACCCATGTATGAGGCTGGGGCTGGTTCCCAACACTTCTAAAACAAAAATGGGTCATTAGTCATTACCCTCCCAGCTTAACTGCTCTAAGCGACTTCCCACTGTCCTAGGAAATGGCATCCACTTTCCTCGCCTCGGCCTGCGAGGGCTTGCCTTGACTCCTGCCCGTCTTGCCTCCCGTGCCCTGCTAAAGGCAAGTGTTGGGGACATCTAGGGGATGCCAGCCAGAAGGGTTGGTGGGGAGTTGGCATTTCTTCCCAAGGGGATGTGCACTTGGGCAGTGGACCTGTGGACTGTGCCCACCCTGTCAGTGTGGGGAAGGAGATCATGGCACAGGAATGCCAGGGAAGCAAGGCTGCAGTTTCACTTTGGTGAACTGCCATCCAGTATAATGGACCTGGGGAAATTGGGGCCTTGGGGTACCTGTTTAAAGCCATCGTCTATAAGTGAGCCATATCACAGGCCAGCCGTAAGGGTCAGTATTCTGCTTTGGGACGAGGCCGTTTCTCCAACAGACCAGAGGAAGCTGCACCCAGCTGTCCACCATGAGGCAGTGAGGACCCAGTGTGGGGGCTGCAGAGCAGTTAAATAAGCCAGAGTCCGGAGCTGGCAACCAACCCCTGGCATTCTACCCATGACAGTCTCCCGCTGAACAAGGAGCCACGCTCTGGTGGGGGACCAGAGGGATCTGATGTCCTGCTCCCCTGGGATGCCCAGTGGGTGGACGAGGTCCAGGTCCCACCCGACGCTCAACCATTCTAAACCCTGCAGTCATTCCGTGCCTTCCCAAGGGGCCTGCAGATGTGCAACAGTGGTGGTGGGGTCAATCCAGAAACCACCCCAGAACTGGCTAAGTGGGATGGCTGGCACGAGTCCCAGAGCTGTCTCAGCTGTGCAGTGAGACATCACCTCCTAAACTCTACAATGCACTCATAAAGGGAAAATGTGAAATCTCAGGACTCCCAACACTTTCCCTCTCCTAGCCAAAGGGAAAGCTGAGCTTAAAGCCTGAGTCATGCAACACCCTCTCTCTCTCTTTCTCTCTCTCTCCTTTTTTTTTTTTTTTTTTTTTTTTCAGACAGGGTCTTGATCTGTCACCTGGGCTCAAGTGCAGTGGCGCAATCATGGCGGCTCAATGCTGCAGCCTGGACCTCCTGGGCTCAAGCAATCCTCCCTCCTCAACATCCCAAAGTGCTGGGATTACAGGTGTGAGCTACCGCCCCCATCCTGGAAGAAGTATCAATACAAGCAACAACATGATGCATCTCAGATCATCTGGCCGAATGAAAGAAACTAGACAAAACCGCAAGTGTATATTACATAATTCCATTCATATAACATGTTAGAAAATCTAATCTACAGTGACAGAAAACAGCCATTGGTCGCCTGGGATGGAGAAGGCAGGGATTATAGAGGGGGGAAGAGAGAACTTTTGGGGTGGTGGGTATATCATTTTCTAAATTATGGCGATAGTTTCATGGGTGTGTATGTATATATACATGGCAAAATTTATCAAAATCTATATGGTAATTATAAGTAGTTAATTGTAAGTAAATTAAACCTTTTTGGATTTTTTGAGACAGAGTTTCGATCTGCTGCCCAGGCTGGAGTGCAATGACACAATGTTGGCTCACTGCAACCTCCGTCTCCCGAGTTCAAGCGTTTCTCCTGCCTCAGCCTCCCCAGTACCTGGGACTACAGGTGCCTGCCACCCCGCCCGGCTGATTTTTGTATTTTTAGTAGAGACTGGGTTTCGTCATGTTGACCAGGCTGGTCTCGAACTCCTGACCTCAAGCAATCATCCTGCCTTGGCCTCCCAAAGCACTGGGATTACAGGCATGATTATATTGGCATAAAAAAAAAGTTTTATTAAGGTTTAATTTACTGAGGCTGGGTATGGTGGCTCACACCTGTAAACCCAGCACTTCAGGAGGCCAAGGCAGAAAAATGCCGATGTGTCAAAAATAAATATTTTTCATCACTGGCTCAATTTTTTTTTTTTTTTGGTCCCAAAAGTCCATCAATGAACTGGCTCAAACTTTTATATCTTCCTTTGCCATATATACTGCATGAGGTGGGCAATGGGGGAATGGAATAATTCAGGTCAGTAAGGATCATCAAGGCTCAGCATCAATTGTACAATATATGCTTGCATTGCTGAAACTATGCAGTGGCCAGAACTTCTGAAACTTCTCCAGGGAGGCCTCCTGGTCCCCGTAATTGTTCCTCATCAAACGTCATTGGAAGGTTCCCCTTTGCCCCCAGTCCTGGTTACTTTTTATTGCACAAATTTCAGTTTGCCTACATCCTCTTTCAGAGCCTGTGTCTAGAAGTAGAACCAGAACTCTTAGGGTGGCCCGACAGGCACACAGAGGAAGGGACCACCCCACCTCTGCCTTTTTCCAAGCCCCAGACCTCAGTGACAGCAGCTCAAGATCCCAAGTTCTCAAGATGCTATTTTCAGCCCGCTTTTAATTCATATTCTCCTTCCGGTTGTGTAAAGCCTTTCTTATTATTGCTGTAGGAGCGGCTGAGAGAAACAGAGTTCTCGAACACCAAATGGGGAAGGAAAGGGTTTAGTATTATTGTCATTATTAATATTATTAATAAGCCGGGCGCGGTGGCTCACGCCTGTAATCCCAGCACTTTGGGAGGCCGAGGCGGGTGGATCACGAGGTCAAGAGATCGAGACCATCCTGGTCAACATGGTGAAACCCCGTCTCTACTAAAAATACAAAAAATTAGCTGGGCATGGTGGTGCGTGCCTGTAATCCCTGCTACTCAGGAGGCTGAGGCAGGAGAATTGCCTGAACCCAGGAGGCGGAGGTTGCGGTGAGCCGAGATCGCGCCATTGCACTCCAGCCTGGGCAACAAGAGCGAAACTCCGTCTCAAAAAATATATATATATATTATTAATATTATCGCTGGGAGCTGAGCGATGGCTCCAAATTACCCAGCTTGTTTAACAAAGGAGGGTTCTACCTTTATATAGACTTAACTTTAGATATTACATGTGGAAGAGTCTTAGGTTTACAGCCTTAGAAATCACATATGAAAGGGTTTCGGTTTACAGCTTCAGGGTTCACATGTTAAAAGCTTCCTGGGTTTGATCTTGTTTTTTTTTTTTTTTTTGAGACGGAGTTTTGCTCTTGTTACCCAGGCTGGAGTGCAATGGCGCGATCTCGGCTCACTGCAACCTCCGCCTCCTGGGTTCAGGCAATTCTCCTGCCCCAGCCTCCTGAGTCGCTGGGATTACAGGCACGCGCCACCATGCCCAGCTAATTTTTTGTATTTTTAGTAGAGACGGGGTTTCACCATGTTGACCAGGATGGTCTCGATCTCTTGACCTCATGATCCACCCGCCTCGATCTTGTTTTAAGTAAAAACATTGTCTTCTGGAGAGTTTCCCCAAGACCAAGCCTGCCACCTACAGGAAGGTGAAACAGGAGGCGCCAGTCGGTCAGCAAATGCAGAAAACTCTCTGCAGAGAGCTGCGTGGGCTGACTGGCCATGCCACCCTAGACTGATGTACACCAGGTCTCCTCTTCAAAAACCATCTTGAAACTCTTGCCGGAAATCCAGTGTGAAATGCATCTGGGATGGTGGCTCTTGATACAACAGTCCCCAAGGGTCTCCATGACATGAGAGCCCTTGGTTTCTGGAGAAGAGACAAGGAAGGGAAGTAGTAGGTCACATTCCAGAGGCATCAGGGCTAAGAATATTGCATCGACAGCCTGGGTGTGGTGGCTCACGCCTGTAATCCCAGCCCTTTGGGAGACTGAGGCCGGGCAGATCACCTGAGATCGGGAGTTCAAGATCAGACTGACTAACATGGTGCAACCCGTCTCTACTAAAAGAAATACAAAATTAGCCGGGCATGGTGGTGCGTGCCTGTAATCTCAGCTACTTGGAAGGCTGAGGCAGGAGAATCACTAGAACCCGGGAGGTGGAGGTTGCAGTGAGCCAAGATCGTGCCATTGCACTCCAGCCTGGGCAACAAAAGCAAAAACTCTGTCTCAAAAATAAATAATAAATAAAAGGCCAAGCACAGTGGCTCATGCCTGTAATCCTAGCACTTTGGGAGTCCAAGGTGGGTGGATCATGAGGTCGGGAGTTCGAGACCAGCCTGGGCAACACAGCGAAAGCTCGTCTCTACTAAAATACAAAAAATTAGCTGTGTGTGGTGGTGGACGTCTGTAATCCCAGCTACTGGGTGACAAAGTGAGACTCCGTCTCCAAAAAAAAAAAGAACTTTGCATTGAACATTTTCTGTGGCCCCACTGCATGTTAGGTGCTAGGGCTGTGGATACAGACACAGGTATAAATCAGACATGGCTTCTTCCCTTCATAAGCTCACAATTACTGGCACAAATATGCAATGATAGTATGATATAGGAAGTGTTACAACAGCTAGCATGTCACAGACAGCATATGGAAACTCAGGGAAGATGGGGAGTGGGAGGAAGTCTGAAAAGATTCCTGGAGATTTGTTGCCTAATTTTAAGTTACCTAACTTCTCTGTGTCTCCATTGCTTCATCTGTAAAATGGGGTAATTACAGAACCAGCCTCATAAGGGTTGTGAACATGTAATGAGTATGTAAAAAGCACACAACAGGCCAGGTGTGGTGGCTCACGTCTGTAATTCCAGCACTTTGGAAGGCCACGGCAGGCAGATCACGAGGTCAGGAGATCAAGACCATGCTGGCCAACATGGTGAAACCCCGTCTCCACTGAAAACACAAAAAATTAGCTAGGCATGGTGGCATGTGCCTGTAATCCCAGCTACTCAGGAGACTGAGGCAGGAGAATCACTTGAACCTGGGAGGCGGAGGCTGCAGTGAGCCAAGATTGCACTACCGCACTCCAGCCTGGCGACAAAGCAAGACTCCATCTCAAAAAAAGAAAAGAAAAGAAAGAGGCAGCTAGCTAGGTGTGGTAGCACACACCTGTGGTTCCAACTACTTGGGAGGCTGAGGCAGGAGGATTCCTTGAGCCCAGGAGGTCAAAGCTGCAGTGAGCTATGATTGTGCTGTTGAAGCAGGACACACAAGCCCCCAAATTGAGCCTCCTTCCTTCAGAGTCAGCAAGAGCTTCTAATCTATGGGGTTACACAGATTTTGACTTAGCAGTTACAGCTGAGTCAAACCAAAGCCTACAGCTGTGGGCAAGAAATGGAGCTGAAAACACTAGGATGGGTGTATGGGGAAGAAGCCAAACACCTCTACCATGTGAGCAGAAGGGGTACTGGGCAGGGTCGCTAGAGAAAAATGAAAAGGTAGTAAGTACCCTTAGAAGGTCCAACCGAGGCTGGGCGAGGTGGCTCATGTCTGCAATCCCAGAACTTTGAGAGGCCAAGGCAGGTTTATTACCTGAGGTTGGGAGTTCAAGACCAGCCTGACCAACATGGTAAATCCCCTATCTACTAAAAATACAAAAATTAGCCGGGCGTGGTAATGCATGCCTGTAGTCCCAGCTTCTCAGGAGGCTGAGGCATGAGAATAGCTTGAACCCAGGTGGCAGAGGTTGCAGTGAGCAGAGATTGTGCCACTGCACTCCAGCCTGGGCGACAGAGTGAGACTCTCTCTCAAAAGAAAAAGAAGGTCTAACTGAAAGAAATAAAATGTGTTGCAGAGTTAAGGAGAACAAAGAAGAGATGGTGGGGGGATTCAAGGACTTGAACATTGTGAAACAATGAACAGTGAGCAGGGAGCCACTAGCACCCCTAGTCTGAAAAGGAAAAGAAGGAAATGATGGTTTCAGCGTTCAGGGGCATTAACGTTGTGGAAGAAGGGCTGGCTGATAGGATCCATTGCTGGAGAGGAAGTCAAACATTGCCTAAACTGCAGGAGGGGTGGGTGGGAAGGGGAGGGTCAATAATAGACCTGTTGCTCTTTGGGAGGCCAAGGAGAGCGGATCACCTGAGGTTGGGAGTTCGAGACCAGCCTGGCCAACATGGCGAGGCTAAAAATAAAAAATAATAATAATAACAACCGGGTGTGATGGTGGGTGCCTATAATCCCAGTTACTCAGAAGACTGAGGCAAGAGAATCGCTTGAACCTGGGAGGCAGAGGTTGCAGTGAGCCGAGACTGCCCCATTGCACTCCAGCCTGGGCAACAAGAGCAAAACTCCGTCTCAAAAAAAAAAAATGGACGTGTTATCCACCACATCAGCACAGAGAGTGAAGCAACCGGTAACTTTTCAGTAGTCTATGTGGCCTCAAGTCAAATGTATATAGAGTTGGTGGGCGACATATTTGAAGAAAACAGTGACAAGATCAGAAGGCTGAGACCCAGCAACCTTCTATTCAAATCCTAGTTTTACCACTTTCCACTGGTGACCTCGGGCAAGTTACCTACCCTTTACTAAAATATCTGTAATTGGGGAAGTGATATTCCAGCTGTCCACCTTAAACAGCTGTTCTGCAGCAAAAACACTTTTCAAACTGTAAAGTACTGAAACAGATCTCGATAATGAGTGTTCCATTACAACCCTAACTTTTAAGTCCCTTCCAGAGAATCCTTCCCCCGTTCCCTGCCCCTTTTCTTCAATCTGAAGATGAAGCTGCTCCTGGCTGTAGCAGAGGCCAATTCTGAGCCACACAGGTTTTTTGTTTGTTTGTTTTTTGAGAGGGAGTCTTGCTCTGTGGCCAGGCTGGAATGTAGTGGCGCGATCTCAGCTCACTGCAACCTCCGCCTCCCAGGTTCAAGCGATTCTCCTGCCTCAGCCTCCTCAGTGTCTAAGATTACAGGTGCGAGCCCCCACACCCAGCTAATTTCTGTATTTTTAGTAGAGACGGGGTTTCGCCATGTTGGCCAGGATGGTATTGATCTCCTCGTGATCTAAGAGCTGAGCTCTAATTTTGTCTTTGCCATGAAACTGAATTACCTAGGGACCTCCCTAGACCTGTTTTGTCTCTGGTGTAATAGGGATGAACACAGATGGGGGAATCGTGGTATGAAAGGGCTCTGTGAGCCGTAAGGCATAAAAATCATGAGGTATTGTTACAGGATCAACAGGTGCCTAGACCCGCCCTGCAGAGTAAGTGACCAGTTACACTGGGGCAGCAGGGTTATCAGCAGAAAAAGGTTTAATGATGGCAGGGTGCCTAGGAAGAGATGCTAGGAGATCATCAAATCCATCTTCCCGAGGAGTTCCGGGCTGGGATTTTAAAGGGCATCGTGGAGGGTCGGGGTCTGGAAAATTGGGGTCATTGACTGGTCAGGGTAAGGGGGGATGAAATCCTCAGGCTATGGAAACTGCAGTCCCCACTGAGTCTGGTTCTGTGAGCTCTTTCAGACCAGCTGATGTCAGTGATTATGCTGGTATGCGGGACCTGAAAACATATCTCAAAGGGAAAACGTTTCACAATGTTCAAGTTATCTGTGGAGTTAAGGTGACCTAGTGAGGAACGCTGAGTGTGCTTCAAGCTTAGTTCATTTTCCTTTCTCCCCCTCCTGTCGTCCCTAATTTCATAAAGTTTATGGGAGCAGTTTCTGTACCGGCGCGGTGAGGATGGAAGCAAAGGCGGTGCTGGAACATTCCTGCACGGAAGTGGCCCCGACCCTCTTCCCGGCCTCCCTGGCGCGGGGGCCGGCCAATCGGCGCGACCGGATTGGGCAACTCGGTGTGGGGCGGGGTCTCGGGGAGGCGTGGCTTCCGGCTGGCTCCTCCGCTGTTGCCAAGGGAAACAGCCGCGAGGAGGCGGAAGGAGCCGAGGACCCGCAGCCGGCGTCTAGGCGGCGCGCGGGAACGACTGCGGCCATGGCGGCCTCGGGGCCCGGGTATCGCAGCTGGTGCTTGTGTCCCGAGGTGCCATCCGCCACCTTCTTCACTGCGCTGCTCTCGCTGCTGGTGTCCGGGCCTCGCCTGTTCCTGCTGCAGCCGCCCCTGGCGCCCTCGGGCCTCACGCTGAAGTCCGAGGCCCTGCGCAACTGGCAAGGTGAGCAGGGGCGGGCCGGGATCGCGGGGCGAGCCCTTGTGCTCCGACTTCGCTGGTCCCTGGGCTCCAGCCTCCAGGACTCGCCCCTTCAGCCCTCACCGCCAGCCTCCCCCTGTCTCGTCATCTCGCCTGCCATCCGGAGGGCCTACCTCCAGCACCGTCTCTTGCCCTCCATGTTCCACACCTTTGTCTGCAGAGCCCATCTTCGTCATCAATTTAATTCCTTCCCTGCCCGAATTTGTTCCCTTCCCTGTTGCCACCAAACTGGTTAAGGCACCAAATCCCTTCGCTAGCAAACCCACGCTTGCTCTCCAAGGATAAAGATTTTTCTTCCTCCCGCTCCCATTTCACATACACACACCTAACGTCTGTTTTAGGCCTAAGCCTCACTGAAAAACATTTTTCTCACCCTCATCGCGACCATTGGACTTTATCTACAAACCCCTGTAAGCCCTATAAACGTCCTGCTCTCTTGAGGTTTGGAATTTCTTCTGCTTTTTCATTTGTACCTTAATCTTGACTGCCATTCCCAGCTCATGGGGGTACCAGGGTGTCTTCTGCCTTTGGAGAGAGGTGTTTTGTTTTTCTCTAGGGGAGAGAAATTTTTGCAGACCAATTAAGTATGAACATCCATTGCTAAAAGACATTTCTAGCCTCCGTGTCTTCCTCATTTTCTCGAGAGGAACGCAGGAGATTTGTATATCTCCTGCTGTTTTGCAAAGCACACACACTCATATGTATTAATCTCATTTAACCCTCTCAAGGAACCCATGATATGGGACCTATTATTGGCCCGTTATCTGGATGAGATGGAGGCTTCATGCAGAGAATCTCAGAGCTGTTGCGTCATACAATTGAGATAGGAATCTAGATTTTTCTTTTTATTGTGTGATGTTTTGGACCTAGAGCCTTGGGGTAGATAATTTCCAAATCACGCAGAGTTGCTTTTAGAATCTTTTCATGTTTATACTTGAAATTTCAGGTTTGGGGGCTGGGCATGGTGGCTCACGCTGTAATCCCAGCACTTTGGGAGGCCGAGGCGGGCGGATCACCTGAGGTAGGAGTTCAGGACCAGCCTTGCCAACATGGAGAAACCTTGTCTCTACTAAAAATACAAAATTACCCAGGCGTGGTGGCACATGCCTGTAATCCCAGCTACTGGGGAGGCTGAGGCAGGAGAATCACTTGAACCCGGGAGGCAGACGTTGTAGTGAGCCGAGATCGCACCGTTGTACTCCAGCCTAGGCAACAAAAGCGAAACTCTGTCTCAAAAAAAAAAAAAGAAAGAAATTTCAGTTTTGGAAATACTTAAATAATGAAGTACTCTTCGGGTAATGAAGCCTCTGGAGACGGCCAGGCTGAGCCATATGGCTCCATAGCCTGCTTCCCTAATCAAATCTAAAACAGTTCCCCCACCCTAGGTATGCACAGCACCACCTCACAGACAGAAACAAAATACCAACCTAACCTTAACCTTTCACTTTCTTGAGTTCACTTCCCTGGGTGTGGGTTTCATGGACATGTGAGCGTTAGAGACGTAAGGGACCTTGGAAGGCCTCAATCTAACTCTGTTACTTTACAGTGAGGAAACTGACACCTAGAGGGCCTGTGACATGATTAAACTCAGCCAGCTGGGATGTCATAGAGCGGAGATTCCACTCCAAGTCTTTAGACCCCCAAGTCCACTATTAACCATCAATTCATTGGTCTCCCTCCTTCAGTTTAGTAGTGTTTTGGGCTGTAGGGACATAAAAGTACTTCAGAGGTAACCACTTATAAAATTTTTTTAGAGATAGGGTCTTTCTCTGTTACCCAGGCTAGAGTGCAGAGATGCAATCATAGCTCACTGCAGCTTTCAACTCCTGGACTCAAGCGATCCTCCTTGCCTCAGCCTCCCAAGTAGCAGGGACTACAAGTACAAATCACTACACCTGGCTAATTTAAAAAAATTTTCTTTAAAGATGGGGGTCTCAGCCAGGCACAGTGGCTCATGCCTGTAATCCCAGCACTTTGGGAGGCCAAGGCTGGCGGATCACGAGGTCAGGAGATCGAGACCATCCTGGTTAATACGGTGTAACCCTGTCTCTACTAAAAATACAAAAAATTAGCCAGGCATGGTGGCACATGCCTGTAGTCACAGCTACTTGGGAGGCTGAGGCAGGAGAATCGCTTGAACCCGGGAGGCGGAGGTTGCAGTGAGCCGAGATTGTGCCACTGCACTCCAGCCTGGGGGACAGAGCGAGACTCCATCTCAAAAAGAAAAAGGAAAAAAAAAGATGGGGGGGTCTCACTGTGTTACCCAGGCTGGTCTTGAACTCCTGGGCTCAAGCGATCCTTCCACCTAGGCCTCCCAAAATGGTGGGATTACAGGTGTGAGCCACTGTGCCTGGCGATAACTGCTTTTAGAAAAATAAAAGTAGGCCAGGAGTGATGGTTCACACCTGTAGTCTCAGCACTTTGGGAAGTTAAGGCAGGAGGATCACTTGAGGCCAGGAGTTGAAAGCCAGCCTGGGCAACATAGCAAGACCTCATCTCTACAAATAAAAATTTTTTTAAAGGCTGGACGCGGTGGCTAACACCAGTAATCTCAGCACTTTGGAGGCTGAGGCGGGTGGATCAGAAGGTCAGGAGTTTGAGACCAGCCTGGCCAACATGGTGAAACCCCATCTCTACTAAAAATACAAAAATTAGCCAGGCATGATGGTGGGTGCCTGTAATCCCAGCGACTCAGGAGGCTGAGGCAGTAGAATTGTTTGAACCTGGGAGGCAGAGGTTGCAGTGAGTTGAGATCACGCCACTACACTCCAGCCTGGGCGACAAGAGCAAGACTCTGTCTCCAAAAAAACACAACTTTTTTTAAAAGGAAAAAAGTAGGGTTCTTTGCTGTGTTATTACCTATAAAGCATCACTCTAACGGTAAGATTGGATAAGCACTTTTCAGGAAGACTTCTAATTTCTACATCTTTATTATTAATGATAGTGTTATAATTTTTAAAGCTGCAAAATAATTCCTGGTCCCTTTTTTCTTCCTCCAAACAGACGCTATGGAAGGAGGGGTCAGGATTACAGCAGACGAGCCTGGCACACAGAGTGTTAAGTGACACGCACTCAATCCACCCAGAAGCTGTTAAACTTAATTAACCCTCAGACTGCCCAGTGAGGTAGGTCAGTATGAAAACCTAAAAAAGGATTACAAAGCACTTTACAAATTCAGAGACCACCCCCTAGGGAAAAGCTTTATTTTTTACTCCTGGAAGTCAGTTACTGCTAGGTTGCTCCAGGCCAGGGGAAGAGCAGGGATTAGATATTCATCCTCTCCTTCGAGCCTCTGGGTCCTTCGTTGTTGAATACACTGCTTATATTGCCTCCTGCTCCTGTCTCGCTGGCTCTCACTTCTGTCACAGGGGATTTCTGCCTTTCCTAGGCGCCTTCTAACCTGGCTTCCTTCCTTGGAGCAACCCGCCTAACCCAGCTCCCTTTGCAGTTTACAGGCTGGTAACCTACATCTTCGTCTACGAGAATCCCATCTCCCTGCTCTGCGGCGCTATCATCATCTGGCGCTTTGCTGGCAATTTCGAGAGAACCGTGGGCACCGTCCGCCATTGCTTCTTCACCGTGATCTTCGCCATCTTCTCCGCTATCATCTTCCTGTCATTTGAGGCTGTGTCATCACTGTCGAAGCTAGGGGAGGTGGAGGATGCCAGAGGCTTCACCCCAGTGGCCTTTGCCATGCTGGGAGTCACCTCCGTCCGTTCTCGGATGAGGCGGGCCCTGGTGTTTGGCATGGTTGTGCCCTCAGTCCTGGTGCCATGGCTCCTGCTGGGTGCCTCATGGCTCATTCCCCAGACCTCTTTCCTCAGTAATGTTTGCGGGCTGTGCATTGGGCTGTCCTGTATCCTTCCTAGCAGAGAGCTATAGAAAGATGCATGTCAAAGGGTGAACCAGGCTGGAGGGTCTGGGGTGTCAAGTAGTTAGAGGTGGGTTGATTTTTTATCTTTTTTGAAACAGTCTCTATCACCCAGGCTGGTGTGCAGTGGCGAGATCTCAACTCATTGCAGCCTCTGCCTCCTGGGCTCAATCCTCCTGTCTCAGCCTCCCAAGTACCTGGGACTACAAGTGTGCACCACCACACCTGGTTAATTTTTGCACTTTCTTTTTAGTAGAGACAGGGTTTCACCATGTTGCCCAGGCTTCTCTCGAGCTCTTGGCCTCAGATGATCTACCTGCCTTGGCCTCCCAAAGTGCTGGGATTATAGGTGTGAGCCACCATGCCCAACTCATGTCTGATAATTTTTTTTACTTTATTTTTTCATGTCTGATAATATTTTATTCACAGACACTGTGAATGCTGTATTAGGGGCTCTAGATTTTGTTGTCTCACTTACAAAATGTTTACTTTTGTTCTAATAGACAGTTAACTACTTGAAGATTAGCTTGAAACTTGAGATTTGTTTCTAAGCTCTTTTTGGGAGAGTCTGGCATAGCGTTTTGTTTTTTTTTTTTTAAAGATGGGGTTTCACCATGATGGCCAGGCTGGTCTTGAACTCCTGACCTCAGGTGATCCACCCACCTCGGCCTCCCAAAGTGCTAGGATTATAGACTTGAGCCACTGTGCCCAGCCGGCATAGCCTTTATTAACAGGCTGAATCTTTGTGGTTGCCTAATCAGTGGTGGGTCAGATGACCAGGATGCCGCCAAGTCACTGGGGGTGGTGACAGAGTATAGGGGAAGCACATCCAAAGACGCTCACTTGAAGCTCACATGGTTGCATTGAGGCAGGTGCCTTCAATCTGGGATAAAAGGACAAGAGGTATCAGTCCCTCAGGAGGACACTGAGACAGCTTCCCACCTCATCCACTACACCAGCAGAGACCCCACCCGCTACACCAGCAGAGACCTCACCCGCTACACCGGCAGAGACCTCACCCGCTACACCGGCAGAGACCCATCCACTACACCAGCAGAGACCCACCCGCTACACCAGCAGAGACCCATCCACTACACCAGCAGAGACCCCACCCACTACACCGGCAGAGACCCCACCCACCAAGACGCCACCCGCCACACCAGCAGAGGTGTGTGCTGGCTTCTGGCTGCAGTGGCTAGAAGGGTGAGGTCATGGCACAGGTGGGTGTAGGAGGAGGTACAGCATTAACACCCCCTGCTGCTGGGCACATTAGTTCCCGGTGAGGTACAGTGGATAGAAACCTTTGGCTCTGGGTTTCCTCTGAGCTGCAAGCTCCAGCCAGAGTGTGCAGTATGCCAAACATGAAGGCCTCTGTAGAGTAAGTGGAAACCTGTATTCTCCCCAGTGGAGTGTTCGGCCCTCCTTTGTTTGCTGCCTCCAATTTCACTTAACAGGCCAACCTCAGACGGCCTCACCTACTGCTATTCCCTCGACCTCTCAGAGCGAGTCGCGTTGAAGCTGGATCAGACATTCCCCTTCAGCCTGATGAGGAGGATATCCATGTTCAAGTACGTCTCAGGGTCTTCAGCCGAAAGGAGGGCAGCTCAGAGCCGCAAGTAAGTGACAAAACTCTTAAATGCTGTTAAATCTTACTCTGTTTTGTTTTGTTTTGTTTTTTTTGAAGACAGGTCTTGCCCTGCTGCCCAGTCTGGAGTGCATTGGTGCGATCATAGCTCACTACAGCCTCTCACTCGAGGACTCAAGTGATCCTCCCACCTCACCTCAGCCTCCGAAGTAGCTGAGAGCACAGGCACACACCACCACGCCTGGCTTTTAATTTTTTTGTAGGGATAGAGTCTCACTCTGTTGCCCAGTCTAGTCTCAAACTCCTGTCTCAAGCAGTCCTTCCTCAATATCTCAAAGTACTGGGATTACAGGTGTGAGCCACTGAGCCTGGCATGACATTATGAAGGCAACTCCCAGGCATGCAGAGGGTGTGGCTGGTTCATTGCCATGAGTAATGAAGAAGTGTGGTGCAGCAGATGGGAAAATCATGGACAGATGTCTTCTGAGCCTTCTGGATTCTGCACAACTGCTTCTGGAACACCAACTGGGCAGGAAAAGGAGGGTATTTGAGGACACTTAACGTGTGATCCTGAGTGACTTCTAGACAGGCTGGGCAGGAGGGCCCCTATCTAATTGAGAGTAGACACATACCTGCTGCAAGTCAGCCTGGGCTGTGACACACAGTAGCCCTGATAAGAAGTGCAGACAGGGCTGGGTGCAGTGGCTCACCTGTAATCCCAACACTTTGGGAAGTCGAGGTGGGCAGATCACCTGAGGTCAGGAATTGGAGACCAGCCTGGCCAATGTGGTGAAACCCCTTTTGTACTAAAAATATAAAAATGATGCAGGCGTGGTGGCGCATGCTTGTAATCCCAGCTACTGGGGAGGCTGAGGCAGGAGAATCACTTGAGCCCAGGAGGTGGAGGTTACAGTGAGCCAAGATCACGCCACAGCACATCAGCCTGGGCAACAGAGTGAGACACTGTCTTAAAAAAAACAAAAGGTGCAGACAGTCCACACGGCCAACTAGGCTGCTTAGGAGGTGGCCTGGCCCACGTTTTCTGGTGAGGTTTACTGTTTTCCAGTTGGCTCATGGACTCTCAGATGGAGAGTGCTGGTAAGCCACCAGAGCTTGTGTGACCTCACTTCTTCATTTTACAGAGGAGGGCCAGAGAGGACAGGGTCCTCACCCATGAGTCCCCTGTGTTTCCAGGTAACAGAGTCAGCAGAAGGGCTGCCTGGAAGCGTGTCCCCTGCTCAGGAGGTCCCCTCCCCTCTCCCGCGTTCCCAGTGCCCCCTGCCTCTAGAGTTCTCCACTGGCTTCTGTCTGTGCCGAGACTTCACAGTGTAGTTTTTCCTTAATGGTCCTCCCAAAAAAAAAAAAGGGGGGGGGGGAGGAGCTCACTAGGAAAGGTGCGTTTGTCCATTTTGTATTGCTGTAAAGAAATCCCTGAGGCTGGGTCATTTATAAGAAAAGAGGTTTATTTGGCTCACTGTTCTGTAGGCTACACAAGAAGTATGGCGCCTGCCTCTGCTTCCGGTGAGGCCTCAGGCAGCTTCCAATCATAGCAGAAGGGGAGGGAGCACTTCAAGTTGAGAGATGGAGGTGCCGGGCTCTTCAACACCCAGCAATCACATAAACTCAGAGGGAGAACTCACTCATTCCTGTGGGGTGGAAGCCAACCGCTCATGGAAGATCTGCCCCCGTGACCCAGACACCTCCCCCTCAGCCCCACCTCCAACACTGGAACACTGGGGATCACATTTGGGTTTTTTTTGAAATGGAGTCTCACTGCGTGGCCCAGGCTGGAGTGTAGTGGCATGATCTCAGCTCACTGCAACCACTGCCTCCTGGGTGCAAGCAGTTCTCCTGCCTCAGCCTCCTGAGTAGTTGGGATTACAGGCACCCACCACTGCTCCCAGCCAAGCATCACGTTTCAGCATGCAATATGAAGCAGAGGAAACGTCCAAACTGTATCAGAAGGCAGAGTGCTTGGTCAGTGGCCTTTTTTGGCCCTCTACCAGCTGTGGAGTCAGTTTTCCCCTGCACACTGGCCTGGATGTGGGGGTTTTTGTTGAATTGGAAGCTGCCCCTTGGAGCTTCTTCTAGAAGGTGCTCTCAGCTGTCACCAGCTCAGAGCCCTAGGACTATTTTCTTTTTTTATTTACCCAGGCTGGAGTGCAGTGGCACGATCTTGGCTCACTGCAACCTCCACCTCCCGGATTCCAGCGACTGTCTTGCCTCAGCTTCCAGAATAGCTGGGACTACAGGTGCCTGCTACCACGCCCAGCTAATTTTTTGTATTTTTAGTAGAGACAGGGTTTCTCCATGTTGGCCAGGCTGGTCTTGATCTCCTGACTTAGTGATCTGCCTGCCTCGGCCTCCCAAAGTGCTGGGATTGCAGGTGTGAGCCACCGCGCCTGGGCCCTCTGACTATTTTTCTAAAAGGCGAGGAGGGCAGCTGGGAAAACAGAAATGGGGACTCACCGCATTGTGGCTTCAGGCAAGTAACTCCTGGGGTCTCACTGTGGGAGAGGCTGTCAATTTAGGACTAGGTGTTTTGTGTTTTTTAATCATTCTCATTGACTCTTGAGAACTGCCTGTCACCAAGGAATCCCCTCTGTCACAGCTGATGGTGGTCACCAGCTGTACCTCACATACCCCTAGTGACAAGTGCTCACTCTCCAAGACTGCCCCTGATGAGAAGCTTCTTCCCTGTGACAGGCAGATCTGGGGTTTGAGAGGAAGACGGTGTTCCTTCTGTGTTCCCCAAATGGCATGGAGTCCAGTCCCTCAGGTCCGGGGCCTGCTGCTGACACTCAGAACATTGTGTTTCAGGCAACCTGACAGTGGCTCTCCAGCCATGTCATCACACACTTATTTATTTTGGCTGCGAGATGGTGGTTTGAACAGCTTGTCTCTTCAGAGGCTCTTGTTAATAAAGAAATTCTTTTTTTTTTTTTTTTTTTTTTTTTTT
>NW_016107397.1:1286763-1291336 GCF_001604975.1 Cebus imitator
GGGGGCCACGCCACCTGTGAGCGGAGATCAGCGAGAGCCCCAAATGCCCAGAAGCATCTGTATTAGGTACAAGCAGGGGGCAGGGTTGTGAGTGAGGCTTAGTAATAGGGCATACATAATCACGTGAGTCACAAGTGAGGGGGCCACCCCATTATATCACTTGGGCAGAGAGGTGGGCCCTGTGCAGTAGGGGGCTGTGCCGTGCACAGTAGTAGAGGGTCGTGTACAGAAAAGGGCTCCACCCCCATTAGGTCACCAAGAGAAGGAGGTGGGCTGTGTGCAACAGGTGTCGTGTGCAACACTTCTTATCTGGGGGCCGGAGACTTCAAAGGATTCTTACAGAAAGATGCTATAAGCCAATGCAGTGGGGGCTGACAGACTTGTGCTCTTCTCTAAGATATTTATGGGAGGATGATTTGAGCTAGCACAGAAGCCAGAAAAGGCTGACAGGGTGTACGGCCACCGTGACTGGTCACACCAGAGGGGTTCTTCTGCCTCGGCTATTTCCAGCATCTCAGGCCTGAGGCCTACTTTCCACAGGAACTGGATGCAAGGCACTACAACTCCCTTATCGGGAGGAGAGGCTCTTGCTCCAACCCTGCCATACAGCGTATGCCCTTTCAGGCAGGGACGCCACCGCCTGGGTCTTTGGTTCGTGTCCTGGTCTGGCTGTTTTCCCATGTACTGCTTCTGTTCTGTGACTGCTCTAGGTATTCCTCCTACTATAAACTACTATGTGGTTATATAGAAGGATTCTATAAATCAGCACTAAATGTGTCGGTACAGCTCCCAATACAACACCTATAAAATTATATAGAAAGATTATATAGAACTAAGTACGCTAGATATAAGTACTAAGTATGATTATACAAGCTAGATATATGTAAGCAGTAAGTTATACTTCAAGCACTAATACTATAATATGATTATATATAAACGATTATGTAAAGGAAATAGCTGAGTAATAACACTATAAACTAAGATTCTCTTCAGGCACTAATTGTGCCTGGGGTCCGGACAGTTCTCCTTCCTCGGTGCCCATGGGGGGTGTTACCCAAAGTGATTCACCCGCCTTGGCCTCCCAAAGTGCTAGGATTACAGGCAAGAGCCACTGCACCCGGCCTTTATTGTGCCCTTTCTTATTACATTGTTAATATATAATGAAATAATTCTACAACTCACTGTAGTGCAGAATCAGTGGGAACTCTGAGCTTGTTTTCCTGCAACCAGAGGGTCCTACCTGGGACCAGTGTCCTTTCATCTCATTCCCTTGCTGTAGGACTTTGGGCCCCGCCCTCTCTGGACGTCTCTGTTTTCTGATTGGTTGAGGTTAACCTTTCTTCCACTTGGTACTTAGAGCAAGTCACAGAAAACATCCAAGGCATGTTGTACTAGGCAGCAGGGGGCAACCTCAAGCACAACCAGATGCTGTGACCTCGGCATGACTCCCTGAATGACCATTTTCTCTCTTGTTCCATTCCAGGCTGAACCCAGTGCCCGGCTCCTACCCCACACAGAGCTGCCACCCTCACCTGTCCCCGAGCCACCCCGTGTCCCAGACGCAGCACTCCAGTGGTCAGAAGCTGGCCTCCTGGCCCTCCTGCACCCCTGGGCACATGCCCACCCTGCCTCCGTACCAGCCTGCCTCCGGCCTGTGCTATGTGCAGAATCACTTTGGCCCAAACCCCAACTCCTCCAGTGTCTACCCAGCTTCTGCGGGTACCTCCCTGGGCGTCCAGCCCCCCACCCCTGTTAACTGCCCTGGCACGGTATATTCTGGGGCTTTGGGCACTCCAGGGGCTGCAGGCTCCAAGGATGCCTCCCGGGTCCCCATGCCCTGAGAGAATTTCTTTCTGAAGGAGGTCCTCCCTAAGATTCTTCTGACACAAATTATTTATTGAACACCTCTATGTGCCAGGCTGTGTTGGGTACTGTGATAAATGTCCCTGTTTCAGTCTCATCTGTGCTCATGGCAGCCCTGTGGAGTACAGTGTACTGGCCCGGCTTACAGATGCAGACAGGGAGACGTTCTGCCGTGACATGAAGTCACATGGCTCTTTGCCAAGGAACTCATGGCAGAAGAGGGCAGCAGTTGGCAGTGGCTGCCGATGGCCGTCCCCAGCCCCACCGTTCCTCCCTGTGGCTGTGTCGTGTTCGTGATTACAGTGTCCGTGCGTCCGTGTGTTTGTCCTTTAGGAGCTCACAGCTGGTGTACTTGGCAGACCCAGGCCTGTGCAGTGTCTCCCTTGCAGCAGTGTGCCGAGGGGTCCGTGTTATCTGCCTTTGTATAAAGAAACAGCCTCTGACCTGCCGTGCTGGCGTGTGCTGCTTTTGTGGTCTGGCTGGGGAATTGGGAGCACAGTGAGATCTGGGCAGTGGCAGTATGTGGTGTGGCAGCAGAGGAGGGTGCACCAGCTTCAGGTCAGGCAGATGACCCAGCCCAGTGGATCAGGAATGCGGGGGTCCCGTGGGAAGTGGGCAGCCATGAGATGGGTACCAGCAGGAGCCACGACTACCCTGAAGGAGAGGGGGTGTTGCCAGAGCTCGGAAGCTGGGACTGCAGTTAGGAGGACTGCTGGCAGGGCTGTGCCAAGAAGGACATGGGCACTGCTGGTGATGCCCCCTGAGGCAAGAGGGAGGGGAGCAAACCCTGGTTTTTACTGCCAGTGTCTTCTGTTGGCCGGGTTAACCAGAAGCCAGGGTTGAGGGGGGCCCCTCTGTGAGACAGGGCAGGGCACTGATGAGGAGTGTGGCTGAGCTGTCACCTGCCCAGCCCCTGAGGACAGCTGGGGCTCCTCACAGTAGGCTGTGTCAAGAAGCCATGCCAGCTGTCCTGTGTTTCATGGACCTAATAACACATGGCCTTCATTTATCCCGGGAGCTGGATGGCCTGTTCTAGACTGGCTTTCTGGTAGTTCCTAGGTCTTTAGATGTGGAAAAGACAGAAGCCCCAAGCCCACCCTGCCTGGTGAGGGTGGGGCTGTGACAGGCCCACCCCTGGGGCGCCTCAGCCATGAGCAAGAAGGGGCCTGTGCTGGGGTGACGGGGTGGGCCACCGCGCCAGGCCTTGGTTTTTACATCTCTGTTCCCCTGGGACTTTTCCTTGGTCTGCCCAGAAAGTACAACGCAGCCTGCAGCTAGGTCACAGTGGAACGCTTTCTCACCCTCACGAGCAGTTTGGAAGCACTGGAGACCGCCCTAACCCCTTCCCCCATTTGCCTGTCAAATTATCCACTAATATTCCCATGTCCAGAAACCATTCATTGATTCTGTGCCAGGCTGGAGGCTGGGGCCAGAGCTACATAATAGTGGTAAGCCCCAAGTGCGCAGGGAGCCCCTACCACGGGGCCTGGTGGAGGCCGGGCGCAGTGGCTCATGCCTATAATCTCAGCACTTTGGGAGTCCAAGGCAAGCAGATCACGAGGTCAGGAGTTCGAGACCAGCCTGGCCAACATGCTGAAAACCCGTCCCTACTAAAATATAAAAAATCAGCCAGGCATGGTGGTGCATGCCCAGCTACTCGGGAGGCTGAGGCAGGGGAATCGTTTGAACCTGGGTGGCAGAGGTTGCAGTGAGCAGAGATCACACCGCTGCACTCCAGCCTGGCAACAGCAAGACTCCGTCTCAAAATAATAATAATCAAGAAAAATAAACGTGAGTGGAATGAATGGGTGAATAGGTGATGCCTGCCCTTGGGGAGCCCAGTGGGGCAGGAGAAATAGAAAATCATTGTCATTCATGCCTGTCATCCCAGCACTTTGGGAGGTCCAGGTGATCAGCTCACATGAGGTCAGGAGTTCCAGATCAACCTGGCCAGCGTGGTAAAATCCCATCTCTACTAAAAATACAAAAATGAGCCAAGCATGGTGGCACGCAACTGTAGTCCCAGCTACTCTGGAGGTTTAGGCAATAGAATTGCTTGAACCCAGGAGGTAGAGGTTGCAGTGAGCCGAGATCGCACCACTACCCTCCAGCCTGGGTGACAGAGCTGGACTCCATCTCAAAAAAAAAAAAAAAAAAAATCATTCAGTGCCCTGCAAAGCTGTGATGGGGTAAAGCAGCACTTCAGGGGCACAGAAGAGGCCCCTAGCCCACTGGGGCATGGCAAGCCAGGGATCAGCTGGATGCTGAGAACTGACCGTTCCATGGAAAAAGAGGGACTGCGGAGGGAGGGTGAGAGGATATTAACTATGTCCTCTGGCTGTTAAGAGAATGGCGAGCACAGCTCATTTAGCGTAAGCAAAAGCATTACTCCCCGCATGCCGGAAACCCCACCCCTCCCATTCCCAAGCAGGGCAGGATCCCTGGCAGCCAGAGAAGCTTCCAGACATTATCAATTTCCATGCTCTGTCGGTTGAGGGCAGCAGAGTAGCAGAATCATGCTCGGCTCACTCTACAAACCGGATAGGCTCTGCCCCTCAGCTCAGATCAGAAGATGGGCTTGCCCTTATATGCTAAGGCAGTGGTCCCCAGCTTTTTTGGCACCGGGGACCAGTTTCAGGGAAGAAAATTTTTCCACAGACAGGGATGGGGATGGTTTCAGGATGATTCAAGCATATTGCATTTATTGTGC
>NW_016107397.1:1291391-1298509 GCF_001604975.1 Cebus imitator
GGAGTGCAGTGGTGTGATCTCGGCTCACTGCAACCTCCGCCTCCCAGGTTCAAGCAATTCTCCTGCCTCAGCCTGAGTAGCTAGGACAGGCACACGCCACCACACCTGGCTAATTTTTGTATTTTTAGTAGAGATGGGGTTTCACCATGTTGATCAGGCTGGTCTCAAACTCCTGACCTCATGATCCGCCTGCCTCGGCCTCCCAAAGTGCTGGGATTACAGGCGTGAGCCACCGCGCCCGGCCTTTATTGTGCATTTTCTTATTATTACATCGTTAATACATAATGAAATAATTCTGCAACTCACCATAATGCAGAATCCGGGCATGGTGACGGGCGCCTGTAATCCCAGCTACTCGAGTGGCTGAGGCGGGAGAATCGCTTGAATCCAGGAGGCAGAGAGTGCAGTGAGCTGAGATCCCGCCGCTGCACTCTAGCTTGGGCAACAGAGTGAGACTCTGTCTCAAAAACAGAAAAAGAAGCGGCTGGGTGTGGTGGCTCATCCCTGTCATCCCAGCACTTTGGGAGGCTAAGGCAGGCGGATCACCTGAGGCAGGGAGTTTGAGACCAGACTGACTAACATGGAGAAACCCCATTTCTAGTAGAAATACAAAATTAGCTGGGCGTGGTGGCGCATGCCTGTAATCCCAGCTACTCGGGAGGCTGAGGCAGGAGAATCGCTTGAACCTGGGAGGCAGAGGTTGCGGTGAGCCGAGATCACTCCATTGCACTGAAGCCTGGGCAAGAAGCGCAGAACTCCGTCTCAAAAAAAAAAGAAAAGAAGAAAAGGAAAAAGAGAGTGGTGACTGTCAGTCTGGTGGTCAAGGATGGCCTTCCTGGCTGCTGAGACCTGAAGGAATCCAAGGAGAGAAGCAGGTGAAGAGCTTCGGGGTGGACGGGAGAACAGAGAGCCAGGAGGAAACGAGCCAAGCACTCTCACCCAGGGTGACAGAGTGGCTGCAGGAGCATGACGGGTGATGCACACAGCAGGTGCTCAATAATTGTTTGTTGTCTTGGCCATCTGCACAAGGACAACAGGCTTGGGAGGCCCCACCCATGCTCATGGCTTGGTGCTCTGAGGCCTGATGACCTGACCTGTTGCCTGGCTCAATGGGGAACTCACGGTCCAAGGCCACAGATCCTGGGAGCCTGAGCTCTGGCCACCCCCTCCCTCACCCTTTCACACACATTCATTCATTCTCTCATCAAATAATTACTGAGCATGTACTACATTCTGGCCTTATCCCAGGGGCTGGGGACACAGAGATGATCAAGACCTGGACCCAGCACAGTCTCTAAGGGAGACAGAAACCCACGGTAATGCCAGAAGGCACCAGTTCTGCAGGACCCAGCCAACGTCTCTCCAGGGAGGTGACCTCTGGCCTGGCCTCAAGGGCTGGCCAGTCCTATGGAATGCAGAAAAAGACATTCCAGGGGAAGAGGGCCGTGGCCGCCAAGGACAGCTGTGTCCTGCCTGTCAGGACAAGAAAGCAGGGTGTTGGAGGTTACACAGGGCTGGCCCAGGGAGAAGGACGTGGAGAGGCCACTCAGGCCGGGGTGGGAAGGGCTTGAAGGCCAGCCTGAGGTTTTGGACTTGACCCTGTGGGTGTAGTGACCACGGTAATGACCATAATTCTCTGATCATTTTACTGTGCACAGAACTGGGGCCAGGGAGTCTGAGCCTGGTGCCAGAGCCCCAGGCCTCTTGCCAGGGGACTGGCCCTTTCATGTGGCTAGCATCTCAGTGGAAAGGTGAGCTGTGCTTCCTCAGTGCTGTATGACAGGTCCACTCCTCCACTCTCCGCCTGGCCAGGGCACATTCCTGAGGTTGGCAGGGAGAGGAATTTAAAACCCTTGAGCCTCCTGTGAGTTCTTTGTTGCCCTCAGGTGTGGTCCATCTTTTGTTCACTCACAAGTCTCCAGGTGCACAGAAAGATTACCTACCAGTAGAGGTGGGGGAGGACAGAGCCAGACTCCCCACAGAAAGGATGGAGCCCAGATGTCACACGACCCGAGGAAGCCGGCAAAGAGAAGGAGGTTTGCTTCTCACTGCAACCTTGCAACCTCCACCTCCCAGGTTCAAGCAATTCTTGTGCCTCAGCCTGTGATCAGCTGGGATCATAGGGCATGCGCCACCATGCCCTGCTGATTTAAGCCAGGTGTGGTAGCTCACGCCTGCGATCCCAGCACTTTGGGAGGCCGAAGTGGGCGGGGCACTTGAGATCAGAAGTTGGGGACCTGCACCGGGCCAAGATGGCAAAACCCCATCTCTACCAAAGAATCAAAAACATTAGCCAGGTGTGGTGGCAGGCACCTGTAGTCCCAGCTACTCGGGAGGCTGAGGTGGGAGAATCACTTGAATCAGGAAGCAGAGGTCGCAGTGAGCCAAGATCGTGACATTGCACTCCAGCCTGGGTGACAGAGCAAGACTCTTGTCTCAAAAACAAAAGGTAGGAGGGAAGGACTTGGGGAAAGGCCCAGAGGTCCGGGACAGGGAGACCTGGAAATGTGAGCCAGGAAGGTGGGTGGGTGAAGCTCCCTCTGCAGACAGACCTTGGCATGGGAAGTGTGTGTGTGTGTGTGTGTGTGTGTGTGTGTGTGCGCGCGCGCACGCATGTCTGTGTGTTGGGGGATGTGCATTCCCATGCATGCCTTTGTACGCTACAGTCCTCGGGCCTGAGCAAAGAACCCCTGGCTGGTTCCTGTGCTTCTCATGAGTTCCTGTGGAACTCATGCTCCCTGATTCTGGAGCACACCCTGGGATCCTGAAACTCTCTGCCCTTAGGGCCCCCTGCCTGGCTCTGGGGGTGTTGTTTAACCAAGTCCATCCTCCTGAGGACAAATCCCCCAGCAGGCCCATCCCATGCCCAGGGTCTGCTGTTGGCAGAGGCTATGCCCCAGTGTGGGTATGTGGCTGGGACATCTAAGGGGGTAGCATGCAGGAGGCCCCGCATGGGGCAGGCTGAGCAGTGGTGCAAAGAGAAGGGCAGCGAGTGGCCCACGGGGCCAGGGAGTGGGGAGAAGTGACACCACAGGCCCAAGCATGGAACTCTAAGGACTAGGAATGTGAACTGGGCCCTCTAGTTTGTCATGAAATTATTATTATTTTGAGACAAGAGTCTCACTCTGTTGCCCAGGCTGGAGTGCACTGGTACAATCTCAGCTCACTGCAACCTCCGCCTCCTGGGTTCAAGTGACTCTCCTGCCTTAGCGTCCCATGTAGCTGGGGTACAGGTGCCTGCCACCATGCCCAGATAATTTTTGTATTTTCAGTAGAGACGGGGTTTCACCATGTTGGCCAGGTTGGTCTTGAACTCCTGACCTAGAGTGATCTGCCCACCTGAGCCTCCCAAAGTGCTGGGATTACAGGTGTGAGTCACCACACCCAGCCTTGTCATGAAATTATAGTTGTCTGTTGAACAATTTGTTACAGGCTGGGCATAGTGGCCGATGCCTGTAATCCCAGCGCTTTGTGAGGTGGAGGTGGGAAAATCTCTTGAGACCAGGAGTTTGAGAACAACCTGGATGACATTGTGAGACCCCACACTCTACCAAAAAAAAAAAAAAATTTGTGAGACAAAGGTGTCACTGTGTCACCCAGGCTGTAGTGACAGTGGCACAAACAGGGCTCACTGCAATCTGAAACTCCCAGGCTAAAACGTCATCTCACCTCACCTGAGCCACCCCCACATAGCTGGGGCTACAGGTGCACACCACCACACCCAGCTAATTTTTGTGGTTTTTTTTGTGGAGATGGGGTCTTTGTAGCCCAGGCTGGTCTTGAACTCCTGGGCTCAAGCAGTCCTCCCGCCTAGGCCTCCCAAAGCACTGGCATTACAGGCATGAGCCACCACGCCCAGCCAAAAACATTTTTTCTGTAGGGGAAAGAGTCTTGCTCTGTCACCCAGGCTGGAGTACAGTGGTGTGATATCAATTTACTCAACCTCCACCTCCAGGTTCAAGTGATTCTCCTGCCCCAGCCTCCCAAGTAGCTGGAATTACAGGATGCACCACCACACCCAGCTAATATTTTTATTTTATTTTTTCAGTAGACACGGAACTTCACTATGTTGGCCAAATGGCTCTCAAACTCCTGACCTCAGATGATCCACCCACCTTGGCCTCCCAAAGTGCTGGAATTACAGGCATGAGCCACCATGCCTGGCCAAAAAAATTTTTTTGTTGTTTTTTTGAGACCAGGTCTCATGCTGTCACCCAGGCTGGAGTACAGTGGTGTGATCTCAGCTCACTGCAACCTCCCCCTTCCGGGTTCAAGCTATTGTACTGCCTTAGCCTCCTGAATAGCTGGAATTATGTGCACATGCCACCACACAGCTAATTTTTGTATCCATAGTAGAGATGGGGTTTCACCATGTTGGTCAGGCTGGACTGGAACTCCTGACCCCGTGATCCATCTGCCTTGGCCTCCCAAAGTGCTGGGACTACAGGCGTGAGCCACTGCCCCCGGCCCAAAAAATTTAAAAATTTTTTTAATTAGCCAGAGGTGGCAGCACACCTGTAGTCCCAACCACTAGGGAGGCTGAGGCAGGAGGATCACTTGAGCCCAGGAGGTTGAGGCTTCAGTGAGCTATGATCGCACCACTGCATTCCAGCCTGGGCAACAAGATGAGACCCTGTTTCTCTTAAAAAAAAAAAAAAAAAAGGAAGATGGAGGTACTCTTCCCGGGGCCAATGCTTGGGATGACTCTGGGGGCCTTGCAGGCTTTCTGCCTGCAGAATGAGTAAGTGTGAGGTTGATGTGAAGCCACGCTGTGCACTGGGAATGGAAGCCAGTGCCAGGAGGACCATCAGGGTGTAGGGAGGCTTTGGGAACAACAGATCAGACCTTGCCGAGGGCAGGTGAGACCAGGCCCTTCAAGTCCACTGGCAGGGACAAGCATGGAGACCTCCCCCAACTGGCTGTGGCTTGGACAAAATGACAGATAAGTTGTCTGCTCCACTCTGTCCCCCCTAACCCCAGGCATCTCCAATACCCCGCAGAGCACCTGTCCTGCTCATTAGGCTGTCGGGTATCTGTCTGCCTTCCTTGCTGTCCTGCAAAGTCCTCTGGGGCTCTTTGCAGCCCACAGCCCCGAGCTCTGTGAATGAACATGAGTTTGAAGCCAGGCAGCAGAGGATCGTCACTTTCCTCCAGCACCAGCCAAGGAAGCTGTCTGGCGGGCTCCCTCCCCTCACCCCTGCATTTCACACATTTTTTCAAAAGATGGGATCTGGCCCTGGAGCTCTGCCCTCAAGGACTCCTCGGCCTTGACAGAAGCCCCAGGGAAGGAGAAGAAGCTGGAAGCTGAGTCCTGTGGTTTTGTTCACTAAATCTAGAACGTAGTTGTCCTATCAGATTGCGGGCGCTATCTGACCCAGGCTGGTCAAAATCATTGCAAATGCCAGGGCCACCTTCCATCCTGAACCTGCCTGGCAGTGAAGGTCTTCCTCAGAAGGTCACACCAGAGCCACCTCCCCCTACAGAGAGGTCCACACAGGAGCGGCTGTCAGCAGGGGCTCTGTCTGCAGCTCTAACCTTTGCCTGCCAAGACATCAAGTTGTGTTGAAGGCCCACGGTATGGGGTCCACCCACAGCCTGGTTGCAGTGTTGTGATTCAGGCCCTACCATAGACTAACGGTATAGTCTTTTTTTGTTTTCTTTTTTTGAGATGGAGTTTTGCTCGTTGCCCAGGCTGTAGTGCAATGGCACGATCTCAGCTCACTGCAACCCCTGCCTCCTGGGTTCAAGTGATTCTCGTGCCTCAGCCTCTGGAGTAGCTGGGATTACAGGCGCCCACCACCATGCCTGACTAATTTTTGTATTTTTAGTAGTGATGGGGTTTCTCCATGTTGGCCAGGCTGGTCTCAAACTCCTGACCTTAGGTGATCCACACACCTCAGCCTCCCAAAGACCTGGGATTACAGGCATGAGCCATCGCAGCTGGCCCAAACTGCATAGTCTTGCGTAAGTCACTCTGCCTCTCTAAGCCTCAGTTTCCCCATCTGTAGTTGGTTGCAAAAGTGAAAAGCTTGCTTATGTGAAAATGCCCATTTATTGTGCCTGTGGTCCCAGCTACTCGGGAATGAGATCGGAGGATTGCTGAAGCCCAGGAGATAGAACCCTGATCATGCCCCTGCACTCCAGCCTGGGCGACAGAGCAAGACCCTGTCTCAAAAAAATAATAGGCTGGGAGAGGTGGCTCATGCCTGTAATCCCAGCATTTTGGGAGGCCGAGGAGGGCAGATGACTTAAGGTCAGGAGTTCAAGACCAGCTAGGCCAACATGGCAAAACCCCCTCTCTACTAAAAATACAAACATTAGCTGGGCATCGTGGCATATGCCCGTAATCCCAGCTACTCGGCAGGCTGAAGCACAAGAGTCGCTTGAACCTAGAGGCAGAGGTTGCGGTGAACCAAGAGTACACCACTGAACTCCAGCCCGGGCAACAGAGGGACACTCTGCTCACAAAATAAATAAATAAAATAAAAATTGTAGGCTGGGCATGGTGGCTCACGCCTGTAATCCCAGCACTTTGGGAGGCCAAGAGGAGTGGATCACCTGAGGTCAAGAGCTCGAGACCAGCCTGACCAATATGATGAATCCTTGTCTCTACTAAAAATACAAAACTTGCCCGGCGTGGTGGCATGTGCCTGTAGTTCCAGCTATTGGGGAGGCTGAGACAGGAGAATTGCTTGAACCCGGGAGGTGGAGGTGGCAGTGAGTCAAGAACTTGCCACTGCACTCCAGCCTGGGCGACAGAGTGAGACTCCATCTCAAAAATAAATAAATAAATAAATAAGTAAAATTCCCCGAAAGCAGTAAAGAGTGCTGGGCTGAATGACTGGCGAGCTCCTCCCCCAGTGCTACTATAAGTAAACCTTCTTATCCTACAAAGAACAATGAGGAGAATGAGATCTCGATGGTTCGGGTCCTTGCATTAGTTATCTATTGCTGCATAATAAATTATTCCCAGACCTAGCAGTTAAAATGACTATGTATATATATCTAAAACATAGTTATGCCGGGCGCAGTGGCTCAAGCCTGTAATCCCAGCACTTTGGGAGGCCGAGGCGGGTGGATCACCAGGTCAAGAGATCGAGACCATCCTGGTCAACATG
>NW_016107397.1:1298800-1301786 GCF_001604975.1 Cebus imitator
AAGACAGAGTCTCGCTCTTGATGCCCAGGCTGGAGTGTAATGGTGCGATCTTGGCTCACTGCAACCTCCGCCTCCCGGGTTCAAGTGATTCTCCTGCCTCAGCCTCCTGAGTAGCTGGACTACAGGCACGTGCCACCACACCTGGCTAGTTTTTTGTATTTTTAGTAGAGATGGAGTTTCACTGTGTTAACCAGGATGATCTCGATCTCCTGACCTCATGATCCATCAGCCTGCCTCGACCTGCCAAAGTGCTGGGATTACAGGTGTGAGCCACCGCGCCCAACCCAATAGATTCGTTTTTAAGACAGGGCATCACTCTGTAGCCCAGGCCGAAGTGCAGTGGTGCAGTCATAGCTCACTGCAGCCTCCGACCCCCATGCTCAAGCAGTTCTCCCACCTCCATCTCCCAAGTAGCTGGGACCACAGGAGTTCACCACCATGACCAGCTAATTTTTTATTTGTTGAAGATACAGGGCCTCACTGTGTTGCCCAGGCTGGTCTTGAACTCCTGAGCTCAAGCGATCTTCCCGCCTCGACCTCCCAAACCACCACAGCAGGCCTATTCTTTTTTTTTTTTAAATGGAGTTTCACCCTTGTTGCCCAGGCTGGAGTGCAGTGGTGCCATCTCGGCTCACCGCAACCTGCACCTCCCAGGTTTAAGCGATTCTCTTGTCTCAGCCTCCTGAGTAGCTGGGATTACAGGCATGCGCCACCACACCTGGCTAATTTTGTATTTTTAGTAGAGACGAGGTTTCTCCATGTTTGTCAGGCTGGTCTCAAACTCCCAACCTCAGGTGATTTGCCTGCCTCGGCCTCCCAAAGTGTTGGGATTTCAGGCGTGAGCCCCCACGCCGGGCTACAGGCCTATTCTTACGATTTACAGTTTAGAGATGAAGAAACCAAGACTGGGAGGAGCCTCACTTGTTTGAGGCTTCAGGGTAACTGGCCATGGTCAGGTCTGGCTGGCCCCAGAGGTACCTGCTCCTCGGGCAGGGGCCTGAGCATTGAAGAGAGGATTAAAGGGAGCTGGAGAGGTCATTGGTACCTAATGAGCCTCACTCCCAGGCCCCTGCCCAGCCCCATGGCTTCTGTTCATTTTTGTGGGGAGGGAAGGGCCTTGGTCAGCACAGAGGCTGTCCCAGAGCTAGAAGGGCCCCAGCTGCTGCCTTTGGTGCCTGGCAGGGGCACTCAGGGTGGGGCATTTCTCAGGTGCAGCTATCATGAGCTATACCCCAATCCCTCACGCCACGCCTCTCTGGTTCATAAAGAGGCTCAAGCCCAGGGAAGCCAAGACAACCCTCAGGACCTGCCGTGCCCACTCAGCCCTGCCTGCGGCGCCCACAGCCCCAGCCGCCCAGGTGAGTGCACCCCAGCATGGGGCGGGGCAGGATGGGGGCATGGGGGCCAAAGCGGAGCCCTAGGAGGTGGTGGTCCTGCTGCCCCACCCTCCTTGTCCTTCCAAATGGCTCCAGGGAAGAAGGGCAGAGAGCAGGCTGGCTGTATGCTGTGGGTCGGCTGGAGCGGAGCTCTGAAGTGCAGCTGGGGGCAGAATGGCACCAGCTCCGAGCCTTGGAGATAGGGCCCAGCATGGACCGGGCATGGCCATGCCCTCTTACCTGTCCCAGACCGGAAGTGCAGGTCCTGCCCCCACAACTGTGCCAAGGCCTGGGTGGCGTCACAGGGACAAAACCTGAAGAGGGATCCGAACCAGGGACCCTAGTCCCAGCCTTGCTGCTGTTTTCCTGTTGACTTTGCATACATGCTTCAACCTCTTTGGACTGAGTGTTCGCATCTCTAACATGAGGATGCTGGTGTGATGATCTGGAAGTTTCCTCCATGCTGACTGCCTCTGCTTTAAATCTGTGGGGGGACTGGGTGTTGGCGCCCCTGTGTCATCACCTTGCACCCCACCTGCTCCCACCCTCATCCCACCCTGCAGCCATTTTTTTTTTTTTTTTTTGAGACAGGTTGCAGTGCAGTGGCGTGATTTTGGCTCACTGCAACCTCTGCCTCCCAGGTTCAAGCAGTTCTGCCTCAGCCTCCTGAGTAGCTGGGATTACAGGTGTCTGCCACCACGCCTGGCTAATTTTTGTATTTTTAATAGAGACGGGGTTTCACCATGTCAGCCAGGATGGTCTCGATCTCCTGACCTCATGATCCACCTGCCTCGGCCTCCCAAAGTGCTGGGATTATAGGCGTGAGCCACTGTGCCTGGCCTCCTGCAGCCATTTCTGATTTCTGGCCCTAAGCACCCATGGCCAAGGGCTGGCGACTTTGGGGATTTTCCAGGGCCTTGTGGAGCACAGAGAGGCAGCCAGGCGGGTATTATCAGCGGAAGGAAGGGCAGCGGAGGGGCCAAGGCCTCAGAGCTGGCGGAGCACACAGCTGGCTTACTGAGGCCTATGCTTCCTACACGATTCCAGTGGGGCCTGGGAAGACTCGCCCTGCTGTAGGGACTGGGAGTGAGTCCCTGGAGAACCACCGTAATTATTTCTCCAGTTCTGTGCTTCCAGGACCCCCTGCAAGATGGAAATGCTTGTAAAAAATTCCTGGGTGGCTCACGTCTGTAATCCCAGCACTTTGGGAGGTTGAGGCATTAGGATCTCTTGAGCCCAGGAGGTTGAGGCTGCAGTGAGCTATCTATGATCATGCCACTATACTCCAGTCTGGATGACAGAAACCCTGTCTCTAAAAAAAAAATAAAAAATAGGCTGGGCACGGTGGCTCACGCCTCTAATCTCAACACTTTGGGAGGCCGAGGTGGGAGGATCACCTGAGGTCAGGAGTTCAAGACCAGCCTGACCAACATGGTGAAACCCCGTCTCTACTAAAAATACAAAACTTAGCCGGGTGTGATGGTGGGCATCTGTAATCCCAGCTACTCAGGAGGCTGAGGCAGGAGAATGGCTTAGACACGGGAGACAGGGGTTGCAGTGAGCTGAGATCGCACCACTGCACTCCAGCCTGAGCAACAGAGCAAGACTCC
>NW_016107397.1:1302141-1305383 GCF_001604975.1 Cebus imitator
AGGCAGGAGAATTGCCTGAACCCAGGAGGCGGAGGTTGCGGTGAGCCGAGATCGCGCCATTGCACTCCAGCCTGGGGCAACAAGAGCGAAACTCCGTCTAAAAAAAAAAATGACATCCTCTTCAAACAGAGGGTACAGACAGCCACGTCCCCTCTGGTAGCCCAAGCAAAAATGGATAGTTTCTGAGGCTCCTTCCTTCTATGCAAAACACTAATCCCTCTTGAAAAACATGTTCTGCAGAATGAGGCCAGGTGTTGTTTTTTTCTTTTTTGAGCTAAGGCATTATATTTCTCTCTTGCCACACTTGCCAGAACCAACATTGCCAAAACAATTAAAATAATCCCGTCATTGTCCCCAAGGATCTACATAAGGGGCCTGATTAAGTTTCTTCCTTTGCGGGATACCAGCTGCACACCCCAACAGCAGAAGCAGTGTTTCTCTTAGGCCCTGAGAGCTCAAGAGCTGCCTCTGGGACAAAAAGTCTCCCCTAGCTGGGTGTGGTGGCTCACAGCCTGTAAACCCAGCCCAGGTGATCAGTTAAGGCAAGTGGATCACCTGAGGTCAGGAGGTTGAGACCAGCCTGTGCAACATGGTAAAACCCCATCTCTACTAAAAATACAAAAATTAGGCACAGTGGCTCACGCCTATAATCCCAGCACTTTGGGAGGACGAGGCAGGCAGATCACCTAAGGTCAAGAGATTGAGACCATCCTGGCCAACATGGTGAAACCCCATCTCTACTGTAAGATATAGTGAATCCCAAGTTTCTCTTCAAAGAATCAGTATGTCAGTATGTTCAGCTCTCTTATTCTTTAATTCTCTATTTTAAAGTTTAACTTTGTTGTAGTTTCAGTAAACAACCTTTTCCACCGGTTCTAATCAGTAGTTCACATGTGTTCCCCCGGCCCCTGGCTCCGTCTTGATTCATCCCAGTCACCTGCTTCTGTCACCTGCTCCGGTCCCCTTCTTTGACCTAGGTCACTCCCGGCTACCTGCTCTGACCCGCCCATAACCGTCCTTCCCACCACAGCACCCATCTTGCCACTCCAGCTCGGATCCCTGCTCTCTTTAAAATAGCCAATCAGGATTAGTCTAGCCTGTGCGTTCTAACCCTAGCCAATAGGGGAACAACACAGCAGTAGGGGTGACCCCCGTCAGGCATAAGTACCCCTTCCTTTCCTTGTCCAAATGTGCACTTGCCATTGTTCCATCTGTGAGTCGCACCCTTGTATAGAAGTAAATGGCATTGCTGAGGAAATTTATATCCAAGTGCTACTTCTTTTGCAGCATTGAAAATTCTACTTATAACACTGCTAAAAATATAAAAAAAGCAGCTGGGCATGGTGGCACATGCCTGTAGTCCCAGCTACTTGGGAGGCTGAGGCAGGAGAATCACTTGAATCTGGGAGGCAGAGGTTGCAGTGAGCTGAGATTGCGCCACTGCACTCCAGCCTGGGTGACAGAGCGAGACTCTGTCTCAAAAAAAAAAAAAAAAATAGCCATGCAAGGTGGCACATGCCTGTCATCTTAGTTACTCAGGAAGCTGAGGCAGGAGAATTGCTTGAACCCAGGAGGCGGAGTTTGTGGTGATCCAAGATTTCACCATTGCACTCCAGCCTGGGCCACAGAGTGAGACTCCATTTCAAAAACAAACAAACAAACAAAAAAAACAAAACTGTACACATGGGGTCTCACTCTGTTGCCCAGGCTTGTCTTGAACTCCTGACCTCAAGTGATCCTCCCACCTCTGCCTCCTAAAGTGTTGGGATTGCAGGCACGAGCCACTGCACCTGGCCTTTAAAATTTTTTTTTAAATTATTTGTAGAGATGGGATCTGCCTTGTTGTCCAGGCTGGTCTTGAACTCTTGCCCCTGAGTGATCCTCCCTCTTCGGCCTCCCAAAGTGCTGGGATTACAGGCATGAGCCACTGTACCCAGCCTAACCTGCTTTGTCTACCTGCAGAGGAGATGGATAGCAGAGATATTCCTCCTTCCTGTCATACTTTAACAATAATCCTGTGGTCGGGCGCAGCGGTTCATGCCTGTAATCCCAGACCTTTGGGAGCCCAAGGTGGGCCAATCACCTGAGGTCAGGAGTTCAAGACCAGCTGAAACCCCATCTCTACTAAAAATGTAGAAATTAGCTGGGTGTGATGGCACACACCTGTGATCCCAGCTACTCAGGAGGCTGAGGGAGGAAAATTGCTTGAACCTGGGAGATGGAGGCTACAGCAAGCTGAGATCGTGTCATTGCACTCCAGCCTGGTCAACAAAGTGAGACTCCATCCCCAAAATAAAATGAAATAAGCCTATAATCTCTGTTATGGGGAATTAGACAAGCATATGATAAATCGTGGATTTACATGAGGATATATTTCAGCTCACTCAAAGGGAAACTTAAACCAGTGGGAGATTTCATAAGCCCATGCACTGCCTAAATAGGTCAGGAGCTCCTAGTCGAGGTATGTATGGAAAAAAAAGGAGATCCCAAATTGTGAGAAGGGGCTGGGCACTGCGGCTCACGCCTGTAATCCCAGCACTTTGGAAAGCAGAGGCCAGCAGATTACCTGAGGTCAGGATTGGAAGATCAGTGTAGCCAACATGGCAAAACTCTGTCTCTACTAAAAATACAAAAATTAGCCAGGCGCAGTGGCATGCCTGTAATCCCAGCTACTCAGGAGACTGAGGCAGGAGAATTACTTGAGCCTGGGAGGCAGGGAGTTGCAGTGAGCCGAGATTGCACCACCGCACTCCAGCCTGGGCGACAGAGTGATATTCTGTCTCAATGAAAAAAAAATTATGGGAAGGAGTGAGGCGTTCAGGCATATGTTTTATGGGACGAGACCCTGAGAGTCTGTGGGGGCAGAAGTGTGGAAGGAGATCAACCTGGCATGTCGGTGAGATCTCAAGACTAGGGTTTAGGGCTAGGCGTGGTGGCTCACGCCTGTACTCCCAGCACTTTGGGAGGATAAGAGAGGAGGATCGCTTAAGCCCAGGACTTCGAGACCAGCCTGGGCAACAGAGCAAGACCCAGTCTCTACAGAAAATAAAAAAACTTAGCCAGGTATGGTAGTGTGCACCTATTTGGGAGGCTGAGGCAGGAGGATCGCTTGAGCCCAGGAGTTCAAGACCAGCCTGGGCAACATAGTGAGATGCTGTCTTTACAGAAAAAGTAGCTGATGGAGGTGGTGTGAGCCTATAGTCCCAGCTACTCAGGAGGCTGAAGTGGGAGGATTTGCTTGA
>NW_016107397.1:1305973-1309190 GCF_001604975.1 Cebus imitator
TTTTTTGAGACAGAGTCTCCCTCTGTCCCCAGGCTAGGTTACAGTGGTGCGATCTTGGCTCACTGCAACCTCCGCCTCCCGGGTTCAAGTGATTCTCCTGCCTCAGCCTCCGGAGTAGCTGGGATTACAGGTACCCATCACTATGCCTGGCTAATTTTGGTATTTTTAGTGGAGATGGGGTTTCATCAGTGTTGGCCAGGATGGTCTTGATATCTTGACCTCAGGATCTGCTCGCCTCGACCTCCCAAAGTTCTGGGATTTTAGGCATGAGTGACCGTGCCCAGCCCGCCTGGCTAATTTTTGTAGAGATGGGGTCTCACCATTTTCTCCAGGCGGGTCTCAAACTCCTGGGCTCATGCAATCTGCCCAGTTCAGCCTCCCAAAGTGCTGGGATTATAGGCTTGAATCACCGTGCCCGGCTCTCCCGGACAATTTTTTACAGAGATCGGGTCTTGTCGTGTTCTCCAGGCTGGTCTCAAACTCCTGGGCTCAAGCATCCACCCAGTTCAGCCTCCCAAAGTGCTGGGATTACAGACTTGAGCCACCATGCCCGGCCCTAATTTGACATTTCCAACAAGTTCCCAGGTGAGGCTGCTGTTCTGGTTTGAGAATCACTGAACTAGACCAGTAGGTGCTGGGATATGAGTCTGCCTGGAGACTCCCAGCCCCTGGAGGCCAAGGACCAGCTCTCATCAAATTCCTTTTCTGCTAAGTGACTGTCAGAGGCACAGGCAGGTGTCCTTTAAGCACTGTTTGAACAGGCAGGCTTCTCTGCATCGGCCCTTGCACAATGGTGCTGGTTGCCTTGGCAACAGCCAGGCGCAGCAGCCAAGTAATTTTGGGCACAGAATCACGAGGCTTGTGTCACGCTGGGGACACAGGGCAAAGGTTCTGGCCCGTTGGCATGTGGACGAGAATGGGGAGGAAGAAGGGGAGAAAGGACGTGGCTTCCAAAGCCCCCTCTCCCCAAACACAGCCTCTCATTTCCCTAGAAGCTCGCTCTGGCTCCAGCATGAAAACCCAGAAGAGTTGAAACTTTGGTTGCATAACAGAGAGGAACGAAGAATGGGAGTGAAATCGGGGAAGCGGGGGTGAGTATGCAGGGAGTAGGAAGGAGAAAGAAGCCCTCCTGGGCGCTGAGAACCACTGCGTGCACCAGCCCACGTCACACACACAGCAACTCATTTCATCCTCACGCAACTGCCTGGGTCCTTGTGCCCAGGACCCATCCATGGCCACACGGGTGGCTGGAAACCCGATCTGCTGTAGCTAAAGGTCGTGTTTGCTTTCTCATTTAATTTCCTTTCTCTCTCTTTTTTTTTTTTTTTTCACAACACGAGTGGAAGCACTGGTTTGTATTGCTTTCTCATTTCAGGGCTGCCTCTTTGAAACCATTAAACTTTCGTGTTAGGAGGACCCGGGGGTGTGGGGCAGCAAAGAGGCAGGGAAGCAGGTCTGGGGAAGTTATCTGGGCATTGAAGAGAACCAGGCGGGGCAACCATCCTCAGGGCTTTGCACTTGACAGCAACCGCCTCCTCCTGTTTCTCTGATCTCATTTTAATTTATCTTTTGTTTTTATTTTTTTTAAACACAGAAATGGGGTTGGCTGAGCGCAGTGGCTCATGGCTGTAATCCTAACACTTTGGGAGGCCGAGACAGGTGATCACCTGAGGTCAGGAGTTCGAAACCAGCCTGGCCAACATGATGAAACCCCATTTCTACTCAAAATTCAAAAATTATCTGGGCATGGTGGTGTGCGCCTGTAATCTCAACTACTCAGGAGGATGAGACAGGAGAATCACTTGAACCTGGGAGGTGGGGGGATTGCAATGAGCTGAGATTACATCCCTGTACTCGAGCCTGGACAGAGCAAGACACCATCTCAAAAAAAGAAAGAGAGAGAGAGAGAAATAAGGGGTGTCACTGTGTTGTCCAGGTCGATCTTGAACTCTTGGCCTCAAGTGATCCTCCTGCCTCAGCCTCACAAATTGCTGGGTTACAGGCATGAGCCACTATGCCTGGCCGCCACTGACTTTATCCAGGGAGCGTAATAAAGACACCTTTCCAAGCCAATGCATTTGGTTCTGTCTGATTGGAATTTGGCCCCTGATATCCAGAGAGTCTGCGCTTCTGCACTTTGGTGATGTTCTCATCCCTGACCCTGTAAGGTCATCCCAGCACTGTAGTTCCAGGAAATCTGCCAACTCACTTACTTTGCACCCTCATGGACACCTCTCAAGGGAAATGAACTGTCCTGTCCAAAGGCCATGATGTGGTACTGGACACACATGAGACACTGTGTCAGAAGCTGGTGTGACATCTGTAGTTCCGGGGAAATGGGAGTGTCTCCTCATTGGATCAACCACACCCCTCTAGCATCGTGGGGGAGATCAATCCAGCTTCTCTCAATGCCAAGTTAATCTGGGATCCACTTTTTCTTTTCTTTTTTTTTGAGATGGAGTGTCACTCTTGTTGCTGAGGCCGGAGTGCAATGGCACAATCTCAGCTCACCGCAACATCCGCCTCCCAGGTTCAAGCGATTCTCCTGCCTCAGCCTCCCGAGTAGCTGGGATTACAGGCATGCGCCACCATGCCCAGCTTATTTTGTATTTTTAATAGAGACAGGGTTCTCCATGTTTATCAGGCTGGTCTCCAACTCCTGACCTCAGGTGATCCACCCACCTTCGCCTCCCAAAGTGCTGGGATTACAGGTGTGAGCCACAGTGCCCGGCAACTTTTTCTTTTCTGTTTTTTTGTTTTTCTTTTTTAGAGACAGAGTCTGGCTCTGTTGCCCAGGCTGGAGTGCAGTGGCACAATCACAGTTCACTGTAGCCTCAGCCTCCAGGCTCAAGTGATCCTCCCACCTCAGCCTCCTGAGTAGCTAGGACTACAGGCACGCGCCACCACACCTGACTAATTTTTTATTTTTTGTAGAGATGGGGTCTTGCTTTGATGCCCAGTTTGGTTTTGAACTTCTGGCCTCAAACAATTCCCCACCTCGGCCTCCCAAAGTGCTGGGATTATAGGCATGAGCCACCATGCCCGGCTCCACTGCTTTTATTTGTTTTCTTTTTGAGATGGAGTCTCACTCTGTCATCCAGGCTGGAGTGCAGTGGCACGATCTCGGCTCACTGCAACCTCTGCCTCCTGGGTTCAAGCGAGTCTCATGCCTCAGCCTCCCAAGTAGCTGGGATTACAGGCACCCACCACCACACCC
>NW_016107397.1:1309693-1311173 GCF_001604975.1 Cebus imitator
TAATCCCAGCTACTCGGGAGGCTGAGGCAGGAGAATTGCTTGAATAGGGGAGGTGGAGGTTGCGGTGAGCCGAGATCCTGCCACTACACTCTAGCCCGTGCAACGAGAGGGAAACTCCAACTCAAAAAAATATACAAAAATTACCCAGGTGTGGTGGCATGTAACTGTCCCAGCTACTAGGGAGTTTGACATAGGAGAATTGCTTGAACCCAGGAGGCAGAGGTTACGGTGAGCCAAGATCATGCCATTGCACTCCAGCCTGGGCATCAAAGGGAGACTTCGTCTCAAAAAAAAAAAAAATTAGATATATAATAATTATGTTGGAAGGGTGTGGGAAGGAGAGGTGAGCTGTGTTTTAAATGACCTAACTCACATCAGCGGGACTCCAGAGGTAACATCTTCTCTCACTTCCCACCACAATTGTTCAAGAAGACACAAACAGTAACTTTCTATACCTGCTGTTCCAAACCTTACATCTTTTATCAATATGTCTCAGAGATTGTTCTGTTTAAGCAATGAGCTTCCTTGCTTGTTTGTGTGAGACGAAGTTTTGTGTGTCACCCAGGCTGGACTGCAGTGGTGCGATCTCGGTTCACTGCAGACTCCGCCTCTCAGGTTCAAGTGATTGTCCTGCCTCAGGCTCCCGACTAGCTGGGATTACAGGTGCCCACCACCACGCCCAGCTAATGTTTTGTATTTTTAAGAGACAAGGTTTCACCATGTTGACCAGGCTGGTCTCAAACTCCTCACCTCAAGTAATCCACCTGCCTCAGTCTCCCAAAGTGTTGGGATTACAGGTGTGAGCCACCTTGCCCTGCCGGCCTCTTTTTTGTTTGTCTTTATTTCTTTGAGAGGGAGTCTTGCTCTGTCACCCAGGCTGGAGTGCAATGGCACAATCTCAGCTCATTGCAACCTCTGTCTCCCAGGTTCAAGTGATTCTCCTGTCTCAGCCTCTCGAGTAGCTGAGGCTACAGGCATGTGCCATCATGCCTGGCTAATTTTTGTATTTTTAGTAGAGACGGGGTTTCACCATGTTGGCCAGGCTGGTCTCCATCTCCTGACCTTAGGTGATCTGCCTGCCTTGGCCTCCCAAAGTGCTGGGATTATAGGCGTGAGCCACTGTGCCCAGCCAGCCCCTTGTTTGTTTTTATAGCTGGATGGTATCCGAACATGGATGTAGCAACAATAAGTATCAAGTCTATTTCCACACAGCTTCACTAATTGTGTGTCATCAACTTTTGGATTTTGCCATGGTCACAAGTAAAAAATGACCTCTTAGCCAAGTTTTCATTTGCATTTCTTTATCCATGCAGTAGAAGCATTTTATGTAGTTAAGAGTCGTTTGTGTTTCTTTTAATGTGAACTGATGACTCATATCTTTTGTCTAATTTGTGTGAATTAGTTTTTTCTTATTAGTAGTGTTCTTTATTAAGCAAACTAGTCCTTTAAATATAATTGCAAATATTTTCTCCTAGTTTGT
>NW_016107397.1:1312728-1321000 GCF_001604975.1 Cebus imitator
AAAAAAAAAAAAAAAAAGAGTTGAAGATCAGCCTGGTAAACATGGTGAAACCCTGTCTTTACTAAAAATATAAAAACTAGCCAGGTATGGTGGTGTGCACCTATATTTCCAGCTACTCAGGAGGCTGAGACAGGAGAATTGCTTGAACCCAGGAGATGGAGGTTACAGTCAGCCTAGATTGTGTCACTGCACTCCAGCCTGGGGTGACAGAGTGAGACCCTGTCTAAAAAAAGAGAAGCTTCCTTGCCAGTAGGTGTAGCAGAAACCAGAGGTGGACATAGTCAGGAAGCCAGCTGGGCATGGTGGCTCACACCTGTAATCCCAGCACTTTGGGAGGCCGAGGCAGATGGATCACCTGAGGTCAGGAGTTCCAGACCAGCCTGGCCAACATGGTGAAACCCTGTCTCTATTAAAAATACAAAAATTAGCTGGGTGCAGTGGCTCACAACTGTAATCCCAGCTACTTGGGAGGCTGAGGCAGGAGAATCACTTGAACTCAGGAGGCAGAGGTTGCCGTAAGCCCAGATCGTGCCACTGCACGCCGGCTGACACAGTGAGACTGCATCTCAAAGCAGGGACAGCAGAAAAGATAAGAGGAAGTCCTGAAGATAGAATTCACAGGACCTGGTTAGTGGTTCAATGGGAAAAGCCCAAAGAGATAAAATGCCTGTTTCCTGATGTTTCCTTAGTGATGCTATGATATGATTAGCAGAGAGAGAAGACTCAGTGTTTTAGGAGTTCTGGTTTCACAAAAAAGCAGGGGGCATGGAGTCAGAGTTCAAATTTGGAGTGTCACTGGGACAGCCAGGGGAGATATCCAACAGAGGGTAGAAAAGATGGCACAGAGTATCAGAGAGCTGGGTGATGAATTTTTCCGCAGCTCTCTCCAGGGGCGAATGTGGGAATTACCTGTTCAATCCCTTAGCTGGACAGGTATTGTACCCCACCCTGAGGACTACTGCATTCATCCAATCTGTTGGAGGGACTGGTTTCTGGACATAGGAAGCCTGGTACCTGGACCATGGTGATAATATCTTTATATAGGATTTTGCTATTTTCACAATATTTTAAAGACGAAGAGTGGATGGGAATGGTGGCTCACATCTGTAATCCTTGCACTTTGGGAGGCCGAGGCAAGGGATCACTTGAGGCCAGGAGTTCGAGACCAGCCTGGGCAACATAGTGAGACCTTGTCTCCACAGTAAATTAAAAAATTAGGCTGGATGCAGTGCTCACACTTGTAATCCCGGCACTTTGGGAAGCCAAGGTGTGAGGACGGCTTGAGGCCAGGAGTTTGAGAGCAGCCTGAGAAACATGGCAAAACACCATGTCTACAAAAAAATTTCAATTAACTTTCTTTAAAGTGAAAAATAAAAATAAAAAAAAATTAGCCAGGGTGATGCCACATGTCTGTAATTCCAGCTGTGAGGGAGGCTGAGGCGGGAGGATCACATTAGCCTAGGAGGTGGAGGCTGCACTCCAGCCTGGGTGACAAAGGGAGATTCCGTCTCAAAAATAAATAATATATATATTATTATAGAACATATTTGTATAATATATAAATATGCTATATTTATATATTTGTTATATATAAAATACACAATATATAAAAATATCATATATATATTTTCTGAGACAGAGTCTCGCTCTGTCCACCACGCTGGAGTGCAGTGGTGCAATCTCGGCTCACTGCAACCTCTGCCTCCTGGATTCAAGGGAGTCTCCTGCCTCAGCCTACCAAGTAGCTGGGATTACAGGCACCTGCCACCATGCCCGGCGAATTTTTGTATTTTTAGTAGAGACGGGGTTCTGCCATGTTGGCCAGGCTGGTCTCAAACTCCTGACCTCAGGTGATCCATCAGCCTCGGCCTCCCAAAGTGCTGGGATTACAGGCATGAGCCACCGTACCCGGCCTCCTGCTTGGTCACTTCCCACCCTCAACTGGCCAGCCTTCAAATTCGAGCTCTAGGCAGGGTGCGGGGCCTCACGCCTGTAATCCCAGCATTTTGAGAGGCCGAGGAGGGAGGATCGCTTGAGGCCAGTTCGAAACCAGCCTGGGCATCATAGCGAGACCGCATCTCTGCAAAAATTAAAATAAAATAAAATAGCTAGGTGTGGTGGCGTGCGCGAGTAGTCCCCGGTACTGGGAGGCTTAAGTGGTAGAATCGCCTAAACCCCAGGAGTTGAAGGCTGCAGTGAGCTGTGATTGCACCACTGCACTCCAGCCCGGGCGTCAGAGCGAGACCCTGTCTCTAAAACCAAACACGCGCCCTCCGCAGTCAGATTGGATGGAGGGAACCCAGGGACACGACCCGGGCCTGCAGCCTCGCCCTCTTCAGGTGAGGAAACTGAGGGTCGTGGAAGGGACAATGGGGCGATCACAAGCGAGCGGTGGCCCCAAGGAGGCCAGACCGGCCGGCGCACAGCTACGGCCCTGCAGTGACCCCCAGGAGGGTGGGCAGCCGGCCCGGTGAACCGCAGGGTCGGAGCTGGAGAAGTTATGGTTGTAGCGGCTGCCGCCAGGCGACTCAACCACCCCCAGAACGACTCACTTTGGTTTCTCCGCGGGGTAATCCAGCCCAGCCGCGAGGGGGAGTGGCCAGACGGGCCGTACCAAGAGCGCGGATTCGCTGAAGGGGAGGAGCGCGGGGCCACTGTAGTGCGCAAGGCTTGAGTGGGCGGGGCGGCGGCCCTATGGCCACGCCTCCACCCCCGCGGCCGGCACGGGCGGTGGTAGCGCCTCAGTGGCGCGGGCCTGCGTCCTGCCCAGGGGCCCGCAGAGAGCTGACGGGCTGCCAGCGGTGAGTTCGAGCCTTCGCGCTGACAGCCGGGTGGGTGAGGTCGGGCCCCGGGGTTCGGGGTTGCCGGGCGCCTCAGTTCGCCGCGGCCGCCCGGCTCTCCGCGTCGGGGTGGGTTCTCTGGCTGGGGCGCTGCGCGTCTCGCCCGACTCTCGGGCGGAAGGCATGGCTTCCACCCCGGCCCTCCGCGTCACCCTTCCCCTAGAACTGACCTGCGGCGGCCTGAGGATCGACTTTTCCACAGCCTGGGCCTAGGGAGCCTGGCAGGGCCTCGGCTGAGGATCGGGGCTCGGGGTCCAGTCCCCGCACCGCCGCCCCCCACGGGCTAAGCCACTTGTAAGTCTCCGTGCCTCAGTTTCCTCATCTGTACGATGGGCCTCGGGAGGCAGAGAATTCCGGGGGCACTTAACGTGAGAGGCGCTCGGTGCGTGCCAATGGGAGCCAAATCTGACCCTGCAGTATCAGGTGGGCTGAACCGAGCCCCCCCAGCCCGGCATGCATTTCTCCCTGAGTGTAGTCCCCCTCTCAGGCAGGTGTCTCGGCGGCCCCCGCAACACACCTTTCCCGGCTCTCCTGGGGAGCTGAAACACCCTTGGCTGGTGGGAGCAATTGGGTAAGAGTTCGAGGTCGCCTGGGCTCCAGGGGTTTCAGTGAGCTTGACCTCAACTTTCTGCGTGTTGTTTTAAAGCGAGTTACTCTTGTGTAAACTGGTGACCAGTCAAGGAGTTTGGGGCTGTTTCAATGAAAGTGACTGTCTCCTTTCTTAAGCCCTTAAAGCTGCAGTCTTGCCTTGCCTCTGAGCTTGGCCAAGCTGGAGAATGATGCCAGCACAGAGACAGGACTGGACTGGGTGCCCTGGCTTTGAGTCTTGGCTAACTGTAATAGCACGATACCGGCCTGAGCTCGTTTTCTGATCAGTGGGTCGGGTAGTAAGACAGCACCCTGCTCTCCCCACAGGGTTGAGATTCTGAGGATCAAGACAGGGTCCCAGAGAGTGGCATAGAGAACTTTAGTCTTCCTGGTAAGCAGAGCGTTTATGGAACCCTCTGGAATCCAGTGTCCCCACCGTTGTTGACTGCTGTAATTCCTCAGGTCTTGTTTTATGGAGAAGGCATTGATTGATTAACCTCTTAATAAGAATTCCCTCTTGAGTGGTTATGGAGTTGGCTTGGTCAGGAGAAAAGCCCCAAAGTCCCAGTTAGTAAACTAGGAAACCCAGAAGGGTCCACTTCCTTTTTTTTGGGGGAGGAGGGCTGTCTTCGAAGTTCTTATTTTCCTGGTTTTTGAGCTACTTCGGACCTTCATACCATCTAATGTTGGAAACTGTTTCTCTGAGCAGATAGCTTATTATAAAAAGTATTTGTGCAACATCATTTCAGAGAATGGAATGTTAGCTTCCAGTTGTGTGGTGGTGTGGACACTTAGGAGTCGTCTTAATTCTCCAAAATTCTTCAGGTCTAGCACTTGAAAAAATAATAGGTAGATTTGAAATGAAACAACCCAGCGATATTCCTGAAAATAGCAGCATTGACCGCAGCCAGTGTAAATCAGGTGTTCATCATCCTGGGTAGTAGGAGTTTGTAAATCTCACAGAATCCTTCAAGTTTGCTGCCTGACAAACTTGAATCTTAGGACCTGCTGTTGGTTGACTCTGTGTTAATCCACCCTTTACCCCTTGAAAATCAGGATCTGCATTGGGTAAGTCTGTGTATACTTAGGAGGCAGACCAACTGAAATCAAACCTGTTAGCAAATCCGGAACGTTTACTTGTGAAGCCCATGGAACTTTTCAAGTTAAAAATAATTAAGCTTTTAAGGAATTATTTTTTTTGAGACAGGTCTCATTCTGTGGTGCAGGCTGGAGTGCAGTGGCACGATCATAGCTCACTGCAGCCTCAACCTCCAGGATTCAAGCAATCCTCCCTCCTTAGCCTCCAAAGAAGCTGGGAGTACGGGCACGCACCACCACACCCAGCTAATTTTTTAAATGTTTTTGTAGAGATTTGGTTTTGCCATGTTTCCCAGGCTGGTCTCGAACTCCTGGTCTCAAGTGATCCTCCTGCTTTGGCCTCCTAAAGTGCTCAGATTACAGGTGTGAGCCACCATGCTTGGCTTTCTTATTTCTTATTTATTTATTTATTTTTTCTGATGGAAGTTCATGAAGTTATGGGACCTTTCATGGTTCCAGAGAGGTTGGCCGCTCCTGAAAGAGCCTCAGCGTCCTTGTGCTTTGGGGAGGAGCAGAAGAGTGGATTGGGAGAAACAGAGGTCAGGGTCTAGCAGGAGCACTGTGTGCGGCCTCAGTTGAGCACTTAGGAATTTAACTTTTTGTTATATGTCAGACTCACCTACAAACTAGAGTTAGGAAAAAGTGAAGTAGAGAAATTACAATTTCCTGTTTTTGAGACTGAGTTCGCTTGGTTTCCCAGGTGGGAGCACTGTTGGCTCACTGCAGCCTCCACCTCCTGGGTTCAAGTGATTCTCCTGCCTCAGCCTCCCGAGTAGCTGAGATTACAGGTAACCACTACCTGTCCAAAGATTTTGTGCTCATTAGCACACAGCCTCCCAGGTGGTTATAGCCTTAAAAGACTTTAAAATGACAATTCTAGGCCGGGTACAGTGGCTCATGCCCGCAATCCCCACTGAGTCCAGGAGTTTGAAACCAGCCTGGGCAACACGGCGAATCCCTGTTTCTCAAAAAAAAAATAAAAACCGCATACACACAGATACAAATTGCAGTGGCTCACACCTTTAATCTCAACATTTTGGGAGGCTGAGGTGGGCAGATCACTTGAGGTCAGGAGTTCGAGACCAGCCTGGCCAAAATGATGAAACCCTGTCTCTACTAAAAATACAAAAATTAGCCAGGTGTGGTGGTGCATACCTGTAATTCCAGGTACTCGGGAGGCTGAGGCAGGAGAATTGCTTGAACCCGGGAGGTGGAGGTCGCAGTGAGCCAAGATCACGCCTCTGCACTCCAGCCTGGGTGACAGAGTGAGACTCTGCCTCAAAAAAAAAAAAAATAATAATAATAGCAACTTGTTTTGCTGTGCTGTTCTGTCATCTGGCATTAAGCAGAAATTTGGACCCACCGCGCAGGTGGGAGAAGCACCTGAGTCAGAGGTCACTTACCTGCTTGCGCCGGCCACTGGCCTACACCAAGCCTTAGTTTCTTTGTCCGTGAAGTCAGAGACAGAATCCCCACTCCACCTGCCTCTGGGACAGCTCAGGAGGTGTTACCCTGTCAACAGTGGGTCCTGCTTCCTCTTCTTGGCAGTATTTGGATACCTGTGTTGTGATACAGAAAAAAACACACATTTGGCCTCAGGATCTGTGTAGTTTCTGGTTTGGGCACTTGAGACCTCTCACAGGGAAGGAAGCAAACGTAAGAATCAACAAGAATGGCATGGTACGTTCCATTCATTCTTGAGGTGATTGGGTAAGGTGTTTATTGGTACTCAGCCTGGTGTTTGTTTCCACAACGGGACTACATGGAAGAGGTGATGTTTGGGTCGGGTCTTGGCGGATTGCTAGGAGTTCTCTGGGTCCACCCAAGCTTTGGGGGCGTGTAGGGTATAGGTTGCATGAGGCTGAGGTTGCGTGGTGGCACTTGTCTGGAATAGTCTTAGGAACCATGTGAAGAGATGGGAAGGTGTTTTAAAAGGTCAGGGCTGTGTGACTAGCTCAGAACAGTGTTTTCTTTCCTTCCCTTTTTTTTTTTTTTTTTTTTTTTTTTAAGACAGGGTCTCACTCTGTCACCCAGGCTGGAGTGCAGTGGTGCGATCTTGGCTCACTGCAACCACCGCCTCCTGGGTTCGAATAATTCTCGTGCCTCTGCCTCCTGAGTAGCTGGGATGACAGGCGTGCGCCACCACGCCCGGCTCAGGAACAGCGTTTCCTTGCACTGCGTATTTTCCTACTGCCTGATAGCCTTCTGGTTGAACGAACAACCATTTGGGAAATTTGTAGTGTGCCTAAATTTGCAGTCATACTGTTTTAGAGCTCTACATCTTAAAAGTTTTTCCTCCCCAAGCAAGACGTTTACATCAGTTGTATACTTGTTGGGATTAGTGTGCACACGCCTGTGTGTGTGTGTGTGTGTGTGTGTGTGTGTGTGTGTACATACGAGAGAGAGAGAGATGGTGGAGTCCATGGGGCAAACCATGGTTCTTTGCAGGTTGGTGGCTCCGGCTGGATGGGTTCACTGGAGCCACATTCGTCAATTTGTTTGTTTGTTTGTTTCTCTCTCTCTCTCTCTTTTTTTTTTTTTTTTTTTTTTTTTGTATAAGCCACTTTTTTGCTCTAAGTTTAAATCCTTCATTTTTGAGACGGAGTCTTTTTCTGTTGCCCAGGCTGGAGTGCAGTGGCATGATCTTGGCTCATGGCAACCTCCGCCTCCTGGGTTCAAGTGATTCTCCTGCCTCAGCCTGGCAAGTAGCTGGGACTGGGACTACAGGCACCCGCCACCATGCCTGGCTAATTTTTTGTATTTTTAGTAGAGACGGGGTTTCACCGTATTATCCAGGATGGTCTCAATCTCCTGACCTCGTGATCTGCCCGCCTTGGCCTCCCAAAGTGCTGAGATTACAGGTGTGAGCCACCGTGCCTGGCCATCTCTCTCTCTCTCTGTACCCCTCTCTCTCTCGCTTTCTTTCCTTCTTTTTTTTCTTTCTCTCTCTCTCTTTATTATTGTTATTTGTGGAAGTGGGGTCTGGCTGTGTTGCCCAGGGTGGTCTTGAACTCCTGGCCTCAAATGAGCCTCCTGCCTCAGCCTCCCAAAACACTGGGATTATAGGCATGAGCCACTGTGCCCAGCCCAGTAACTGTTACTTCTGATGCTGGTCGATGTGCAACTCGGTTGATGCTTGGCCGTGTTGTCAATGAAGCTCCGGGGAACCTGATCCTTATGATGGCTTGTGCAGCAAACTGTTGATGTGCAAAGCTTATTTATTTCACTTATAAAGAGGTGACTTGTATAGGGGGATATTTAAGAATTGTCCTTTAATTGGAGTGCTGGAGGGTGTGGCTTTTGGATCTCCTTTGTGTAACAACTATACACAGCTGAGAGAATTGTACACATACTTTCCTGAAATGCATCAGTTTTAAGGCTAACCTAGAATAATGTGGTGGCCAGACTGTGGTGCTGTCAGCTGTGGACTGTTCTCCAAGAGTTGAATTCTTTTTTTTTTTTTTTTTTTTTTTTTTTTTTTTTTTTTTTTTTTTTTTTTTTTTTGTCTCTTTTTTTCGCCCAAGCTGGAGTGCAGTGGTATGATCTCGGTTCACTACAACCTCTGCCTCCTGGGTTCAAGAGATTCTCCTGCCTCAGCCTCCCGAGTAGCTGGGACTACAGGCACGCACCACCACACCCAGCAAATTTTTGTATTTTTAGTAAGATAGGGTTTCACTATGTTGCCCAGGCTGGTCTTGAATCCCAGACTCCAAATGATCCACCTTCCTTGGCCTCCCAAAGTGCTG
>NW_016107397.1:1321070-1323878 GCF_001604975.1 Cebus imitator
TTTAGTAGAGACGGGGTTTCACAGTGTCGGCCAGGCGGGTTTTGAACTCCTGACATCAAGTGATCCACCTGCCTCGGCCTCCCAAAGTGCTAGGATTACAGGCGTGAGCCACCGTGCCTAGCATAAGAATTGAATTCTTTAGAAGATATCCGGTAGGAAAACAGAAGGGGAAAAGTTGCCTTTTGTCTACCCGGATGTAGTAACGCGGAGGAAGACGGGGCACTTTTAGACGACGTCCTCTAACTTGGAATGGATGTAATTTACTTCTAGGTGAAAGTTAGGAACGGTGCTTAGTCACTCTGTTTATCTCTCAGTACCTTTTTATCTTCAGTACCTTTTCCTGCAGCAGGGATTACGGGTGCATGCCACCACGCCTGGCTACTTTTTTTGTATTTTTAGTAGAGACGGGGTTTCGCTGTGTTGGCCAGGCTGGTTTTGAACTCCTGACCTGTTGCTGAGCTCAGTATCCACATCACCTCTGTGGTGTTGATGCAGGTGTCTGTGTCCTTCTGCCACCTCAGTCTTCGTGAGAATACATCATCAGTGCTTTGATATGCTGGGTCTGTACAAAGGTTTGCAGGGTTAGATAAGAACACATGAACTCTGGTCGCCTTTCTGAACTCATATATAATGACGGTAGGTCAGCTGGGGTCAGTTTTCAACACTGCAAACAGGGATGGCAGTTCTTGAACGCACAAGAGAATGTATTAGCCAATGGTGCCTGGGATCATTCAGAGTGCAGTTTGGCTGGGACACAGTCTGGGCTTCAGAAAATGCTCCATCAGTTATTTGTGGTCTTGTGCAGAAAAGCCACTGTTGGTTTTGGTTAAGAGCTTCAGACCCTTCGTAACTGCTTACGAAACCACACAGTCTTACGTGGACACGTTGGACGTGTTCCTTATGTAATGTGATTTGCAAAGTCTGCGGAGTCATTCGGTGTCACAGCAGTGGTCAGAAGCTCCCAGCCCCTCTACCTGAAGCCTCCGCAGCAAGAGCTCTGTCTCTGTCAGTGGCCTCACTGACTTCCCGGGCCCTGAGGCTCCAGGGACAAAAGACCCTTGTCCCTTTTCCCTTCCTCTCCATTCTGGGACTCCAGGTTTTGGTCTTTGAATCTCTTTCTACTGCTGTGGTCTCACTGTAACCCTTGTCACTTCATGCTGCGCCGACCCCTAATTGACCCCTAATTCTCCCTCTCTTCCCCTCCCCACCACATCCCAAGATCTTTCCATGGTACCATTGCTAGTTGATCTTGGAGTTTGGGTCACCCCTCCTTTCTTAAAGAACGTATAATCGCTGTCACTGTCTTTTTTTTCTTCTTTTTTTTAATTTGAGACAGAGTCACTTCGCTCAGACTGGAGCGCAGTGGTGCGAACTTACAACCTCTGCCTCCCAGGTTGAAGTGATTCTCATGCCTCAGCCTCCTTAGTAACTGGGACTACAGGCACATGCCACTACACCCAGTTAATTTTTGTATTTTTAGTAGAGACAGTTTCACCATGTTGGCCATGCCAGTCTCGAACTCCTGGCCTCAAGCGATCCACCCAGCTCAGCCTCCCAAAGTGCTGGAATAACAGGTATGAGCCACCGCGGCTGGCCACTGTCACTGTCTTGTGTGTTTTCTTCTCCATTTGCTTTCATAAAGAATAAACAGTGGTTTATAATGAAAAGCGTCTAATTCTCCCCTCCCTAGTAGCAATATGGTTGGAATAGAAGGTGAATTCAGTGAGACGAGGGAACTTTCCTGTTTCTGCGAGTTAAGCTGGTGCATAGAAGAATGCCAGGCATATGGTAGGCACTTGGATGAATGGATGGATGAATAAATATGGTTTCTATCCCTCAAGTTTACTGCTGAGCTCTCTCCTGCATATTGACTGAACCCAGATGTCAAAATTGGGTCTGATCTGTATTTTTTTTCTTTTTGAGAGAGAGTCTGTCGCTCTGTCGCACAGGCTGGAGTGCAGTGATGCAATCTTTGCCCACTGCAACTTCTCCCTCCTAGGTTCAAGCAATTCTCCTGCCTCAGCCTCCTGAGTAGCTGGGACTACAGGCGTGCGCCACCACGCCCAGCTCAGTTTTGTATTTTTAGTAGAGATGGGGTTTTGCTGTTGACCAGGATGGTCTCGATCTCTTGATCTCGTGACCTCGTGATCCACCCACCTCTGCCATCCAAAGTGCTGGGATTACAGGCATGAGCCACCGTGCCCGGCCTTATATTTTTTCAAAAAGTGCTTTTCCCTGGGCCTTTACATGAGGATCGTTGAATAAAGCAATGAGCAGCAGCCCCTGTACTCAGCAAGTGTTTGTAGAGCTGCATTTATGTTCCAAGCTCTCTTCAAGGCGCTGGGACTACCCTTGTGTGTGAAAAGACCAATAAGGTGAAAGATGATGTTGGCCGAGGCCAGGGTGGAGGCGCTGTTTTCAAGAACAGAGGAGTGTTCCCACAGGTGACCCTTTCTGGGTCCCATCTAGGTTAAGGGGCTTGGTTGTAAATTCTGTAAGAGCAGATCTTTGGGAGGTGTGAGCAAGAGAATAGAAACAGAGTGATTATCTTAGCAGGCAGGAGTGAAGCTTGAGAACCTGGCGGAATGGGGAGTGGGCTTGTGTCAGGGTGAGAGGCAGCCAGTCCAAAGTAGAGGCTCCGAAGTTCTTAGTACCTCCCATGTGCATGTCTTGCTTTTTTTTTTTTTTTTTAAAGGCAAGACACTTGCTCTGTCACCCAGGCTGGAATGCAGTGATAGGATCATTGTTCACTGCAGTCTCAAACTCATTAAGCCCTTCCAAGTAGCTGGGACTACACACCAGCATGCT
>NW_016107397.1:1325900-1330301 GCF_001604975.1 Cebus imitator
CTCCCGAGTAGCTGGGATTACAGGCACGCACCACTACGCCCAGCTAATTTTTGTATTTTTAGTAGAGCCGGGGTTTCACCATGTTGGCCAGGCTGGTCTCGAACTCCTGACCTCGTGATCCGCCCGCCTCAGTCTCCCAAAGTGCTGGGATTACAGGTGTGAGGCACCGTGCCCAGCCGCTCCCACACATTTCTAAGCCCTCTTGAAATTAACTTTGGGTAATGGTCTGTGAGAGGAAGTAATGTATGTCACTTCTGGATGGAAGTATTTAAGAACCAGGGCTGGGCCCTCCAACTATCTTCTTCCCATCATGATGGATCCAGAAGTTGTCTGTTGAGATGGTGGAATGATAAGAGAAAAAGCTGCTTGAACCAGAGTCACCTTATGGAGGCGAAGCGCCTGGCAGAGTCACCCTGCCCACACTAGTCGTTGCTTAGAGTTGAGCATGAAGCCATGGGATGGGAGTCACTGCTCAGAAGGACGTTTTTTCTAGTGCTGTGGCCTGGAGAACTTTCCCTGTAGCCTCTCATGCAGGTGTACTGTGAGATGTGGTGGGTCTCTTTGCTAAGGGGAAGCCACAGCAGGTGCAGCAGAGCCGGGGGCCTCCTGACCCAAGCACATCTCCACAGCTCGCTGTAGTCAGTACGTAGCTCTCTTGGTGGTGTCTGACTAGCGGAGCGTTAAGCCCTTAGCCTAAAGGAGCATCTTGGGCAACCTGGTGTGCCTGTCTGGAGCAGCAGGCATAATACGATGTCAGGCCAGCATCAAAGGATTTTGTCTTCCTTATAAGACAACATGGGGCAATAAAAAGCTCTGTATGTGCAATCTTGTAAATGGTGTAATAATTGTGATGCTTTTATAGACACTGCATGACAGACAGTCCTTTGTCACTGTAGCAATAGGATCTAATTATTACTGACTTGTTCATATTGTGGGTTTTTAATGACCCGACTGCCCACCTTCTAGAATTTAAACATACACTGTGAATATCCAGGCATAGGTCACAGAGATGACCTAGAGTTGGTGCTCAATACACTTTTTTTTGTTTTGTTTTGTTTTTTTGAGAGGGAGTCTTGCTCTGTCACCCAGGCTGGAGTGCAGTGGTGAGATCTTGGCTCAGTGCAACCTCTGCCTCCCAGGTTCAAGCGATTTTCCTGCCTTAGCCTCCTGAGTAGCTGGGATTACAAGCGTGCACCACCACACCCAGCTAATTTTTGTGTTTTTAATAGAGACGGGGTTTCACCATGTTGGCCCGGCTGGTCTTGAACTCCTGACGTCAAGAGATCTGCCTATTTTGGCCTCCCTAAGTGCTGGGATTACAGGTGTGAGCCCCTGGGTCCGGCCTTAATACACATTTGATTGACACCAGTCTTAAATGCATAGCAATGACCTAACGTCAAGGTGAAATGCAAGCAGCGCTTCGGAGGGAATGACCAATATGGTGTCCTCTGAGGCCTCAGCCCAGGAGCCATCTGGCCCATCTCATTAGCACCATTGTTCCTGTCAGCTTGTGGAAGAGCTAGTTTGAAACCTCTTGTTGGACAGAAGGAAGGCACTGACCAAGACCTGTTATGTGGGTGAAGCTGTCGCCCAGAGCACCCCCGTGGCTCTCTGGTCCTCCATGTGCTAGTAGAAACTCAGTTTTTGCTGAATGGCATAGCTCACTACTAGCTGAATGTAGGGTGACAGTAGCCAGCATGAGAACCACCAAGACCATTGTGAGCCAGGAGTTGAGTCACCCCTTCCTTGTCTAGGGTTGCAACAAGAAGTGACAGAGGGGGTCCCACAAGATCTTTACATCTCCCTCTGTAAGTTGCGGGAACTACAGTAATTTGCTTGGTCCTTAGTTCCATTTTATAGAACCTGAGTCTAAAAAATGGGTGAAGTAATATTTCTCTAAACAGGTTTATCGTACAAATCAAAAGAAAGAAATTGTAGAAAGTACCTACCCGGGGGCTTGGCACGCAGAAGGTGTTGAGTGAATGCTGGCTACATTGCGTGGCTCCTGCTTAGTGAGCCTGCGTAAACACAGTGCTGTGTAGACTAGGCAGGCCTTTCTGTCTTCTGCAATTCTGAGCACTTTTTCTTAAGAACCAAGGGTACCAACCCTTGTTTTAGAGACATTCAAAAACTAGGGCCAGGTGTGGTGGCTCATGCCTGCAATCCCAGCACTTTGGGAGGCGGAGGTGGGTAGATCATCTGAGGTCGGAAGTTCAAGACCAGCCTGACCAAATAGAGAAACCCTGTCTCTACTAAAATACAAAATTAGCCAGGCATGGTGGCACATGCCTATAATTACAGCTACTCGGGAGGCTGAGGCAGGAGAATCGGTTGAACCCAGGAGGCAGAGATTGCAGTGAGCCAAGATCACGCCATCGCACTCCAGCCTGGGCAACAAAGGGAGACTCTGCCTAAAAAAAAAAAAAAAAGAACCAAGGATACTAACTCTTGTTTTAGAGGCGTTCAAAAACTAGCCAGGCATAGTGGTATGCACCTGTAGTCCTAGCTCCTCGGGAGGCTGAGGTGGGAGGATCACTTGAGCCTGGGTGAGGGAGGCTGTGGTGTCCCATGATTGTACCACTGCACTCCAGCCTGGACAACAAAGCAAGACCCTGTCTCAAAAATAAATAAAAATAAATAAATAAATTTAAACAAGGAAATAGAAAATGTTTATACTGAAAACTACAAAACATTGCTGAAAGCAAATAAGATGTATAAGTGGCAAGATACTCAGTGTTCCTTGATTGGAAGACTTAATATTATTGCGTCCCAAAGCAATATCGTCAGTACAATCCCTATCAAAATTCCGATGGCTTTTTATGCAGACATGGGAAAGATGATCCCAAATTCAAATGGAACTGCAAGGGACCCCACATAGCCAAAACAGTCTTGCAAAAGGAGAACAAAACTGGAGAACTCATACTTCCTTGTTTCAGAACTTTCTACAAACTACAGTATTCAAGCCAGTGTGATACTCTCATGTGTAAGACATATAGATCATATAGATCAGGGGAAGGAACTGAGAGTCCAGAAATAAAACTCACATCTATGATTTACTGATTTTTGACAGGAGAGCTAGTACCATTCAGTGGGGGAGAGAATAGTCTCTTCAGCAAATGGTGCTGGGACAGCTGCTTGTTCACATTTAAAAAAATGAAGCTGGATCTTTACCTTGTACCATATACAAAAATCAATTCATGATGAATCAGATACCGAAATATAGGAGCTGAAACTGTAGCGCTCTTAAAGAAAAGGTGGGTTGTCTTCATGACCTTGGATTTGGCAATGGTTTCTTAGCTAGGACACCAAAAGCACAAGGAACAACAAGAAAAAGATAAATTGGACTCAAAAAATTGCAAACTTTTCTCTATCAAAGGACACTATCAAGACAATGAGAAGAATTCTCATATGGGATAAAAAGTATTTGCAAATTATATGTCTGATAAGGGTCTGGTATCTAGAATATGAAAAGAACTCTCATAATTCAACAACAACAAAACAAGCCAATTTTAAAAACGATGAAGGACTCGAATAGATATTTTTGCAAAGAACATATATAAATGTCCAGCAAGCCCATGAAGAGCTGCTCCACATCATTAGTCACCAGGGAAATGCAAATCAAATTCAATTCAAAACCAGGAGAAATGAGATACCAGTTCACACCTACTAGGACGGCTATTAAAAGTAAGCAGACAGACAAAAACAATACAAAAAATAGTGCTGGCAAGGATGCGGAGCAGTTGGAGCCCTCATATGTTGCTGATGGGAATGTCAAGTAGTGCATCCAGCCGGGCGCGGTGGCGCGTGCCTGTAGACCCGGCTACTCGGGAGGCGGAGGCGGGAGGATCGCTTGAGCGCAGGAGTTCTGGGCTGTAGTGCGCTATGCCTATCGGGTGTCCGCACTAAGTTTGGCATCAGCATGGTGACTTCCGGGGAGCGGGGGACCACGAGGTTGCTAAAGGAGGGGTGAACCGGTCCAGGTTGGAAACTGAGCAGGTCAAAACTGCCATGCCAATCAGTAGTGGGATCGCGTCTGTGAATAGCCCCTGCACTCCAGCCTGGTCAACATAGCCAGACCGTGTCTCTTTAAAAAAAAAAAAAAAAAAGCATCCACTGTGGTAAACAGTTTGGCATTTCCTCAATACATTAAGTGTAGAATTAACTTCTGCCCAACAATTCTGCCTCTAGTATACACCCAAGAGAATTGAAAACAGATATTCAAACAGATTCTCATACACAAATGTAGCAACATTATTTATGTATTTAGTTTTTAATTTATTTTTTGAGATAAGAGTCTTGCTCTGTCACCCAGGCTGGAGTGCAGTGGCACCATCTCAGCTCACTGCAACCTCTGCCTCTCAGATTCAAGCATTTCTCCTGCCTCAGCTTCCCAAATAGCTG
>NW_016107397.1:1330736-1332929 GCF_001604975.1 Cebus imitator
CTTATGTATTTATTTTTTAAAGATAGAGTCTTGCTCTGCCACCCAGGCTGGAGTGCAGAGTCAAGATCATATCTCACTGCAGCCTCGCAATTTCTGGACTCACGTGAGTCCAGCCTCCTGAGTACCTGGGACTACAGGTGTGCACCACCATGCCTCACAATTTTTTAAAAATTTTTTGCAGAGATGGGGTTTCACTGTATGGCCCTGGCTGGTCTCAAACTCCTGGCCTCAATCTGTCCTCCCACCTCAACCTTCCGATGTGCTGTGATTATAGGCATGAGCCACCGTGCCTGGCCGGCAACAGTATTTATAATAGACCCAAAGAGGAAACAGTTCAGGTATCCACCCAGTGAATGGATAAACAAAATGTGGTATATCCATACAATGAAATGTTACTCAGTGATGAAGAGGAATGAGGCTGATGGATGCTGCAATGTGGGTGGACCTTGAAGACATTATTCTAAGTGAAAGAAGCCAGTTACAAAGGGCCACTTACTCTATGATTTTTATTTATTTATTTTAGGCAGAGTCTCACTCCGTCACCCATACTGGAGTGCACTGGTGCAATCTTGGCTCACCACAACCTTCACCTCCCCGGTTCAAGTGATTCTCACTCCGTCACCCATACTGGAGTGCACTGGTGCAACCTTGGCTCACCACAACCTTCACCTCCCCGGTTCAAGCGATTCTCCTGCCTTAGCCTCCCAAGTAGCTGAGGGATTACAGGCACTTGCCATCACGCCCAGCTAATTTTTTTTTTGTATTTTTAGTAGAGATGGGGTTTCACCACGTTGCCCAGGCTGGTCTCGAACTCCTGACCTCAGGGGATCCTCCCATCTCAGCCTCCCAACTTGCTGGGATTACAGGCATGAGCCACTGCACCTGGCTGGTGGAACTAGTTTTTTAATTGAGAGGGTTGGTACTTCTCCCTTGCTGCCTTTTTCCAAGGGCTGCTTGGGGTGTGCATGTGCGCACGCGTGCGTGCATGCGTGTGTGTGTGTGTGTGTGTGTGTGTGTGTGTTTCAAAGACAGAGATCTGTATTTAAGTATTAGGTCAGACACTTGGGATTTTTCAACAGGCATCCTCACCAATGAGCCAGCACAGATTAATTAACATTAATTTGGTTGGTCTGTTCCCAGGCCCTTGGGGTGCAGGCACTTTCTGTCATTAAGGTCACATGGCCCAGCCTTCTGCGACTCATCTCCCATGATGGGGATCCACACCCACAATGTATGTTCAGACTCCTTTATTAGAATGTCTTTGCTCTGAGGGGTGTAAACCTCTGTCCTCTGTGCCCACTCCTGTTTCTGAATGCCAGGGTGTCTCCCTTTGGCAGTTTTCTGACCACCTAAAGAAGGGATAAAGTGCCTCTGAATCTTCTTTTCTTTAGGATTAACCTGTCCAGTTCCTTTACTGTTTCTCTTTGTGGGGTGGGGGTGGAAAGGGTCTTGCTTTGTCACCCAGGCTGGAGTCACACAAAGCCACAATCATGGCTCACTGCAGCCTCTAACTCCTGGGCTCAAGTGATCCTCCTGCCTCAGTCTCCTGAGTAGTTGGGATTATGGGTGCATGCCACTACATCTGGGTAATTTTTTTCTTTTGAGATGGAGTCTCACTTTGTTGCCCAGGCTCGTCTCGAATCCCTGGCTTCAGCAGTTCTCCAGCCTCAGCCTCCCAAAATGCTCAGGCCACTATGCCTGGCCTACTGTTTCTCTTGTGACAGGTGCTGGGGACTATTCTGCCCTAGGGTCACTTTCTGACTGTGTTGCGGTTTGTCTTTGATGATCAATGTGGAGCTCATTTGGAATTCAAAAGAATCCGGCCAGCACGGTGGCTCATATCTGTAATCCCAGCACTTTGGGAGAGTGAGGCGGGTGGATCAGAAGATCAGGAGATCGAGACCATCCTGGCTAACATGGTGAAACCCCATCTCTACTAAAAATACAAACAATTAGCCAGGTGCAGCAGTGGGCGCCAATAGTCCCAGCTACTCAGGAGGCTGAGGCAGGAGAGTTGCTTGAACCCGGGAGATGGAGGTTGCAGTGAGCCAAGATCACGCCATTGCACTCTAGCCTGGGTGACAGAGCAAGACTCCGTCTCAAAAAAAAAGAAAAGGCTGGACGCGGTGGCTCAAGCCTGTAATCCCAGCACTTTGGGAGGCCGAGGCGGGTGGATCACGAGGTTAAGAGATG
>NW_016107397.1:1334970-1336596 GCF_001604975.1 Cebus imitator
GAACCAGCATCAACTCCTATGGAGAGTTTTATGTCTATAAATCACCTTGTGCTACCTTCTAATGGTGTCACTGAATTATATCCATGCAATGCCCCGGAGCTTAGGGGAACTGTAGGCTTGCTCCGTTTGGCATTCGAGCCAGGGAGCCAAGGCCTCAGAGATGCTGCTGGAAGCAGGCACAGGGAGCTGCAGCTGCAGCGTCAGCCCTGTGGGCCTGGTCAGTTTGATTTGTGCTGAGTCATGCCCACTGATTTGTGCTGAGCCATGCCTGCGGTTCATCTACTGCCCCCCGAATTACACTTGCACACCTCTGACTCAGCAGCTGCCTTCCCCTTTCATGTCGTGGCATCAGGCACATGCTGGTCATGTGTTTCCATATTAAGTCCTGTTTTGTGGGGAAAAGGTCGTCAGCTGGGGACGTCTGGGCATCTTCAGTGGAGAATGTTTCCCAGGGCACCTTGGTCAAGGCCACATGACTGCATTGATATTGGGGGTGTAGGCATCGTTGTTTAGTATTACCTTCCTGTAGCAGCATTCTGATCACACCACCCTCTTGCCCCTTCTTCACCAGCCCCCTCGGGGCCCAAACACCTTAGACTGGCATATAGGCCCCTAGGGCCTTACACACTCATCTGGGTGTCCCTTTTAAAAGTTTATCTCAGCTGAGCGTGGTGGTTCATACCTGTAATCCCAGCACTTTGGGAGGCCAAGGTAGGAGGATTGCTTGAGCCTAAGAGTTTGAGACTAGCCTGGGCAACTAAGCAAGACCCCATCTCTACAAAAAATTTTTAAAATCGGCTAGTATGGTGGCGCATGCCTATAGTCCCAGCTACTCAGGAGGCTGAGGCAGGAGGATTGCTTGAGCCCAGGAGTTGGAGGCTGCAGTGAGCTATGATCACATCACAGCACTCCAGCCTTGGTGACAGAGCAAGACCCTGTTCACTGAATGAATGAATGCTTATCTCTTACTCACCATCTGTACATCCCCTTGCACCATGGGATTAACTCACTTGAGTTACCCCAGACCCTGAGTTTTCCATGTTTTGGGCCTTGGTACACACTCTCTTGGTAGCTTCGCTCACCTCCTTATCTGACTGGTGGACCCTGGTCATTCTTCACAGTCCAGCCCAGATGTTGGCCTGTGGGCGCCCCTTCCTTGACTATTTCAGACGGTCATGCCTGCTTTTTCCTGCCAGCTCTGTTTCCCCTGTGCCTGGCCTCGCTGAGCAGCTGTGCCCATTGGGATAGGTCTGCCCTTTCTCATAGCAGGAGAGCTCTTCAGGGCAAAGTTGGAGTGTCCACCCCACCTGAACCTGCACAGTTCCTGGCATGCAGCAGGTGCTCCTCAGCTGCTTGCTACGTGCATGGACATAGAGTGGCAGAGGCAGGTCCTTCAATGTGATGTTTTTGCACCTGAACATTGTCTAGAGGCTCTTCAAGACTGTAAGCTCTGTGAGATCAGGAGCCTGCCTGCCTTGCACTCCCCGAAACCCTTAGTGCTTTGGGCCCCACAGGCCAGCGGAGGCCTGGTGCATGTTCCAGGAGTGCTCAGCGTCTTCAGCCACACAGAGCAGTAGCTTGTGAGGCTTTTGGAACACATCTCCCACACAGCTAAGAATCTGGAAG
>NW_016107397.1:1336836-1350281 GCF_001604975.1 Cebus imitator
TCTCATTCTGTTCCCCAGTCTGGAGTGCAGTGGCACGATGTTGACTTACTGCAGCCTTCACCTCCTGGGTGCAAGTGATTCTCCTGCCTCAGCCTACAGAGTAGCTGGGATTACAGGGCCCATCACCACACCCGGCTAATATTTGTATTTTTAGTAGAGCTGGGGTTTTGTCCATGTTGGCCAGGCTGGTCTTGAACTCCTGACCTCAAGTGATCCACCTGCCTTGGCCTCCCAAAGTGTTGGGATTACAGGCATGAGCTACTGCACCTAGACCTCTTTACTCCTACTATTATTGTTGTTATTACATAGTGATGGGGTCTCGCTCTGTTGCCCAGGCTGGAGTGCAGTGGTCCAATCATAGCACACTGCAGCAGCCTCAACCTGCAGGGCTCACACAGTCCTCCTGCCTCACCCTCCCAGGTACCTGGGATTACAGGCATGTGACACCACACCTGGCTAATTATTTTTGTATTTGTAGTAGAGACGGAGTTTTGCCATGTTGGCCAGGCTGGTCTCAAACTTCTGACCTCAGGAAATCCACCTGCCTCGACCTCCCAAAGTGCTGGGATTATAGGCATGAGCCACTGTGCCTGGCTTACTCTTATCTTAGATATCATGCTAACAAACAGCTGATTTCTCACTTATACAGATTCAAAGAAGCCAATTTGAAGTGGGTGAGAGACTTTTGAAAAAATATAGGCACTCTTATAATGATGAGAGTCGTCCTGCCACAAGAAAAGACAAACACCATCAACAACAAAGATGCAAGGGCCTGCGGTGTTGATCATGTCGGGGTCACCGCCTGAGACGTTGATCACCACCTGTGGGGGTCTGTCCTGCAAACCCTGACTCTGAGACGGATGAAGGAAATACACTCACATACTAGAGCACAGTGATCGAGTGGGCTAGGGAGGTTATCAGCTGCCATCAGAGGGCGATTACAGCTACCCGACCCCTTGCTAGCTGTTTCTCCTCACGTTTATTCACTGTAGATTTAATAATAGACGTTCTAAGTCAGTAGGCTTGTGGATAATTAACATGGTTAAAAGAGTGGTTTTACGCATGATAAAAGGTTTTGGTTCTGGGGCCCACAGCAAATACCATTAATGGGTAATCCCCCTTCCACCTCCCCCTGAGGGGGCCATCCTGCACAAAGTTTACATAAGTAAAACAGGGACAAAGGAATGTGGGGTAAACCTACTTAACTGGGGAAGCTTCTATTATCCCTAATCTTCACCCTAGGACCTAATGCTTTAAAGTAAGAACTATCTGCCTTCAGCCTGTCCCATGAAAACTTTTCGGTCTTCCAAAGGTGTGAGACTATCATCTTATAACTTTCTCTAATATTTCCCTTCATATTTTGCCACCTGAGTGAATCCCAGCAGGGGCTGGCCATGGTAGCTCACACCTGGAATCCCAGGACTTTGGGAGGCTGAGGTGGGAGGATTGCTTGAGCCCAGGAATTTGAGGCTGCAGTAAACTATGATTATGCTACTGCTCTCCAGCCTGGGTGATGGAGTGAGACCATGTCTCTAAAAACAAACAAACCAAAAAGATGCAGGAACCTAAGATCCACAGCCTGGGTTCCCTCTGGGTGCAGGCAGCCTCTCCTGCCTCATTAAGCCCTGAGTACGTTGTACAGTGACACAATGGCTGAGTAATCTACAAAAGGAACCCTGCATGGACTCTGGACAGCATGGACATGGTTTACATATTCCAGAAGTGTTTCTCTAGCTGTGTTGCGTTTTAGAGCTGAGGATAATCTTTGGTGACCATCTCTGTATTGCTTTATGGAGAAGAAACCTGAGGCCTGGGAGGTCAAGTAACCTGCCCAGACTCCTACGACCAGAGCCTGTGGCATCTAGACTGTTCAGTCAGTGCAGAGCTCCCGTTAACTAGGTGCAGTTCAGTTGTGTAGAGTAGGCGCTAGTAACTATTTTCCGTCAGAGGCTAGGTAATAAATATTTTAGGCTTTGCATCCCAAGAGCTAAAATCTAGGATATTACACAGAACAAGAGAGGCAACAAGTTTCCACATTTTTTGTTGATGAAATTGAAATAAGGCTGGGTGCGGTGGTTCACACAGTGTAATTCCAATACTTTGGGAGGCCAAAGTGGGAGAATTGCTTGAGCCCAGGTGTTTGCGATCAGCCTGGGCAACTTAGCCAGACTCCATCTCTATATTTTAAAATATATTTTTTAAAAAAATTCAAATAATAACATAACAATTGAGTATAGGTTTTTAATACAGGTTTATTAAGAAGAAGAATGGAATGATTTTTGTAGGGATAACAATTTTGGACCAGATGCCATGGCTCACACCTGTAACCCCAGCACTCTTCGAGGCTGAGTTGGGAGGATCACTTGAGTCCAGGAGTTTGAGACTAGCCTGGGCAACATGGCTAAACCCTGTCTCTATAAAAAAATAAAAAAAATTAGCCAGGCATGGTAGTATGTGCCTGTAGTCCCAACTACTGTGGAGACTGAGGTGAGAGGATTACTTGAACCCAGAAGGTTGAAGCTGCAGTGAGCTGTGATTGTGCCACTGCACCACAGTCTGGGTGACAGAGCAAGACCAAGTCTCAAAAAACAGAAAACCATTTTGTTTCATTGGGGTTCTGAGTTAGTGTTCCCACACATCAAAATCTGCTGCAAATACTCGCCTGTCAGCGCTCATCTGTAATGAGATTGTATAGGTTACAGCTTTGAAAATTTTTTTTTCTTTCTATTTTATTTTAATTTTTTTTTAAGACAGAGTTTCACCATGTTGGTCAGGCTGGTCTTGAACTCCCAGCCTCAGGTCATCTGCCCGCCTTGGCCTCCAAAGTGCTTGATTACAGGTATGAGCCACTACGCCCGGCCTAAAATATCTTTTCACACAAATAGGCACTGCCAAGTTATGTTAGTCAGGGAGCATAAACTTTAATGGAGCATGTTAATCACTGGAAGATAGTATTTATAGAATTTTTTTTTTTAGATTCCCCTCCTGATATTTGCCTTTTTGCATTGTTACGTTGCAGATCAGCCACATCCAACTGAAGGTTAGATGAGAGCTCCTCAATTGCATTGCACAGTTAAATAGATTTTTAAATATGGAAATTTCCTTCATACATAGATCAAGATCTGAAAAACACTGCTAGGGCTAGAACTATAGTTTGAGCTTAAAAAAATGTGGAAAGTTTTCTTGCCTGTTTTACCTTTGACAGTCTAGGAATTGCATGACTCAGGTTGACATTACTTGTGAGTCATACAATTAATTTCACTGAAATGACTTTACTGCAGTGTAAGTTTTGCATATAACTGCTCTTTTGCCTTATAATTTTAGGTTGTCCTCATTAAGAAACATCAAGTCTGCAGCAAAAGCTAATTTCCAAAGCCATTTTGTATTTGGTAACAGTGGTTGAGGGCAGTTCTTCCTTTTCTTTTTTCTTGTCTTTCTTTTCTTTTTTTTAGAATAAGAGGGCAGTACTTTTCAGTTCTTCTTGTTTAGAAGAGTTTTAGTATTCACTCTGAGCTCAAAATAGTCACACCAGACTTTACCACTGCTAAGCTGCTGAACTTCTGTATGGTAGGACAGTTAGGATATTCAGCTTCTATTTTTGCCAAAAATTCATAAGACTGACTTAGGTTAAGTCCATGAGAGACAGACACTGTTGACATTCCCTTGTTCAATCACTTATAATAGGTTCAAACTTACTGCATAGTATTTGCTGGAGAATAACAAAGTGAACAACCGTAGGCCCCAACTAACCCTTTTTTGTCCCTCACATTCATTATAACACATCTTAGTAGATTCCATTTCAGATTGTACTAAAGTTTTCTTAACTTCTTTGAAAATGCTCTAATTTGTAGTTGTTACATGCTAATTCTTCAAACTTGATATTGGCTCTCCAAGTAAACAACAACTGAAAAGTATTGGTAATGTCTTTGGATTCATCAAGAGCCAAGGCATTGCGTTCTTAAACCCTCTTAGTGGCTTCCCTCTAAATGCTTCTAAGATACAAGCGAATGCTATAGAAATTGCAGGGAAGTCCAAAGGGCTGTGCTACTCCTCTGGCTCAGTCTTATTTCATACCTGCAACATCTTTTAAGAGAAATTTGCAAGAGGGAAAATTATCAAATTTAAAAAAATAGCCAAGGAAATCTCAACTCTTCAAGAAGCAAGGAAACCTACTTTCTTTGGGAATGACAGAGGAGGACCCAGTGCAAGTCAGGACTCTACCACCTGGCAGAAACAGGAAGCCCCACCCCATGTGTCGGTGGAGACCATCTGGGGAGTAATAATGAGGCACTCTTCTGTCTCCAAGCTAGGGTTTGTCAGCAGAGGCCCAGGAGGAAGGCCGAATCTCACCTGACAGCAATGAATTGATAACCTTCCTTCCCTACCAGCAGGGTGACAGAGAATATTTAATAAAATCAAAAGAGTCCGGGTGTGGCTCATACCTGTAATCCCAACACTGGGAGGACAAGGTGGGTGGATCACTTGAGACCAGGAGTTTGAGACCAGCCCCAACAACATGGTGAGACCCTGTCTCTACTAAAAATACAAAAACATAAATTAGCCAGGTGTGGTGGCATGCACCTATAATCACAGCTACTTGGATAGCTGAGGCATGAGAATCACTTGAACCTGGGAGGCAGAAGTAGCAGTGAGCCGAGATCATGCAATTGCACTCCAGCCAGGGTAATAGAGACTGTCTTGAAAATAAAATAAAATAGAATGAGACTTAAATAAGATTCAGGATCTTAAAGTATTGAGAATGCCCAGGGTACAATAAAAATCACTATACCAAGAGCCACAAAACTCTCAACTTGAATGAGAAAAGACAGTCAACAGACCCCAGCATCAAGATGACACAGATGATGGAATTAAATAAGATGTAAAGAAGAACCAAATGGATGTCTTAGAACCGAAACATACAATAGCCAAAACAGGCAACTAAATGGATGGTTCTCAGCAGAATGGAGAAGACGGGAGAGAGAATCCGTGAACTTGAAGTTAGAACAGTAGAAATTACCTAAACTGAATGACAGAAACTAGACTTACAAAACAAAACAAATGAACAGAGCCTCAGGATTTTGTGGGATTAATAACAAAAGATCTAACTTTTTTTTTTTTTTTTTTTTTTAAATAAAAGATGGGGTTTCACCATGATGACCAGGCTGGTCTTGAACTCCTGACCTCAGGTGATCCACCCACCTCGGCCTCCCAAAGTGTTAGGATTACAGGCGTGAGCCACCGCGCCCGGCCAGATCTAACTTTCATGTAACCAAAATCCCAGAAGAAGAAGAGAGAGAGGGTGGGGCTGAAAAGTAATTTTAAAAACAATGGTGGCCGGGCATGGTGGCTCAATCCTATAATCCCAGCACTTTGGGAGGCAGAGGCGGGCAGAAGCCCAGCAGTTCAATACCAGACTGGGCAACATGGGAAAACCCCATCTCTACTAAAAATACAAAAATTAGCCAGGTGTGGTGAGGCACGCCTGTAGTCCCAGCTACTCAGGAGGCTGAGGTAGGAGAATCGCTTGAGCCCAGGAAGTTGAGGCTGCAGTGAACCATGATTGTATCATGACATCTCCAAAAAAAAGGCTGAAAAGTTGCTATATTTGGCAAAAGATATAAGTCTACAGATTCAAGAAGCTTAGCGAACCTCACACAACATAAACACAAAGAAATCTGCACCAGGCCAGATGCAGTGGCTCACGCCTATGATCCTAGCATTCTGGAAGGCCTAGGCTCACGCCTGTAATCCTAGTATTCTGGAAGGCCTAGGATCACCTGATGTTGGGAGTTCAAGACTAGGCTGACCAACATGGAGAAACCCTGTCTCTACTAAAAATACAAAATTTGCCAAGTGTGGCAGCACATACCTGTAATCCCAGCTACTCAGGAGGCTGAGGCAGGAGAATTGTTTGAACCCAGGAGGCAGAGGTGTGGTGAGCCGAAATTGTGCCATTGCACTCCAGCCTGGGCAACGAGGGTAAAACTGTCTCAAAAAAAAAAAGAAAAAAATCAACACCAACATCTCAGTATGGATAATAAACTTCCTGGGCAGTCTGGCTATGTCTGTCTGAGTTACTCTTGGACACTGCTTTTTAACACATCACCCTGGAGAGTGGTGTTCCCTGAGTACCTCTCAGTCTCTGGCGGTTGAGCTGTTAGGCAGCAGTAGGGTATGGTTCTGTGAGGGTTTTCCCTCACCTTGAAGCCACTAAACCTTGCCCAAGCGGTCTGTAAACCCGAATAAACCCTGCTCCCCCTGTAGTCAGAGGGTGGATGCCAGAGCCTTGTGTATGTGGCCGTGACGTGCCAGTGACAGTCAGCTAAAGGGCTAAATTATATGTTTTCTCCTTCCTTCCTTGTTACTGCTTTGATTGGGGTGTCTGACTCACCCCAATATCAGTGCTGAGTTGGCTGTTCAAATCTTGTTTACTGACCAGAAGTTGGAAACAGTAAATGCAAAACTGCAAATACTTCCTGGAAGATAACCCGTTCCAGTGTTGCAAATGGTTAAACAGACAGCCCTGTGTTCTTGCGTCATTCTCCCATTGAGAAGCTGGCGAAGCTCCCTCCAGTGCCCCGCAGCCTGTGTGCCCTCTGGTTTATTTGTCCACTTTGCTCGGTGGTATGCAAGACTGGAGGTGCTGCCCTTGATTGCGACCTTGGCCAGAACCAGCCAGCTACCGAAATAGACAAGGAATTGTGGTCAGGCTATACATGCCCAGTTATACCCTTCTCTGTCTGTCTGTTGCATTTAACAATGAAAACTTACATAGAGACCTAATCTATAATAAAAGATCAAGTCCGATCTTCTCCATTTAGAAGTAAGGGAGATCTGTTTGGCTGCTGTTTTGACATATGCCTTTTTCTGTGCCTTTTTTTTTTTTTTTGAGACAGGATCTCACCCTGTTGCCTAGACTAGAGTACAGTGGTACGAGCATGGCTCGCCGCAGCCTCAACCTCCTGGGCTCAAGCGATCCTCCCACCTCAGCCTGCCACATAGCTGGGACTACAGGCGCACACCATCAGGCCTGGCTAATTTTTGTACTTTGTGGTAGAAGTGGGGTTTTGCCATGTTGCCCAGGCTGGTCTCAAACTCCTGAGCTCAAGCAGTTTGCCCGCCTTATCCTACCAAAGTGCTGGGATTACAGGCGTGAGCCAGTGCACCCAGCTCTGTGCCTGATTTTATAGATGAGCACATCAAAGCCTTCTGTTGGTAAGGGGTGTGTCTAGGATCTCAGCCAGCTGGTGTGGGGGGGGCTCTGGCAAGAGCCTGGTCTAGTTCTTGTTTGCTGTTGCGGACCGATACTGCGTTTGGCCCCATGAGCTCTGCCTTGTCCCCTGTTCCTTTTGCTGAAGGTTTACACTCAAGAGATGAAAGACCTTTCAGGGCGGAAGGCTCACACAGGCTCCCAGAACCTCCTTGGAGTGCCTGTAGGGACCACCTGACCTGGAAGAGAGTGGTCAGTCGAGACATTTGGAGTTTTCCCATCAGAGTATTTTGTATAGCACAAGTGGCTCCCAAACTGTGCCAGGGCACTGCAGCAAACTCACAAGTGCCTCATTCTCAAATGCGGCAGACCCTCAAGACTGCTGAACTCCATGCGAAGCGCTAGCTTGCAACAGCTCACATTTCCAGCGTGAGATCTTTGCTGCTACATCTTTGCGAAGCTGGGTTTGCAGTGGTTGTTTGGACCTAACTACTTTATATGTGGAACTGTTAGGCATTTTTTTTTTTTTTTTTTTTTTGGCCTGTGGATACCATGAAAAATTTGCTGAGATACCAGGGGCTCCATGGATGATGAACATTTTCGCTGTTCCAGAGGATCTGTCTCAATAAATAAATAGAACATATGACAAGCCCAACATGCGTTTTATTTATTTATTTATTTGAGACAGAGTCTTGCTTTGTTGCCCAGGCTGGAGTGCAGTGGCACGATCTCAGCTCACTGCAACGTCTGCCTCCCTGGTTAAAGCGATTCTCCTGCCTCAGCCTCCGGAGTAGCTGGGATTATAGGTGCACACCACCACACCCAGCTAATTTTTGTATTTTTAGTAGAGATGGGGTTTCATCACGTTGGCCAGGCTGGTCTCAAACTCCTGACCTCAAGTGATGTGCCTGCCTCGGCCTCCAAAAGTGCTGGGATTACAGGCGTGAGCCACCATGTCCGGCCCCAGCGTGTGTTTTAAATCCTTGCAACTCATGTTTTTGATTTCTGCACATTTTAGATTACACATGTCATAGTGCATTCACCGATTTCCCTTCATTCTCTTGAGTAGTTACTGCGCACTGGATTCTGTGCCGAGGAAGTGTGTGCTGGGGAAGGGCTGGTGGAGCTGAGGTCTGGAGAGTGAGTAAAAGCCTTGAGAGAAAGGGCATCTCAGACACCTGTCGGGCTCTGGGGCAGGACCGCAGAGGTGCGAGCCGGAGAGTGCCTCTGGGTGGGGCTGGAGAGATGGGTGGGCGTTTGTGTGTGCGTCAAGGGGAAAATGGTTATATTTCCTAACCTTGGGGATCACTTGTGGCTTCAGCCCCCAGGCACGCCGCTTGGATCCTGGGATTCCTCCAAGCTTAACCTCCTTTTTGTGAGTCCTTCCTTTCCCACCGCATGCCAGACACAGAGGTGCCTGAGATGCTGCTGTTCCCTCAAGGAGCTCACACCGAGTGGGAGAGACCCATGTCCTAAGTAGAGGGTGGTGAACACAGCCTGCCGGGAGGCTGGGCCTATTTCTCGTTTCACCCCTTGGACGAGCTGCTTACCCCTTGTATTTTCATCTGTAGCTCAGGGCCTTGGATAAAGTGATGGCTGGGTCCTTCCCACCACACATGTCTTTTGTGATAAGTCATTCGATACTTCAGAGTCAAAGCTGCTGGGAACATTCTCAGTCTGTGGAGCCTCCAGGCTGAGCGCTGGGAGTGCCTGGTGTGCTGGTTGGGATGGGGGTTGCTCAGGGCCAAGGCCCACCGCTGTTGCCTGCAGGGAGTCCGTCAGGGCCTCAAGGAGCAGCTCCTGTTGCTTTCTTTGGTGTTGCATGTTAGTTTCCTTAGAGGCACAAGAATGTGTGGTCCTGACTCTGGAACTTGGGGAAGAGCCTGAAAGAAGCTGTGAGTGCAGGCGCTAGAGATGGGCAGCATGAACAGGAGGGGATCGAGTCAGCCTCCCAGACTGTGTCCTGATAGAGCTGCAGTGTGGTTTTCAGATGATGAAGGCATTCCATAGTCCAGGTGCCAGGCACTGCCAATCCAGGTACCCGAAAATCGGAAGGTTCATGCCTTCTGTTCACATGTTTATTCGACAGATTGACATAAATGCTCATTATATGCCAGTCTGTGAACGAAGCCAAGCTCCTGCCCTTGAAGGGCTGACCCTCTAGTCAGGGAAATAGGCGGGGCTGGGGAGAATGTTTAATATCATGTCAGATTAGGGATAAGCTCTGTTGAGGGGTCAGAGGGTGGGGATTGTGGCCAAGGGGTGGTTGTAGATTCTGTCCTCAGACAAAGCCTCTCTGTGATGGTGACATGTGAGCAGAAACTTGAATGCAATGAAGAAGTGAATTTTGCAAATAACATGATGGCTGTGTGTAAAGACCCTGAAACAGAAGGAGGCCAGTATGACCTGTGAGGGGTGAGGGAGGGGAGTGGATTCTAAGGCCCAGGTCATAATGGGCCTTATGAGCTATGTAAGGACTTTAGGTTTTTCTTGGGTCTTTTTTTGAGACAGAGCCTCGCTCTGTGGCCTAGGCTAGAGTGCAGTGGTGCGACCTCGGCTCACTGCACTTGGCTCCTGACCTCATGCTCTGCCCACCTCAGCCTCTCAAAGTGCTGAGATTGCGGGCGTGAGCCACCGCACCTGGCCACTTTAGGTTTTTGTTCTAAGTATGATGTGAAGACATCTCAGGGTTTTGTTGTTGTTGTTTTTGTTTTTTTAAGATGGAGTCTTACTTTGTCGCCCAGGCTAGAGTGCAGTGGTGCGATCTCGGCTCACTGCAACCTCCGCTCCCAGGGTTCAAGTGATTCTCCAGACTCAGACTCCCGAATAGCTGGGATTACAGGCGCACGACATGGCATCCAGCTAATTTTTGTATTTTTCATAGAGACAGGGTTTTGCCATGTTGGCTAGGCTGGTCTCAAACTCCTGACCTCAAGTGATCTGCCTGCCTCGGCCTCCCTCAGTCCTGGGATTACAGGCATGAGCCACCACACTCAGCCCATCTCAGGGTTTTGATCAAACAAAAATCAATCCCAGGATCCCTGGTTTTGATTAAAAAGTCAGGGAGGGGACCTGACCTGATTTTTTAAAGCATCCTCCTGGCTGCTGTGTGGGGAAAGGCCCATCCATCAGGAGTCTCTTACGGTGATCATGCGGGTACAGATGTGCCGCTAACCTCACTCCCAGCATGGCTGATTAATTAATAGAAACCGCCATGAGTTATACAATCAGCCTGGGTCTGTGTCGAGAAACGGACTTGGCTTCATGGGCATTAGATCTCCTCTTCTGGAAAAGGAGGGGACCGGGTCACCTGGGAGTTAGAAGGGAGGAGGCTGAACAGGGAGTGCAAGCCTATCAGCTGCTGCCTTGTGATGGGTGACAGCTAGGGGATTATTTCCTGTGTCATCACGGCACTCCCAGCTGGTTGCAGTCGGCCTCTGAGTATCTGCTGCCTCAAAATTCTGTGGAACAGGTCCTGCTAGCATCCGTCAGAGCAGATCCTAAATGCCCCTCTGTCTGGTTCCATGAGTGTGACCTGTGGCTCATAAGCTTGGCAGAGATCCTGATATGACTAGCATTGAGTAAATATTAAATATGTTGACAAGATTAAATATAAACAGTATTCTTTGGGGACAACAGAATTCACTTTGTCCTTTAATGTCATATCAAAAAAGCTAAATTGAGGCCAGGCACAGTGGCTCACGCCTGTAATCCCAGCACTTTGGGAGGCTGAGACGGGTGGATCACCTGAAGTCAGGAGTTTGAGACCAGCCTGGCCAACATAGTGAAACCCCATCTCTACTAAAAATACAAAAATTATCCAGGTGTGGTGGCCGGTGCCTGTAGTCCCAGCTACTCGGGAGGCTGAAGCAGGAGAATCGCTTGAACCTAGGAGGTGGAGGTTGCAGTGAGTCAAGATTGCCCCATTGCACTCCAGCCTGGGCGACAGATAGAGACTGTGTCTCAAAGAAAAAAAAGCTAAACTGAGATTAACTCAAGCCATTGGAAGAGCATCTCAGATTAGTGAGAAAGGAAAGACCCTGGCCTGTGGGCCTGTTCTGAATGGCCCCTTCCCAGCAGGTTGTGTAGGGGTGGACTGATGCTCACAACCCTCAGATGCCCTGGCTTCCCAGACCAGCCCTGTGGTTTCCTGGTGACAGTGACAGCCATCAGAAGTCAGCTGGAACCTAGTTTCCTATTGCCTAATTGCTGACACATGACTAAGGCATTCCTGATTGCGTGTGGGTGTGGTGAAAGAAACACAGTAGGTCATATCCGTGATTGCAAAATGGAATGCTGTGGATTTCACGTCTGAGCCCAGCCTCCTTGGTAAGCAGCAGAAGCTGATGTTTCATGGACTCTCACTTGGAGCTTTGTTGACTCATGTCAGATCTGCCTACCGGGTGTCAGTGGTGGAAGGACCAGTTGAGCATCTTTCATAGGGACTAGACTTGAGTGACTTGAGGCTTCCCCAAGACCACCTCTGATTCAGTGATTCACCAGGACTCACTGAACTCAGAAAAGCTTTTGCTTACAGTGACAGCTTATTACAGCAAAATGATGCAAATTATAATCAGCAAAGGTCAAAGGCATGTAGGGCAGAGTCTAGGAGAGACCAGGCACAAGTTTCCAGTGGGTGACACGTGTTTCCATCGTTGCTGGTCACACTTAATTCTCCCAGCAACGATGTGTGAGAACACGTGTGAAGACTTGACGCCCAGGGAAGGTCACCCAAGCCAAGGTGTCCAGGGCTTTTATTGGTGGGTCAGTCATGTAGGCATGGAGCGCCTGGGTCTCAAGGCTTACCTACTCCATCTCCAGTACCCACAGACATCAGACTGACACAGCTTGATTCAAAACCCCAGGCACAGGGACTCATGCCTGTAATCCCAGTGCTTTGGGAAGCCAAGGCAGGAGGACTACTTGAGCCCAGGAGTTTGAGACCAGCCTGGGCAACATAGTGAGACCCTGTCAAGAGAAAAAAATTTAAAAATTAGTATGGTGGGGCACCCCAGTAGTCCTAGATGTCCCACTTGGAAGGCTGAGAGGATCACTTGAGCCCAGGAATTTGAAGCTATAGTGAGCTTTGGTTGCACCACTGCACTGCAGCCTGGGTGACAGCAAGACCCTGCGTCTTAAAAACAAAAATGCCCAGGCATTCACCGTAAATCTCATTGTTAGCAGGAACTTCCTTCATGGCCTAAGGTCTCAGGAATACAGAGATACTCTTGCCAGGCAGAATATTTCAAGGCTCGTGAATATCAGGAGCCACTCAAGGGCCAGGACTGGTTTTGGAACATGCAGGGTTTGGGGCATCCCCAGCCAGCCACACAGCTGAGGAAAGGGTTTGCTGCAAAGTGGTCCCCTCTCTCATGGACCCCCGCCCCCACCCTGTGCAGTGTCCTTGTGGGACTGGAGGGTGTTCCAGCATACTGAAAGTCAGTGGCTGTCACTCTCTCTGCAGGGGACTCAGTCCCAGCTGCAGCCTTAGATTGTACCCTAGGACCACCCTGGGCTGGTGCTGACACCACTGGGGGCCGTCTGTTGTATCAGCTCCAGTCCAAGGCTGTGGCTGTCTTGGCAGGAACCTGGCTGTGTGAGCCCCTCCTCCTACCCAGCCCCAGGGGCATGTGGCCCAGCATTCAGGTGGCCACCCCAGCCAGCCTTAGGGGCACCCTGCTCCCCCTTGCTGACATCTGCTGTGTCTCTCTCCTGACAGTTTCATGATCAACATGGGGGACTCCAACATGGACACCAGCTCCACTGTGTCCGAGGCAGCGGCCGAAGAAGTGTCTCTTTTCAGCATGATGGACATGATTCTGTTTTCACTCATCGTGGCTCTCCTAACCTACTGGTTCCTCTTTAGAAAGAAAAAAGAAGAAGTCCCTGAGTTCACCAAAATTCAGACATTGTAAGTGCCTCCTCTCAATCCCTCTTCTGTCACCATTCCAGGCAGTGTGCTGCACGTGGACCGCAGGCTGAAAGAGGCAAGGTTCCTTGTAGCATTTTGGGGCAACTCTTGGGTTTTGCCTTCTTGCTAGATTGCGCTTCAGCTCTCCCTTAATAATCTCTTTTGTGGGTTTTCTGAGAGCCTTCTCTATCTGCTGTTTATTTGCCACAGAAGGCATTCCGAGAATGACACCAGTTTACAGATAAAGAACTGGAGGCTCAAGGATGTTAATGGGCCTGCCAAGGCCATCAGCAAGCAACAGCAGCGCTAGAGCTGGAAGCTTTT
>NW_016107397.1:1350584-1359749 GCF_001604975.1 Cebus imitator
GTTACTCAGGCTGGAGTGCAATGGCGCCATCTCAGCTCACCGCAACCTCTGCCTCTGGGGTTCAAGCGATTCTCCTGCCTCAGCCTCCCAAGTAGCTGGGATTACAGACATGCGCCAACATGCCCGGCTAATTTTGTATTTTTAGTAGAGAGGGTGTTTCTCCATGTTGGTCAGGCTGGTCTCGAATTCCTGACCTCCCAAAGTGCTGGGATTACAGGCATGAGCCAGTGTACCCAACCTAGAACTGGCATTTTAAAGTCTTCTAAGGCTGTGGCCACCTGGAAGGTTGTGTGCTAATGGGCACAAAATCTTTGGACAGGCCTTATTTTTTTGCTCTTTTAAACCTTTCATGAAGCTTCCTTTTAAGAATAAGTGAAAAAGATGGACTAGTTAAAAGAAAAACATGAAATAACAGTACAGCTGGTATGTACATGTATGTACAAAATGATACAGAAGGTCTGCCTAAGTGACTTCATCCCTGTCTCTCCAAGATTGATTTCCATAAGCCACATGGAAATGTCATTCTCCAGACTTGAGGGTCCTGCAGCCAGAATCACTTTCTTGAGGTTACTGTCAGCTCAATCGCAGACTCCAGATGCCCAAAGCCAGGTTTGAGTGGGAACCTTGCCAAGTCAGGTCTGTGCTGAGGGAGCTCCAGGGGCACAGGCCTGCTGCCTTCAGAGACTCCCTAGATTTGGCAAGGGGCAGGCTTGGGAGCCGTTCTCAGACCACAACCCCGTTGATTCTCTCTGTCTGCAGGGGACCCAGTCCCAGCTGCAGCCGTAGCTTGTACCCCGGGACCACCCTGGGCTGGTGCTGACACCCGTGGGGGCTGTCTGTCACGTCAGTTCCAGTCCAAGGCTGTGGCTGTCTTGGCGAGAACAAGTGACATGGAAAAGTCATTCTCCAGGGCTGAGCGCGGTAAAGCATGCAGTCCACATCAAGTCCTGATGCCCTCTTCCAAGCATGGTCACAGGTACAGCCTTCACACATGAAAGCAGATATTCATGCAACACAGTTCTTGTACCATGGCCAGGGAATTAGCTTTACATTTTTAAAAACTGGGTTCAGGGCCAGGCACAGTAGCTCACGCCTGTAATTCCAGCACTGTGGGAGGCCAAGGTGGGTGAATCACTTGAGGTCAGGAGTTTGAGACCAGCCTGGCCAACATGGCGAAACTCCGTCTCTATTGAAAATACAAAAGCTAGTAGGGTGTGGTGCACGCCTGTAATCCCAGCTACTAGGGAGGCTGAGGCAGGAGAATCACTTGAACCCAGGAGGCGGAGTGAAGATTGTCTCCCACTCCAGCCTGGGAGACAGAGCGAGATTCCTTCTTAAAAAAAACAACTGGGTTCAATCTTATCTCCATCATTGACTCACTGAACAAATATTTCCTGAGGCCCTACCTACAGTTTCCCAGACACTGTCTTAAGGTTTGTGGCCGGGGCCATGAAGAAAACACATGAATGCTGTCTTCATCAGGCTTATGCTCTAGTGCTGGGTGAACCCTGCGAGAGACCTTAACCTCTTTCCGCCTTAACCTCTTTCCGCCGCAGTTTCCTCATCTGCTAAATGGAGGCAGTAGTCCCAATCTTGTGGGGCTTTTGTAATGAATGAGGAAGAGTTGATAAACTCGCCAGCACTGCCCCTGGGGGATAGGAGCTGTGTGGTGTTAGCCTTGATTGTGTTTTGTGCCAGGCACTGTGATGGGTGTGATAAGGACCACAGAGCTGGCACTTACATTAAAGCAGCTGGAAAATGAGAGTGTTGCAACATACTTTTTTTTTTTTTTTGAGGCAGACTTTCACTCTTGTTACCCAGGCTGGAGTGCAGTGGCACAATCTCAGCTCACTGCAACCTCTGCCTCCTGGGTTCAGGCGAATATTCTCGTGCCTCAGCCTCATGAGTAGCTGGGACTACAGGCATCCACCACCATGCCTGGCTAATTTTTGTATTTTTAGTAAAGATGGGGTTTCACCATGTTGTCCAGGCTGGTCTCGAACTCCTGACCTCAAGTGAGCCACTTGCCTTGGCCTCCCAAAGTGCTGGGATTACAGGTGTGAGCCACCACGCCTGGCCACTGTTCTTTTTAGAAATTCTTTGTGAACTGCTTTAACCTACATTGTCTAATCAGGACCTCCTTGCAACAGTGCCATGCATTAGGCAGCGTGGATTGCCTCATTTCTCCTCTCAGAGACGTTATGGGATGTGCCCAGGGCCAGGTGGCTGGGATGTTGCAGGGCCAGGCTGGAGATACAGGATCCGCCAGCTCTCCAAGACAAGGAATTCCCTCTGGTGCGAGGCTCAGACCATGTCCTGCAGGAGGGGTGTTGGGCAGGTTCTTAAAGGTAGAGGCTGGAAGGACTTTGGAGCAGAGGGCCCGAGATAGGAAGGGCAGATCAGCTGGCATCCAGCCCATCCCGTCTGGGGCTGGCATTCCTGGTGTGGGATAGTACTTTTGATAAAAAAGCATAGTACGCAAGATAAAGGGACCAGGGTCCAGGAGCCAGCTTCTGAACTGGCCCTTATCTGTAAAACCGCTCCACCCTGAGTGAGGATGTGGGTGGGTCCTGGGATCGTGGGGAGCTGCCACCAAGGGAGGCAGCGTTTTTCTCTTAGCTCATGTGTTCTCACCGTCACCTCTCTGGCCTTACAAGATGAACTTGAAATAAAATATGTAGACTGCTGGAGTTGTGGGATCCCAAAGCACTTACATTTTGTTGATTCTCACTGTTTCTCTTTGCCAGGATGCTGAAACTCTATTCTCTCCACCTAATCATGATCTTCTAACCGTATGTGTATGGAGGACTGCCCTGTCCAGAGTCTTTTCTCTTCCCTCATTAAATCACGCTGCATACGCTGTGGCCAGGGGTTTTACCTGGACACTGTACGAGAGAAATATTTCTAGTACCAGGGCTAAATTCTGGACCCTGAAGTTGGGTGGCTAAGGTTGAGTCCTGACTTTGCCACATTAGCCATGTGACATTGGCCAGGTAACAGTCTTTCCAAGTCTTCGTCCCCAGCTGTAAACTGGAGGTAGTAATAGTACTGACCTCATAATGCTGTGAAAGCTGAGTTCCTCCATCATAGAGCTCTTTGCCCAGTTCCTGCTGCGTAGTAGGCTCTCAGATGTTATGGATTATTATTTATTATTTTTATTTTTTGAGGCAGGGTCTCACTCTGTCATTCAGGCTGGAATATGCTGGCATGATCTCGGCTCACTGCAATCTCTGCCTCCTAGGCTCAAGAGATCCTCCCACTTTGGCCTCCCAAGTAGCTGGGACAACAGGCGCGCCTCACCACGCTTGGCTAATTTTTGTATTTTTGGTACAAATAGGAGTCTCATCATGTTGCCCAGGCTGGCCTGAAGCTCCTGGGCTCAAGCAATCCACCTGCCTTAGCCTCCCAAAGTGCTGGGATTACAGGTGTGAGCCACCACTCCTGGCCGTGTGTCATTATTTTTATTAATACCATCTCCAGTCTTACAAGAGCCCTTCCATGAAGACATTAACAGCCCATTTTGCAGATGAAGAAACCGAGGCACCAGGGATTGAGGAGTTTGCTCAAGGCCACCTAACTTCTAAGTAGCAGCAGAGTTGGCTTTTGAATGAAGTCTGCAAACTCCACAAGCCATATTTTCTCCACTTTGCTATGCTGCTTTCAGTCTCCCAAGATAATGTTAATAGGCCTGGCATGGTGGCTCACACCTGTAATCCCAGTGCTTTGGGAGGCTGAGGCATAAACATCACTTGAGCCAAGAGTTCAAGACCAGCCTGAGCAACATAGGAAGACCCCCATCTCTACAATAAACAACAACAAAAAAAAAACGATGGTATTAATTTACCTATGAGGAGAGTATTCCTTGTCTGAAGTGCTTGGGGCCAGAAGTGTTTTGGATATTGGACTTTAGATGTTTGTATTCTACTCACAGGCTGAGCATTTCTAATCTGAAAATCTGAAATGCTCCAATGATTCTTCCCTTTGAAGATCATGTTGGTGCTCAAAAAGTTTTTGAGATTTCAGATTTTTAGATTACGGACGTTCAACCTGTAGATATTATTTTACAAAGTAGGAGCTTGGGTGTAGTGGTTCACGCTTGTGATCCCAGCTCTTTGGGAGGTCAAGGCAGGAGGATTGCTTAAGCCAAGGAGTTGTAGACGTGCTTTGGCAACATAGCAAGACCCTGTCTCTATAAAAAATAGGAGAAAACTAAGGCTCAGAAAGGTCACCTAGCTGATAACAGCTGGGCCTCAGGGCTAGACCTCCTCCTTTAAATCCCACATCAATGTCCCTGGCTACCTGTATTTCAGTGAGCACAGGTGATTTCTTTGCCCTTCCTATCTCGGGCCCTCTGCTCCAAAGTCCTTCCAGCCTCTACCTTTTAGCACAGAGCTGTGGGGAGTCATAGGGCTTAGTGTGGGGAAGGTATGTGGCCCAGGACTATATCAGGAATTCTCACCATGATTTCTAGCAGCTTCTAGAATTGGTATTTATTTATTTTGTTTTAGAGACAGGGTCTCGCCCTGTTACCCAGGCTGGAGTGCAATGGCACAATATTGGTTCACCACAGCCTCCACCTCCAGTGCTCAAGCGATTCTCCTGCCTCAGCCTCCCAAGTAGCTGGGATTACAAGCGCCCACCATGATGCCCAGCTAATTTTTGTATTTTTAGTAGAGACGGGGTTTTGCCATGTTGGCCAGGTTGGTCTCAAACTCCTGACCTCAAGTGATCCACCTGCCTTGGCCTCCCAAAATGCTGGGATTACAGGTGTGAGCTACTGCACCAGGCCAAACACATTTTTTTTAAAAAACCTGGTGGGATTTTTTGATGGAATTGGATTGAATCTGTAAATTAATATGGGAAGAGTTGACATCCTACAGTATTGAGCCTTCCATTCCATAAACATTGTTTTATCCTTCTAGGGGAGGTCTTTTGGACTTTTGCAATAGCAATTAAAGACTTGTTAGAGAGGCATGGTTATGAGCAGCAGGTTCTTTTTAATAATAATCATAATAGTAATGCTAATAAATGGCCCTTTCTGCCGGGTGTGGTGGCTCTCACCTGTAATCCCCACACTTTAGAAGGCCGAGGCCAGTGGATCGCTTTGAGCCCAGGAGTTCGAGATCAGCCTGGCAACATAACGAAACCCTGTCTCTGCAAAAAAATACAAACATTAGCCAGGCATGGTAGCGTACTCTTGTAGTCCCAGTTACTCGGGAGGCTGAGGTGGGAGGATCACCTGAGCCTGGAAAGCCAAGGCTGCAGTGTGCTGAGATTGCGCCACTGCACTCCAGCCTAGGCGACAGAGCAAGACCCTGTCTAAAAAAAAAGAAATAATAATGAATGACTGTTTCACGTCCACTCCCACTCACTCAGGTTGCACTTCTGGACAGAGTATTTCACACAGGGCAGCTCTTGCCCTCAGGGAGCCCCAGGGAATGCTCAGCCTCCTGAGTAGCTGGGATGACAGGCACATGCCACCATGCCTGGCTTTTTTTTTTTTTTTTCTAAAGACAGGGTCTTGATCTATTGCCCTGACTGGGCAGTCCTCCTGCCTCAGTCCCGCAAAGTGCTGGGATCATGCACTATGTAGGTTCTGAAGTCCCATAGGATCCAGGGCTCCCATGGGCTCTCCGTGCCCGGCAGCACACCCCCTCAGTGATGGACTTTGTATTTTAGCCTCCCGTGGAGCAGAGAACGTCCCATTAGTGCAGGGCTGCCTGTCGGAGGGAAGCTTCTCAGAGAGTGGCTGTTGAATTAACAGAGGCTGAATCTGTATGTGTGGGTGCCTCTAGGGAAACCCGTGGTCTCCAGGCTGGGTTTGGCTCACACAGTATTTTTAAAAAATATTTTAATTAGAACATTAAAAAGTGTAGCAACATCAGGCCCCGTGCAGTGGTTCACGCACACTTTGGGAGGCCAAGGTTGGCAAATCACCTGAGGTCAGAAGTTCGAGACCAGCCTGACCAACATGGTGAAACCCCGTCTCTACAAAAAATAGAAAAATTAGCCAGGCATGGTGGTGCGCGCCTGTAATCCTAGCTTCTCGGGAGGCCGAGGTGGGAGAATTGCTTGAAGCTAGGAGGCGGAGGTTGCAGTGAGCTGAGATCACACCACTGCCCTCTAGCCTGGGTGACAGAGTAAGACTAAAAAAAAAGTATGGCGATATCAAAAACTCAGGCTTATAGCTTTTTTTAAAAAAAAAAAAAAAAGAGGATCTGGTCACACTGGACCCACCCGTGATGGTGATGCCCACCAGCTGTGGGGCAGCTGAGCAGCGCCCCCCTTCTGCTTGGGGCCTATGCACTGCATTCATGCTGCCTGACCCTCCGGCCAGCTCAGGCTGCTGTGCTCTTGTTGCCCCCACTGGCCCTGAGATGTTCTGCAGCTCCCTCTGCACCTCTGCTTTGCTCCTGAAATGCGAGAGTGCATTAAAGAGAAAGAAAGCGTCTTATGGAACATTCCACACCCCGGAGTGTAGAGCGCAGGAGAGTGGACCCATGCCCCAGTTTTCATAACTACCCACTCCTGGCCAATCCTGTTTCTTTCCGCTGGCCATCCGCCCCTTGCCCCACCAGTCCTGGATTATTTTAATGCCATCCCCAGATGTCATATCTCATCTGGAAATATTTCAGTCCTCTAAAATTCAAGGACTCGCCAGGCACGGTGGCTCACGCCTGTAATCCCAGCACTTTGGGAAGCCGAGACAGGAGGATCCCTTGAAGACAGGTGTTCGAGATCAGCCTGGACAACATAGCAAGACCCCATCTCTACAGAAAACACAAACATTAGCCAAGTGTGGTGGCACATGCTGGTGGTCCCAGTTACTTAGAAGGCTGAGGTGGGAGGATCACTTGGGCCCAGGAGGTTGAGGGTGCAGTGAGCCATGTTTGTGCCACTGCACTCCAGCCTGGGTGAAGAGTGAGACACTGACACTATCTCAAAAAATAAAAAAGTAAAACTCAAGGATTCTCCTTTCTGAACATAATAGAATGCCATCCTCAGAGTTTGAAAGTCAACAGTAATTCTTTTGCATCATTAGGTACCCAGGCAACATTTATTCATAGTTCCCTGATTGATCAGTGTTTTATTTTTTTTTAACAGTTTTTAAAATTCAGGATCTAAACAAGATCCGTACACTGCAGTTGATTAATAAATCTTCTATTGGAAGAGGTCAGCTATATTAAGATATAATTTACATACAGTACAATGCCCCCCTCCCCCCTGTTTTTGAGACAGGGTGTCTGTCACCCAGGCCGGAGTGCAGTGGTATAATCAGGGCTCACTACAGCCTCTACCTCCCAGGCTCAAGGGGATCTTTTTGTTTCAGCCTCCTGAGTAGCTGGGACTACAGGCATGTGCCATCACACTCGGCTAATTTTTCTTTTTAATTTTAGTAGAGACAAGGTCTCACTATATTGCCCAGGGTGGTCTCGAACATCTGAGTTCAAGTGGTCCTCCTGCCTCAGCCTCCCAAAGTGCTAGGATCACAGGCATGAGCCACGGCGCTGGGCCAAAATTTTCCTTTTTAAGTGCACAATTTCATGAGTCTTGACAGACGTGTGCAATTCTGTAATCAACATCACAATCAAGATCTAGAACATTTTGTCACTCCGAAATGTTCTTCTCCTCTCTCTTTGCAATCATTCTCCTCTGCCTGGCAATCAGCCTCTGGCAACTGCCAGTCTTACTCCTGTCCCTGCCATTTAACCTACACGTCAAGTCACTTTCCATTCCTAGGCTTCCCTTCCATCCCATTTCTTCCTATCACAGTTTCCCACAGTCTGGATTTTCCTGATTACATCCCCCTGGGGATTGCTTTTGAAAAGCCACAGAAGATCTCATTTTCCTGAGTGACCTTCATTTTGGGGCCTGCTCTTGACGGAAAGCCCAGGACAGCCAGGGGTCAGGGCTGCCGGCATCACATGTGTCTGTTGTTTTTTGTTTTTTCTCTCATTGCCTAAGCTGGAGTGCAATGGCACGATCTTGACTCACTGCAACCTCCACCTCCCAGGTTCAAGCAATTCTCTTGCCTCAGCCTCTTGAGTAGCTGGAATTACAGGCACGTACCACCACGCCCGGCTAATTTTTTGTATTTTTAGTAGAGACGGGATTTCACCATGTTGACCAGGCTGGTCTCAAACTCCTGACCTCAGGTGATCCACCCGCCTTGGCCTCCCAGAGTGCTGGGACTACAGGCGTGAGCCACTGCGCCTGGCCCAACATGTGTCTGTTTTTATCTCCTGAGTGCTGACAGATGCAAAATGGATCCGGAGGTCTTGCCACATTCAGTTCTGGGTCACTTTCTCTGTAGTGAGGTCCTTGGCTCCACTGAACATGAAAAGAGAAACACAAATGAGACTTTCAAGGAAGAAAGCATTAGGGAAGCCTGTGGCTACACGTGTAGATGGTCCACAGGGCCCAGTGTTCCCGCTACTGTCAGAATGGCCAGGACATGGGCCAGGATGTTTCTGCCACTCCTGCAAGCACAGGTCTGGGTTTTCTGCTGCCACCTGACTTCCAAGGGGACTTCACCTCCTTTCCTTCCTTTCCTGGTCCCTGATGAGATGGAGGTGGTTTCTGTCACTCTAACAAGTGCTTGAAACTCCAGACATGGGCAGTCAGGAACTGCCATGCAGAGCGCATGTTATGTGCCCTCCTGACTTCACTGAGCACTGTCGGGATGCCGGAGGGGGAGCTGTTGATGGCACAGTGGGACACGTGCTCTACTGGCCCTGGGGTGGTGGGAATGCAGAGAAAGGGCACCCCCCCCACCGCATTGTGGGTGTGTCAGGGATGCGATGCCCCCACAGGAGCTTGGGAGACTGAATAGGAGGCTGGGGAAGAGCTGCCTGTGCAGAGGCCGGGAGGCGAGGACACTCGGGGCTCCTCTGAGGAAGGCACATCCTGTAGAGCCCAGGCGCAGGTCACCAAGGGCATCACGGGTCATGGGGGATCAGAGGTCTTAAAGAGTTGTAGCCACCAAGGAAGTTGGATCACGGAGGGAGCTGACACAGGAGAGCATCTTAGAGGGCCTTGGGACCTTCCAAGGGGTATGGGTTTTTTTCCCCAGCTTTATTGAGGTATAAATGACAAAAGTTATATACATTTATCAAAGCATCTTTTTTTCTTTCTTTCTCTTTCTTTCTTTTTTTCTTTCTTTCT
>NW_016107397.1:1360014-1368536 GCF_001604975.1 Cebus imitator
GCTGGGACTATAGGTGCATGCCACCAAGCCTAGCTAATTTTTGTATTTTTAGTAGAGGCGGGGTTTCACCACTTTGGCCAGGCTGGTCTCGAACTCCTGACCTCAAGTGATCCACCTGCCCGGGCCTCCCAAAGTGTTGGGATTACAGACGTGAGCCACTGTGCCCAGCCTAAGCATTTTTCTTTCTTTGTAAATTTTACTTTTCCCAGCTTTAAAATGACATAATCGACAAATAAAAATTGTATACATACATTTAAAATTATGTAAGTTTAAAGTATACAATGTGATGTACCGAGTACCATCTTGGTCAGGACCCACCCACAAGGCGCTGAAGGTAATGAGAGGCAGACACCCAGATGGGACAACAGGGTAGATCCATCCAGAGGGACCAGCAGCCCACCGAGCTGAGAGCCCCAGGGGCTCACAGCATTCCAGGCTGAAGGCCCCGAGCAGATTCTCATCCACATATTTATTTTGTCTTAACAGGTGATTCTTATTAACAAACAGGTGTTCTGTATTTGCTTATAACTCAAAAGTACACCAAGTAGGCAGCTATTACCCGCCTACCACTAATTACAAACTAAAAGGTATCCTCCACGAAGGAGCCACGGGGGCAGGGCAAACTTCATGTTTGTCGACAGTGATGTTTTGAGCCAGGCATGGTGGCTTACACCTGTAATCCCAGCTACTTGGGAGGCTGAGGCGAGAGGGTCACCTGAGGCCAGCCTGGGCAACATAGCAAGACCTCGTCTCTACAAAAACTTGAAAATAAATTTTAAAATCAACTGGCCATGGTGGTGTGGACCTGTCATCTCAGTGCTTTGGGAGGCTGAGGTGGGAGGATTGCTTGAGCCCAGGAGTTTCAGGCTGCAGTGAGCTATGGTCACACCACTGCACCCCAGCCTGGGCAACAGGGCAAACCCTGTCTCTAGAAAAACTAACAAATCGTTGTAAAAAATTAATACATGTGTATCATGCCAACAGGGAGCTGGGGAAGGCTTTGTAGGAGGCAGGGTCTTGAGAGCTGTGGTCCCATGAAGCACCATTTGAGCTGGAGTAGAGGGAGCTGACTTGGAAGCAGGAAGATGGGCTAGGAGGCTGCTGGCCTCAGCCCTGCAGAAATTGACCAGGGCCCCACGTCACAGCTGAAGAGTGGAGAGCAAATGCAGAAGGTATCAACAGATCAGAGAAAGGGCTCCAAGCCACGGCTTTTGAAAACATAATTCTGAGACCCTCATCACCCACCAGAGGTGAGGTTTTTATCCCCAGTTCACAAGTGGCAGTGCTGATCTGAGAAGGTGAGTGAGCCGGGGCCAGGCCGACGTTAGGTGTGAGAGCTGGGATTCCAGCCTGGGGCTTCCTGTTCCAGGCTCTCCCTCGGACCCCTGGCCCCTGTCATGGCCACTGCAGCCCAGCCCTCCTTTCCGTCCCCTTTGATTGCTCACAAAATAGCAGGGCCACTTTGTGCCATGTCAGATCATCTTACTGTCTGAGGTTGTAGCCTTTTCCCACTGTCACCGAGGGGCTGAATAACCCTGAGTTTCTCTTCTCTGTCTCCGGAAGAGTAGCCGTAGTCCTGGCTCGGTCTCACTGCTGAGGGGGTCAGAAGAGCGGTCCAGGGCTTTCGCGTGTGTTGGCACAGCAGGCTCTCGGGTCTTCACAGATTTGCTCATGGTGAACACATGGAGGACATAAGAGGGTGGGGATGAGGGAGCCGCCGCCCACCAGGGCCCTAGAGAGTCCTAAGGACGGGGCCCCAGGATCCCTGGGGAGGGCCGTGAGATGCGCTCCCTGAACGTGCCTGGACGCACTGGAGACAGGATAGGGTGGGGGTAGGTGCACCTGGCTGTGGGAGCAGGGCCACTGGGGCCTGGAGCTTTCACAAGCCTGGAGTCGAATTACCACTCCACCCCCAGCCTTACTGTCCTGTCAAGGTGAATGGAAACCCTTGCTCACTGCACACGGTGGTGAGGATTAAATAAAATAGCTCCTTGAATGCTAGCTGGCATACGGTAGGCACTCAGTAAGTGGTCATGCCCTTCCCCTGTTTTGTTTGTGACCTGTGGCCCCTCACACCTACTGTTACCTCCCCCGTCTGCCGGCTGTCTCGCAGCTGCCCTCCCCACGTATTCCTCCGAGTCCCTGTCCGCAGAGACAGCTGCTGGCTTCTATCTAAGCTCTGGAAAACCTCTTTCTGTTTTCACCGAAGGCTGGTGTTTCAAACCATTAGCCTCATGCCACAAGGCTCTGAAGGTCAAGAACCCTGGGCCTGCCTAGCGGAGCCCACTGTCCGTCCTGCCACGAGCAGGCTGCCCCGAGCTCTGCTGCCATCTGTGCCTCAGCCGCCACCCCTTCTCTCGCCGTGGGCACCTGTGACCCTGGAGCCTGGAGAACTTGGCACTAGACTGCTAGGCCCTGAAGGGGAGCTGGTCCAAAGCAGCTTCCCCATGTGTCACCAAGGGCAGGGGACAGTCTCAGGAGAAACCGGGCCCACTGTGCAGAAAATCCAACTGGATTTGCAGTTTCCAGAAACACTGCTCAGCGTTGCTTGGGACTGGAGCAAAATGAACCGCACATCTTGGTTCATCTCGGTTCGAGTGACTCAGTGCTTTTCACCACCCTCCCTGGTCTTCCCCAGGCGGTGGACTGCAGCTGACTTCTGAGCCTGAACCCAGAGAAACTCCTGCTCCCAATTTAGGCGTGGAGAGGCCTAATTGGAACCTTTCGTGCTCTGCTCTGGAGTCACATGGTCTCTGGGCTCCAGGCCTGGGACAGCTGCTACCTCTGTACGGCTGGAGCCTTGAGGTTTCTGGTTTTGTTTGTCTGTTTTTTTTGAGATGGGGGTCTCACTGCCACCCAGGTTGGAGTGCCGTAGCACAGGCATGGCTCACTGCAGCCTTCACCTCCCAGGCTCGTGATCCTCCTACCTCAGCCTCCCAAGTGGCTGGGACCACAGGCGCACACCAGCACACCCGGCCAGTTTGTATATTTTTGGTAGAGACGAGCTGTTTCGCCATGTTGCCCAGGCTGGCTTCAAACTCCTGAGCTCAGCCCCCACGCGCCTTGGCCTCCCAAAGTGCCGGGATTACCGGCGCGAGCCACCGTACCCCACTGAGTCTTGGGCTTTCAGATGCGCTGTTTGCACTCAGGAACCTCTGAAGGGTGGTCCCCAAGATGGATCATCTCCCTCGAGAATGGACGCTCACCTTGCCGGGCATTTCCCTCACTGCCCTGATGGGAGGGCAGGTGTGTGTTTCACAGACACAGCGTGCTTCCTGCTGACACAGACCCAGTGTCTTAGGCTCTGTTTGTCCGCAGTTCTTTTGCGTGGGGGAAGACGGGGACCAGCTCTAATTTAATGTGATTGTGCAGCGCCCTGGCAGCGGGATCAGCGTGGCTTCCTTTATGGAGAGGAGCCCTGCCATAGCAACCTGCAGGCTGCCTTCTAGAGTCTCGGAGAGCTTTGTTCCGCAGACATGACTTCCTTTTTTTTTTTTTTTTTAAAGATGGGAAAGGGGGAGGGCTGGGGAGAAGGGCTCTGATATAAACAGTTACCAAGGAGACCCAAGTTGGGGTTGGAAAGGTTTTCTCCTTCCCTCGGTCCATACAGAAGGAGGAGGGCTGTGTGCCCAGCGCAGGGGCTCATGGGAGGCTTCAGTCTGGCATCCGGAGTCCTGCCTGCTGGGGCTCCAGATGTTGCAGAGTTCTCGGGCTCATGGGAACAGACGCAGGCAGGAGCTGGGGGAGATTCTGAGAGGACTTTGGGGTGTCCAGGAGCACTTTGAGGCCACGGGCCCAGGCAACTGCCCCACCAGCACGGAACGGGGGATGTGCAGGCCTGAACTTTCCATCCGCTGGCCCCTGCTGGTGTCCGGGAGAGAGCCGCAACCCTCCTTTCCCCTTAAGTCCTGGAGCTGGAAGTGAGGAGCCATGGGGTGCACGTGTTCGTCTCCATCTGAGGAACCCGCCCCGAGAAGGTCAGTTCCAGACACTGTCCCTGGCGGCAGACTGCCTTGATGCCCCTTGGCCAGGGGACACCCGCACCATCACTCGAGTGCAGGGGACTTCCTCCTGGTGGGGACACACCGGAGGCCTGAAGATACGGCTGCCTGGAGTTAACAGCAAGGTCAGCCGTTCCCAGGGTTGTTGCTCCTGTCTGTGGCGAGGGGCTCTGCCAGGCCTGGGCACTGGTGGCCCCGCTGGTCCCAGACTTGCACGCTGCATTTCCTGCTTCCAAAGGAAGGAATTTGGATTGGACACCAGGAAGGTCTCATGCACCTTCTAATCCACCTATAATCAGTCAGGTTCCCCGTGCAAATCCGCGTCTGAAGCCCTTCGGTGGAATAGAGCCCGTTCAGAGCAGTCCAGTGTGGGCCCCCTCATGCTGAGCCTGTGAACCCTGCTTCCTGGGCCCAGCAGCAGGGCCTTGGGTGGGAAGGGAGTTTCCTGGCAGCCCCGCTGGCAGGATGGGTTTAACCAGCAGGAACTTAAAGGAATTGTTCTGTGTTGTGCCACTGAGCTAGAGGCAGAGGTCTTCCTCTGTCTCCTTGGGTTCCCTTTCCCCACTAGACTGCTCACACTTCTTGGGAGAACCCTTGCCTTGGGGCAGAGCGGCTGGTACGGCCTGTCCACTCTGATGCTCCAGCCCAGAGGCTCCCCTCTCTACCCGCAGAGCCAGCTAGCCTGGTGTTCTGCTTTATCCACACAGAAGCCCTCCTCCCCACCCACGTGCTGGGCCTCAGGGGCTGGAGAAGTTGAGCTCAGAAGTTGCCATCCCTGGCAGCCCCCTTCCCGTGGCGCCGTCTCTCTGGGGGGCATTTTCTGTTCCTGAGAAGAGAGGCCAGCTCTTCCAAGAGGCCTTTCCTGGTTTCTTCAGCCATAAGCGTCTGCCCCCTTTGAAGCTAGGGCGTGAACCCGTCCTGTCCCGTCCGTCCCTATTGCGTGAACCGTGCCATCCATCTGTGTGGTCTTAGCACACGCCACCTTGTGCCATGGATGTCTTTGAAATTACAGGCTGACCGTTTTCTAAGGAATGTCCTTTTTTCTATTGGGCATTAACTAAGTTCCCCAGTTTGGCACCAGGGAGGCTGCAGAGACCAGATGCCGCACTTTAAATAATAGGAGTGTAGGCAACAGAGGGTCAGGGCCTGGCCAGTCCCGTGCCTGTCTGGTGGCAGAGCCGGGATTTAAAGCCAGGTCTGCTCTGCCACGTGGCTCTTCCCATCTTGCTGGGATCCTCCTCTGAACCTGTCTTCCCCTGGCTGGAGGATTGGCCCTGTGAAGTCAGCAGTTGGCTCGTTCTAGTCTCATGCCCTTGGTGCCTGGCACGGTGCCTCCCGCGCTCCCACCTGGCTGGCATGCGTTTCCCGCAAGTACAGGGAGAGCCACCCAGCACTCACAGGACATCGGGGTTTGCCTCTTGTCCTTTTCTTCAGCACATCTTCAGATCCACCTTGTTGGAGATGGAACTTCCCTGAAAGCATCTGTTCTCTGAGAAGAGATAGGGGTTGGCTTTTCTGCTGACGTCAGATCAGACCTCAGAGGTGGCTGGGGAGTGAGAAGCTCCTTCAGCCTTAGTCTGCCCATGCCAGCCTCATGCTGCACAGAGAACTCGGGACTCACCACTTTGGGAGGAGACATGGCATCCTGTGCCGTGTGCCAGGCATTGCGCTTATGGTAGGGACACACGGATGCCTCCCCAAGGTTACTCAGCCCACGCCTCCAGTTAAGCCGTGGGAACACCCAGAGTAGAGGGCATTGGCTGACTGGTGTGTGTGCCACAGCGAACATGGCGACAGGTAGCCTTGCTGTGTGAGGGGCAGGGATGGCCTCTCAGGAGAGGAACGTTAAGCTCTGTGGTAGAGGATGAGTAGAAGTTCGTGGGGAGGGGACACGAAGACTGTTGTAAGCCCAGGGAGCCCCATGGAAATGTGAATAGCTCAGTGCAGCCCAGAGAGGCCGGTGGCTGGGAGGCAGGAAGTGGGCTGGGCCGCTGCAGGAGGGGTGTTGAGAATCAGTGGCACTTTTCCCTCATTTAGAATATCTTCTCTGCCAGGGTCTCCTTACTCAGGGTTTAGCTTATTCTAATTGTTCTTATTGTTGAAGGCTTCCAAATCAATTGGTCAGGCCCCACATGCACCACTTCTATTTCTATTGATTGACTGGTTGATGGATTGACAGGGTCTCGCTCTGTCTTCCAGGCTGGAACTGAGGTGTTTGAAGCTGCAGTGAGCCATGATCACACTGCACGGTCATACGATTGCACGGTGGTGAGATCATAGCTCACTGCAGCTTCAGACACCTGGGTTCAAGCGATCCTTCCACCTCAGCCAGACACAGACCACCACACTTGGCTTTTAAAAATTTTTTTTAGAGATAGAATATTGCTATTTTACCCAGGCTGGTCTCAAACTGGCCTCAAGTGATCCTTCCACCTTGGTTTCCCAAAGCGCTGGCATTGCAAACGTGAGCCACTGAGCCAGGTTCTTGGAGACTGTCTTTAAGAAAATGCATATTCAAGTCTTCTGACAGTTTTTCTGATGAAGGATTTGTCTTTTTCCCATTGATTTGTAGGGCTTTCTGATAGTCTCACAGTCTTTTGTCCACATATAAGCACATTACAAATATCTTCTCCCACGCTGCAGCTTGCCTTTCCTTCCCTTAATGGTGTCATTTTATTTTAGTTTAGTTTTAGTTTTAGTTTTTTGAGACATTCTCACTCTCTTGCCCAGGCTGGAGTGCAGTGGTGCGATTTCAGCTCACTGCAACCTCCGCCTCCTGGTTGAAGTGATTCTCCTGCCTCAGCCCCCCAAGTGGCTGGGATTACAGTTGTACGCCACCATCCTGGCTAACTTTTGTATTTTTAGTAGAGATGGGGTTTTGTCATGTTGGCCAGGCTGGTCTCCTGATCTCAAGTGATCCGCCCGCCTCAACGTCTCAAAGTGCTGGGATTACACCCATGAGCCACCACGCCTGGCCAAAAATGTCATTTTAAATGGGAGCAACTGTGTTTTCATGTTCAGGCTTGTCACTTGATTCAGAATGGCCATATTTCAAATATCCTAACATTTGCCACCTGGAGAAAGGTGTTTCCCACACTGCTGTATTCCACCAGGGTTTTTAACCGCATTCAGCTCGAAAGTCCTGGGCAAGTGGCACTGGGCTTGTCCCTGTGGGTCTGCAGGCCTGGGGCCACAGTCAGAAGGAAACAGAAGGACCAAAAACGGAGATGGCGGGAGGAGGCCGGAACCGGGAAGTGGAGAGTGGACAAAGGATCGTGTCACCCCAGCCTGATCCTGAGGCTGGCGGGCACTAGGCTTCCCTCTGTGGAGGGGACGCACCCAGGTCAGAGCTGTCGTCCCAGGAACGCAGAGAAGGGAAAAATGAAACGTGGCCCCAGTGCAGGGGAAGTGAAGGGGGTCTTTGAATCTCAGGGGAGCTGACCTTTGCGCAGGACCTGGAGGGCAGAGTGGGCGTCAGCCGGGTGAGGGGGCGTGCGGCAGGAAGGCTCTGGGTAGAGGCGATGGCGTGCACAGGATTCTGAGGCCACTGTGCAGGGAGGGGGCGTGAATCAGTGGATCAAGCATGGTTTGTGGAGGGAAGTGGCAGGTGACGCGGGGAACAGACTCTGAGGGGACTTGTGTGCCTGGATCGCGTGGGTCACGGGAGCTGTTGAAGGTTTTAGAGCGGAGCAGTGCAGTGGCAGGTGTGTGACTCAGGGTCTGGAGAAGGAAGAGGTGAAAAGGTGGAAGGGGGAGGTGAGGCGAGGCCATGGGGACCTGGGCTGTGCGGGGGGAGGAAGAGGGAAGTGGAAACCTTGGCTATTCTTTGAGAGAAACAAGCCTGTATTTATTTGGATGCTGGAGAGGTCTTGACTTTGCAAAGCACTGGTGTCGCGGAGGCTTTACTGTAGGGGAAACGGGAAGGGCAAGCTGGCGCAGGAGGCCAGGAAACCCAGGTACTGGACTAGAGGCCAGCTGCTGGCTCAGCCTCTGGGGAATGGCACAGGACACAGTTGGAATGTCCCCTCCCTGTGCCGCCCCTGCATCCCATGAAACCTGCATCTAAGGACACCCACGTCCCACAACACCCACATCCCACGACAGCTGCCGCCCAAGCTCATTGGACACTTCTGTCTTACAGGACCTCCTCTGTCAAAGAGAGCAGCTTCGTGGAAAAGATGAAGAAAACGGTGAGTTTCCTGCGTGTCTTTGCTCTTCTCAGGAAGCCTTGGGCATGTAAGCCAGTCTAGCAAATGGCTGGCGTCACCGCACGGAGGTGGTCCGGGGCCAGGAGAGAGCCCAGCCCGCCTCACTTGGGAGTGCATTCTTGTCTACCCAGAGCCCTGAAGCAGCTCTGCAGTTGCTGGACAGTTTGTTCAAAAAGTAAACATTTAAGGAAACAATCTAAGAACAGACCCTTCCTCTAACTCATGAGCTGCCCTTCTTCTCCCTTTTGGTCCCAGACGGTCCAGGAGCAGAGGTAAATCTGCATAGCTGTGGTCATGGCACCACTGCCATTTT
>NW_016107397.1:1368588-1371665 GCF_001604975.1 Cebus imitator
TGCAGTGGTGCGATCTCAGCTCACTGCAATCTCCGCCTCCCGGGTTCAAGCAATTCTCCTGCCTCAGCCCCCTGAGTAGCTGGGACTACAGGTGAACACCACTATGCCCGGCTGATTTTTGTATTTGTTTAGTAGGTGGGGTTTCACCATGTTAGCCAGGCTGGTCTCGAACTCCTGACCTCAAGTGATCCGCCCACCTCAGCCTCCCAACGTGCTGGGATTACAGGCCTGAGCCACTGGACTCAGCCAATTTAACTGTTCAGTTTTAGGCATCAGTACTATATTTACATGGTTAAAATAAAAACATCCGCTGTTTGGTGGAAAACTCCCCTCTGCTGACCACTCATCCCCACTGTTCTTATTTTTTATGGATCCTTCTAGAGTTCCTGTATGTACATACAAATAAAAGAGACCCTTATTTTCACTTCTCTTATTTTTTAATTTAAAAACCTCCCTTTTTTTTTTTTAGAGGATCTCACTGTATTGCCCAGCCTGTAGTGCAGTGGCACCATCATAGCTCACTGCAGCCTCAAACTCCTGGGCTCAAGCAATCCTGCTACCACAGCCTCCCAAGTAGCTGGGACTATAGATACGCACACACGACCACGCTTGGCTAGTTTTTAAATTTATGCTTCGTAGGAACAGGTTCTCTCTGTTACCCAGGCTGGTCTCGAACTCCTGGCCTGAAGCAGTCCTTCTGCCTCAGCCTCCCAAAGTGCTGGGATTACAGGTGTGAGCCATCGCATCTGGCCTACACTTTTCTTGAAACACAGAAGGTGGCATATTACATGTATTGTTCCAGAACTTGCTTTAAAAATATATATATACATATATGTGTCTGTGTGTCATATATGTTATCTGTATATGTGTGTGTAATATATGTTTTATATATATGTCCCAGAGATCCTTCCACATCAATACAAAGATTCTGCCATTATTTTATTTTAACATTCTTTGAGTCCAAAACTCGAATTCAGCTGCCATCATCATTTTAGCTGTATCATGATTCCATCGTATGGCCGTCTGGATGTGCTGTAATGTGTTTAACTCTGTCCCGTGAAAGGTGGGCGCTGGCGATATTTCCGCTCTTTGGCTGTTAACAACAGTGCTGCTGTGAATATGTAGCTCAGTTTGCACCTTCACAAACACAAAGCACTCCCGGCAGTGGGATTGCTGATGGGAAGGTAGATGTGTTTTCAGTCAGGATAGCAGCTACCAAATCGTTCCTGTAGGCGTCACACCGTGGCTTGCGCTCAAGAATAGCGACGTGTGAGGAAACTCTTCCCCACAGCCTTGCCAACAGTTTATGAAAATTTAGATTTTTGCCAGTTTTCTAGGTTACAAAAAAAGAAAAAAAAAACTGTATAGTTGTAGTTTACATTTTTATGAATGAGACTAAGGAGGTTTTTACCCATCTAGATAGCTTCTTTTTTTGTTGTTTTTTTTTGTTTTTTTTCTGGTGAGACAGGGTCTCACTTTGTTGCCCAGGCTGGAGTGCAGTGCCATGGTGTGATCTCAGCTCACTGCAATCTCCTCCTCCCAGGTTTGAGTGATTCTCCTGCCTCAGCCTCCCGAGTAGCTGGGATTACAGGCATGCACCACCACACCCAGCCAATTTTTTTGTATTTTTAGTAGAGACAGGGTTTTGCCATGTTGCTCAGGCTGGTCTCAAACTCCTGGGCTCAAGTCGGGCTGCTATCTCGGCCTCCCAAAGTACTGGGCTTACCGAAGTGGGCTGCTGCGCCTGGCCCCGTAAGTTTTATTTTGTATGAGTTGGGATTCAGTGTGAAAACTAGAGACTACTTCAGGCATTTTAATCTGGAAGGGATGTCACACAGGGAAGGGGGGCGCTCACTCCCCTGTTACTGGAGGAGCTGAAGAGACAGATTTGAGGTTGGTCTCTAAGATATAACAGAAGTGACCTTCAAGGTAGCTGCTCCCTTCGAATCCAGTCTGAAACTGTTGAGTTCAGAACGCACGATGTGTAGCTGTGATCCAGGAGTGGAAGCTGCTACTTTTTTGTTTTGTTTTGCTTTGTTGAGATGGAGTCTCACTCTGTTGCCCAGGCTGGAGTGCAGAATCTTGGCTGACTGCAGCCTCTGCCTCCTGGGTTCAAGTGATTCTCCTGCCTCATCCTCCTGAGTAGCTGGGATTACAGGCATGTGTCACCATGCCCAGCTGATTTTTGTATTTTTAGTAGGGATGGGGTTTCACCATGTTAGTCAGGCTGGTGTCGAACTCCTGACCTCGTGATCCGCCTACCTTGGCCTCCCAAGATTAGAAGCTATTTCTGGAACTGCCTCTGAACATCTCATAAGCCAGTAGCCAGGACTGGGAACTTGCTACCAAAACGATTAGAAATCCCGCAGGCACTGAAGAACAGGCACCCCAGAGAACCTCTTATCAGCATGAGGGGCCAGGAAGCCTTTGCCTCCCTTCCACGCTTCAGATCTGACAAAGCACGTCCAATTGGCTGAACTGAATTGACTGTAACTCCAGCCCTAAGGGGCCCTGGGGAACAGGATATCAGGCTTTCCAACAGCTGCTGTAGGAGGAGGGTGGTTGGAAGAGCATGTGAGCCAACCCCCAGCACCTTTTCTTGTCTACAGTTTTATAGTGAATATGTATGATAATCAACCAGAAAAACACACCCAGAACTCCCCATTCGGAGACCCTTGGTATATTTCTTGCCAGTTTGTTTTCTTTGTGCATGTGGGTTAGAAATAAAATATGTATGTTTTGATATACATATCTATTATTTATATAACAATGGGATTGTACAGCCAGCCCTGCATATCCTTGAGTTCTGAGTTCATGAATTCAACTGCAGATTGAAAATATTTGGAGAAAAAATGACAGTCACATTGTCATGTGACTGTTCCCTAGCACTACAGCATAGCAGCTGTTTACATTTACATTGCATTAGGTATTGTATTAATAAGTAACCTAGAGATGATTTAAAGTATGTGAGAGGATGTGTATAGGTGAAATGTAAATACTACACCATTCTATACAAGGGACCAAGGCATTCATGGGTTTTGGTAACTGTGGGATGTCTTGGAACCAATCCTCCACAG
>NW_016107397.1:1371710-1379189 GCF_001604975.1 Cebus imitator
GCAGTGGTATAATCTCAGCTCACTGCAACCTCCACCTCCCAGGTTCAAGCGATTCTCCTGCTCAGCCTCCCTAGTAGCTGGGATTACAGGCATGCGCCGCCACACCCGGCTAATTTTTGTATTTTTAGTAGATATCGGGTTTCTCCATGTTGGCCAGGCTAGTCTCAAACTCCTGACCTCAAGTGATCAGCCCACCTCAGCCTCCAAGTGCTGGGATTATAGGCGTGAGCCACCTACCTGGCTGCAACCTTGGATTTAAGTATCTATGGGAGGTCCTGGAACCAATCCCCCACAGATAGCAAGGGGTGAGTGGGCTGAACATTGCCTACCTTCTTTTTTACTTAACGTTGTGTTTTCCCGTGTCATGAAAACGTGCCAGAAGTGTGATCTTGATCAGCTGCATTTATGAGATTGCCTTGGTGACCTTTGCCCTCCTTTACCACAGTGGCTGTGACAATGAGAAGCCAGTCCCAGAGAAACTTAGAAAGGACTCAAAACCAGGGAGGAAAGGGGGCGGCCTGGAGGGCTCCCCACCTGCCGGGTCTGCCCCTGTGGGTGTCCACTGGAGCCGTGGCTGAGGTCTGTGGCCCTCACCAACCCTGCGTCTGCCTTCCTTAGGGGAGGAACATCATCGTGTTCTACGGCTCCCAGACGGGCACTGCGGAGGAGTTTGCCAACCGCCTGTCCAAGGACGCCCACCGCTACGGGATGCGAGGCATGGCAGCGGACCCTGAGGAGTACGACTTGGTGAGCTGCCACCGAGCGCTGGCCCCACATGGAGGCAGTGGGCAGGACAGGGGACAGGTCTATGGGCGTCCCTCAGCAGGGGGAGGCCGGGAGGGAGTGGGGTCCCGGGTAGACGTCCTCAGAAGTTGCCTTCCTGTGGGGGTCGTTGCCATCCCTGCAGCTGCAGCCATGTGCCGGCCGTCCTTTCCCCAGGACCAGGCCCCACCGAGCTCCAGCAGCTGACCCGTGGCCACCATATCTCCCAAACCAAAGCTGCCCGCCCCAGCTGCTCCACTCCCCCCCTCCAGGGTCTTGGTGAGGGGCACCACTCCACAGCCACCTCCAGGCCGAATTTGAAGTTGATGAACAGTTTAGTTAGAAATCAATGAGCACCAGCGCCTGAGAGCCCTGGAATGATGCGGTTCCCAGGGTGGCCCGGACGTGCATCATACAGGAGGCTGGGTTCTGATGGCTGTTTGGTGCCGAGGTTCCCTTTCTTCTAGAAACACCCTCTCTTCGCTTCAGCGTAACACAGATGCCCATGCCCCACCCCGTCTGTGTTGTTCCTTCTTTCGGATCCTACAACACCCGGACATCCCTGGCCTGGCGCTGCCCTGGGCAGCATCTGGCCTCCCCCCCGTCTGGCGCGGGTTGAACCTCCAGCAGGCTCAGTCATGGCGGGGTGCGGTCCTGCCCATGTCTCTGCAGGCTGACCTGAGCAGCTTGCCAGAGATTGAAAACTCCCTGGTGGTTTTCTGCATGGCCACCTACGGCGAGGGGGACCCCACGGACAACGCCCAGGACTTCTACGACTGGCTCCAGGAGACGGACATGGATCTCTCTGGGGTCAAGTTTGCGGTGAGTCACCCAAAGACTGCTGTGGGCTCCTTGTGGTCTGCGGCACCTCCCCTGGGCCTCTGGATCCTCAGATCTGAAAGGCAGCCCTCCAGACCCCCACCCCATTCTCAGCAGCCAGGGCAGGCTGCTCATGAGACCGTCTCCTCTGCCCTGGACCCCAGCACTAAGAGAGCATCCCCTCCTGGTCCCCAGCCCCAGTCGGCTTCAGGGGGCATTGGTTGCTGGAGACTAAAGGCAAGAGTGGTCTGGCTGGATAAGCAAGACCCGGCTGGGCTAGGAGAGCTGGAGCCCCGGCCCAGTGGGGGGGGGGTGGGCTGCCCCCGCTGCCCCGTGGGTTGAGGCTGGCTGTGCACAGGGCAGGCTGTGGGCTGCAGGTCACCGGAACGAAGCCTCTTCAGGGTCCAGAGGTGGCCCAGTGTTCCTCGCAGTGCTAGGCGCCCGGTGGGACAGGGGCCGGCAGGTGATCCCAGCAGCTCAGCCAGCACTGTGGGGCCTCGTGCCCTCCCACCCTGCCCCCACAGCACTGCCTGCTGGTCAGGCTGAGGGCCAGGCCTCAGAGTGGCCCCTGTGTCCACACAGGTGTTTGGTCTTGGGAACAAGACCTACGAGCACTTCAATGCCATGGGCAAGTACGTGGACAAGCGGCTGGAGCAGCTCGGCGCCCAGCGCATCTTTGATCTGGGTTTGGGTGACGACGACGGGAAGTGAGTGCCCACCTTGCCGCCACGGGTCAGCGCCGCGGGCTTAGGCAGGGGCTGTGGAATGTGAGGGGGCCGCACACCATTGTGTCAGCTGAGCCTCAGCGACACACACCGCCCACACAGAGGGAAGGGGCTTGCCTGCCTCTGCCCTGCCCCTGCCAGCTTTGCTTTTCGGTTTGCCCAACTCCCTTGAGCCTTCCTAATGCTCTGGGTTTACGTCAGTGGGTGTTCCAGGGAGCGCAGTCCTGAGCTCTGGGGTGGGGTGGGATCGGGGCGTGCCTGGCACGAGGTATTGCTACCACGCTGGCCTCCCCTGAGCCCCTCCTCTTCTCTCTTCTGTCCTCTCCTCGGGCCAGCCTGGAGGAGGACTTCATCACCTGGCGAGAGCAGTTCTGGCCGGCCGTGTGCGAGCACTTTGGGGTGGAAGCTACTGGCGAGGAGTCCAGGTGAGCGAGTGCCCGCAGGTACAGTGGGAGGCCTGGGCGGGTCCTGTGCCGACGGCAGCCACCCCAGAATGGGAGTCGGCCATGGGTCACAGCGAGATTAGAAGACACTTCGTCATAGGGAGCAACCTTGGTCCCAGCCAAGGACTCACTATGCCACCTTGCTCTGCCCTGCCCTGGGGCAGTGGGGCACTTCTCCACAAGGACACGGCATGTCTGTCTTTGTGGCTAGGTTCAATTTTGGCAAAAACGGCTCATTTCCTAAAAATCTGTCTCCATAGACTTGGCCAAAATCATAACGTTCCTTTCTGCGCCCTTGATGGCCCCTGGGTGCTGCCTGGGCTTTCCTGCCTTCTCCCAGAATCTCCTGGAAGCCTGCCCAGGGCCACGCCGCCTCCCTCCTCCCGTCTTACCCGCCTCGCTCCCTCGAGCCCCTCGTTGCGCATCTGCAGCAGGGGCTCCCCTGTCTCTTGTCATATGTCCCTGGGCCCTTGCCCTGAAAGCCACGCACTGTCTCCCCTGCAGTCCAACCCCTCCCCCTTGGGACTGACCCCTGCAGCTTCCCGACCTCACCCTTGGTCTCCCCTTTCCAGCATTCGCCAGTATGAGCTTGTGGTCCACAGTGACATAGACGCGGCCAAGGTGTACATGGGGGAGATGGGCCGGCTGAAGAGCTACGAGAACCAGAAGCCGTGAGTGGAGGGATCGTGTGGGGGCAGATGGCTCTGTGGCCCCCGGTGCACCCCAGGCTCAGTCTGTCATGTATTCTCCCAGGGCCCTTCTTGCCAGACCCCGTGCTGGGAGTGGGTGTGAGTGTCCCTGCACAGGGAGGGCATGAGTCCCAGAGCAGAGAGGGGAGCTGCCCAAGAGCCAAGTAGCTGCTCCATGCCCCGACGCAGTATTCTTCCTGGCCCTGGCCCCGGGAGACTGGTCCTCACCCAGTTTTTACTGAGCTACGTTGCTGCCTTACTCTGCACTGCCCAGGGGCAGCAAGCTGCATCCCACTTCTCAGCAAGGACAGCGCGTTGGGCTCTGTGGCTAGGATCCTCTTTGGCAGAAGGGCTCATTTCCTTAGATTCTATCTCCATAGATAGACTTGGGCAAAAACCTAGCATTCCTCTCTGCGCCCTTGATGGCCCCTGGGTGCTGCCCAGGGAAGTCCTCGTGCCACTGCATCCATACCAGCCGCCCTGCTTTCTGCAGGCCTGCTCCAGCCTGGCTGGGACGAGAAGCTGCGCATTTCAGGGGCTTTCCGGAGTGGAAGTTTCTCTCTTGTCCGTGGTGTAGCCCAGGACATGTGGGGGTGGGGGGACTGTGCTCTGTGCTGTCATCTGGGGACCCAGCCACCTTCTAGCCTGTGGTGCCATCAGTTTGGGCCTCACAGCTCTTTTAGGGGCCAGCCTCAGTTTTCACATCTGTAAATGGAGACACTGATGACGCAGCTCTGGGTCACGTGGTGGAACTATAGAGAGGTGGCTCACGCCTGTAATCCCAGCACTTTGGGAGGCCGAGGCAGGTGGATCACCTGAGGTCAGGAGTTCAAGACCAGCCTGGCCAATGTGGTGAAACCGTCTCTCTACTAAAAATACAAAAATCAGCCGGGTGTGGTGGTGCACGCCTGTAATCCTAGCTACTCTGGAGGCTGAGGCAGGAGAATCACTTGAACCTGGGAGGCATAGGTTGCAGTGAGCCGAGATCACACCACCGCACTCCAACCTGGGTGACAGAGCGAAACTCCATCTCAAAAAAAAAAAAAAAAAAAAAAACGCATTGGTCCTGGCTGGTATTGCCCAGTGAGATTTCCTCGTGGAGATCTCTGAGGTTCCATGTGCTTTGTGCAACCAGAAGGGTCCGTGGGGACAGGGAGACTTGGATCCGAGCCCTGGCCGCCACTGTGCCTCTCTCCTCCCCACCTAGCCCCTTTGATGCCAAGAATCCGTTCCTGGCTGCAGTCACCACCAACCGGAAGCTGAACCAGGGAACCGAGCGCCACCTCATGCACCTGGAGTTGGACATCTCGGACTCCAAAATCAGGTACCAGCCGCTGCCGTCAGCCCCTGAACCCTCCCTCCGGGCCTCCTGACCTGCGGCAGGGCCAGCCTTCCACCCCTCCCAAGCCTTGCATCTCCCTCCAGGTATGAATCTGGGGACCATGTGGCTGTGTACCCTGCCAACGACTCAGCCCTCGTCAACCAGCTGGGTAAGATCCTGGGTGCCGACCTGGACGTCGTCATGTCCCTCAACAACCTGGATGGTGAGTGCCACAGTCACCGTCACTCTGCTGGGCCCAGGCGGCCATGGGATTGGGTGTTCAGGAAGGCCCTGGGTTCAGCTTCTGCTTAGGCCTGAAGCCCCAGTGCCTGGGAGGCCCTCGCCCCTGAGACTCCATGGTTACCGGTTCCCAAGCAAATGGGAGGCAGAGTTGCCATAGGGTCGGGTCGTCACTGTCATAGTCCTTTAAGGGAGTGAGGTGCTGAGGCCTGGAGGCAGAGCCAGCCCCAGCTCCCCCATGGCCACTGTGTCCTGCCGGAGAGGAGGGCCTGGGGCTGCGCCCACTTCCTCAAGGGAGAAGTCAGGAGTCGGCAGCCCTAGCAGCCCTCCCGGGCCCCCAAAGGTGCTCAGTGCCGAGGGGCAGTAGCCATCGTGCGGGGCTGCCTGGGCCTGGGGGTGCTGCCCAGCCTGAGCCTCCTGCTGTGAAGCCCTTGGACCCCACTGGTCACCGACCTGGGCCCAGTCCGCCTCGCCACAGCCCTGCTTGCGGGTCCTCAGCCACTGTGCCAGGGCTGCCCTTACTGTCAGGTTCCACACCCGCCAGTGAGGGAACAGCAGGAAAAGGGGCTGGGCTGGGCCACACCGTGTCGTGTGTGTGGTGGAAGCACAGCAGGTGCATTAGTGTGCAGCCCTGCCCCCAACCTCCCCTAGCAAGGTCCTGCCTCTGATGAGGACTTCCTTCCTGCCTGGCTGGCTGGAGGCCCGAGCCTTGGCTCCAGGGCCAGGGAGGCATCAGAGAGCACAGGCCTTGTTTCCAGCACCAGCGGGGGCACCTGTTCCTGCAGAGCCTGCCCGCGGCATCACCCCCTCCCGCGGCAGCCACCCATCCCCAGGAGGTGCCTGCACACCGCAAGTCCTGCCTGCCTTTTCCCCACAGAGGAGTCCAACAAGAAGCACCCCTTCCCGTGCCCCACGTCCTACCGCACGGCCCTCACCTACTACCTGGACATCACCAACCCACCACGCACCAACGTGCTGTATGAGCTGGCACAATACGCCTCGGAGCCCTCGGAGCAGGAGCTGCTGCGCAAGATGGCCTCCTCCTCTGGCGAGGGCAAGGTGCGCCCCCTCGGCCCCGCATCCTCCGCCTTGCCACCCCGCCGTTCTCCGAGCTCCGTGGGCCCCCATCCAGCCCCTCTCACCCCCATGTCTCCTTCCAGGAGCTGTACCTGAGCTGGGTGGTGGAGGCCCGGAGGCACATCCTGGCCATCCTGCAGGACTGCCCGTCCCTGCGGCCCCCCATCGACCACCTGTGTGAGCTGCTGCCGCGCCTGCAGGCCCGCTACTACTCCATCGCCTCCTCCTCCAAGGTGAGGGCCGGCCCTGCCCTGCCCGTTCCCTGCCCTCCCGCCACACACTGGAGGCCTAGCCCTGCTCACGGCAGGCAGAGCACAAGGATTGGAGGCAGCACAGGAGCTCTGAGCCTCGAGCCCCAGTTCCAGCCCCAGCGCGGTCCCAAATGCTGCCCCAGACTGTGGACTCAGTGGGGCTCACCTGTGAGATTCCCAACATCTGTCCAGCCCTGGTCCCCAGAGCCAACCTGGAAAGCTGCTGGGGCAGGGGCCTCTGAGGTTTGGGCATCAGGTGGGCGGGAAGAGGCCTGGTGGGCAGGAATGGCCGCAGAACGGGCCGTGGTGTGGGGCTGGGCAGGGCCCTCGGCAAGGAGCTCACACGGCCCTCCCCACAGGTCCACCCCAACTCTGTGCACATCTGCGCCGTGGTTGTGGAGTACGAGACCAAGGCCGGCCGCATCAACAAGGGCGTGGCCACCAACTGGCTGCGGGCCAAGGAGCCTGCCGGGGAGAATGGTGGCCGTGCGCTGGTGCCCATGTTCGTGCGCAAGTCCCAGTTCCGCCTGCCCTTCAAGGCCACCACGCCCGTCATCATGGTGGGCCCCGGCACTGGTGTGGCCCCCTTCATGGGCTTCATCCAGGAGCGAGCCTGGCTGCAACAGCAGGGTGAGTGGGGAGCACGCAGGGTGGGGTGGTGACGAGCGGGAGCCCCGTGCTCACCCCGGCCCCTGCCACGCAGGCAAGGAGGTGGGGGAGACGCTGCTGTACTACGGCTGCCGCCGCTCGGATGAGGACTACTTGTACCGCGAGGAGCTGGCGCAGTTCCACAAGGACGGCGTGCTCACCCAGCTCAACGTGGCCTTCTCCCGGGAGCAGCCCCGCAAGGTGAGGCAGGCAGGCACCCATGGCGGTGGGGACGGGGCTGGCAGGGCCCCAGCCACGGTGCCCCACTCATGGCACCACCCTTGGCCCCAGGTCTATGTCCAGCACCTGCTAAAGCAGGACGGAGAGCACCTGTGGAAGCTGATCGAGGGCGGCGCCCACATCTACGTCTGCGGGTGAGTGGGGGGATTGGAGTAGGGGGCGGGAGGATGGTGCCCTCATCTGCATCTGTAGGTGAGTGGGGGGATTGGAGTAGCGGCTGGGGAGGACGGTGCCCTCATCTGCATCTGCGGGTGAGTGGGGGGA
>NW_016107397.1:1379401-1391853 GCF_001604975.1 Cebus imitator
GGGGGGATTGGAGTAGCGGCTGGGGAGGATTATGCCCACATTTTCATCTACCGGTGAGTGGGGGGATTGGAATAGCAGGTGGGGAAGGCGGCCGGCACCCAGTCTTTACCTGCGGGTAAGTGGGGGCACTGGAGTAGGCGGTGGGGAGGACAAGGCCCTGTCAGTTGGCCCAGCCCCCAGCACCCCCTCTTTCCACCCAGGGATGCGCGGAACATGGCCAGGGACGTGCAGAACACCTTCTGCGACATCGTGGCTGAGCTCGGGGCCATGGAGCACGCGCAGGCTGTGGACTACATTAAGAAGCTGATGACCAAGGGCCGCTACTCCCTCGACGTGTGGAGCTAGGGCCCAGCCCATCCCGCCCGCCCCCGCAGGCTATGGCCTGTAATCACTCTCGCTCCCTCCCACAGTCTCCTGGGTGGGTTCGGCTTGGCACAGGCGCAGGCCCAGTGACAAAGACTCCTCCGGGCCTGGGGTTCACCCTCCTGAGCCTCCCAGGCCATGTGAGGTCCACCAGGGTCTGCAGCGGCCAGGACACTGGGTCCCACGCCTTGGGACGGCGCCAGCCCTTGGTGGCCGCACAGGAGGGCTCTTTCTCTCAGCTGAGCTGGGCCCAGCCGCTCCACGTGATTTGCAATGAGTGTAAATAATTTTAAATAACCTCTCGCCCTTGGAATAAAGTTCTGTTTTCTGAATTTGCCTGGTATCTTGTGAGAAGATCGGTGGCCTCCACCTGGGTCACCTCAACTGACCCCAGGAACCTGTGTGGTGGGGCCACCAAGTCCTGCCCTCCCCCGGGAGAACACACATGCTCAGGCCACCTCTGGGCCTCTCTTTATTGAGGGCACTGGGCCCAGGTCTTCCTTCAGGGCCCACAGAGCCCACAAAACCCAGGGGAGAACAGAGACCTCCCCCGATACACACACACACTGGAGGGGTGCCGCCTATTCCCTCCCACAACACACGGGACACGGAAGCCCCAGCCTCAGTCCTTCTTGCTCCGTTGCCGCTGACTGTGAAACTTCTGGTGCACGACCCTCAAGGTGGTGAAGAAGTTGCCGAGGAAGAGGAGGAGGAAGGGGAAGCCGCACATGAGCACCTGTGGGAAGAATGGGGTGAGGACTGGGCCTGGGCCGGCCCCCCAGCCGCCGCTCCAGGAACCCCGGCTCACCTGCCACTCCTTACACTGAGGGTCCCGGGCCAGGTTGAACAACGTCAGCGCGTTATAAAGCTGCCAGAACTGAGCAGGGAGGAGGCAGTGTTTTATTCAGAAAACCCAGTCCCTGCTCGTGCCCAAAGCCGGAGCAGAGGACGGACAGACAAACAGATGGGGACAGAGGCGCGACTTACTTGTCCAAAGAAAAGAAAAGGCAGCAGGAAGGTGAGGCCCCGCCACATCCAGGACTGGAAGCCCTCTGCAGGGAGGAAGGTCAGGGCACAGGACGGCCAGGGACGGAGGGGATGCCGCCACTCAGACCCAGGATGGGAGGAGAGGAGGGTATCCCAGCCCCCATGCCCAGATGCCAGGCCAAGCCCCGCTCACCCACAGTGAGGTCCATGGTGTGCCGCTCGCCCAGTGCCCGCAGGCGGTAGAGGCAGCCGCTCTGGTAGTAGTACTGGAGGAACTGCACGAAGCCTGGGCCGGCGGAGGACACAGTGGGGCTGAGCCTGGGGGCCTTCCCTGCCCCCACCCCCCACCACGGCTGCCTCCGGGGCTCAGCACGGACGTCTGGGACACTCACTCTGGTACATGGAAAAGGACAGGAATTGGTTCCGGAATTTCTGGTACATGAGACCATCGGGCCTAAGATAGAAAGTAGAGGGCAGTGTGGGGACCCTTGGGGACACCGTCTGTCCCCTCCCTGTCCCAGCTCCTGCCCCTGCTGGGGCCCAGTCACTCACCACGTCAGCATGACTCCCGACAGGAAGGTGGACACATAGTGATGGAACACCCACCAGCCTTTGATCCTGGAGCAGAGAGCCACCATCACCCCCAGGGCCTGCTCCTGCTTCCTGGAGGGTCCCGGCGCCCCGTTCCCCACTCCCCTCCCATGCTCCCACCCGTGGGGAAAGCCTCGGGGCCTGCCCTGCCCACCGGGAGCCGTTGTTGATGAGGATGCTCTCCCGGATGGTCAGGGTGCAGTAGTACCAGACCAGCAGGAAGTTGAAAGCAGCGTCTGTCACCCTGCGGAGGGAGGGGACAGAGGGTTGGTGCTGCAGCGCCTGGGGATGGGGCCGGGCCTCCCACCTGGAGTTGAGCAGGAAGCGGCAGGTGAAGGAGATGAGAATGAGGATGATAGTGAGGTAGAGCTTGAACTTCTCATACTCGTCCTTGTAGGCAAACCTAGCGGGACTCCCACCTGGAGTTGAGCAGGAAGCGGCAGGTGAAGGAGATGAGAATGAGGATGATAGTGAGGTAGAGCTTGAACTTCTCATACTCGTCCTTGTAGGCAAACCTAGCGGGGCACAGGCCAGTGAGACGGGTGGGGTGCTGGTGGGGCCCATGTGTGCCCCCACCCCAGGAGGGCAGCCCCTGAACTCTAAGGCAGAGCCAAGGGAAGCTGGGCAGAGGGGAGGTGGGGGATTGGGGGGGTGGAGGCCCGGCCTGGTTACTTAGCCTGCTTGCTCAGGAGTGTGACGTTGACGTTCCCCAGAACCAGACTCAGGTACAACCTAGGGGCAAGGGGGTGGCAGGGTGAGGAGAGGCCGAATGACAGGAGTCACAGCACTCAGCCGAGCCTGCCAGGCCACAGCCTGTGCCACCCTCCACCCCTGCCGCCTTCCGAATGGCCTCAGTATCGGGTTCTGACCTTGGGGGCTGCAGACCCACTCCCTGCCATGCCCAGCCTCCCTCGCCACCTGCTCCCCTGGAGAAGGTATCCCCTATCTCCTGAGTCTTGCCTGAAACTCCCCCACTTCAGGGTCCCAAGAGAACCTGGCTCTCCCTCCCCACTGAGGGCCATCCCCATGTCCCCAATTGCTCCTCTGTGCGGATGGTCACCACCTACGCCCCCTCCCTGCCACCTCCCCTTCAGAACCTTCGGTCTAGGTCCACAACCACACACCTGGGACCTCCTCCCAAACCAGAACAGAAACTCAGAGCTCTGACTGCTGACCCCAAGTGCTCAGCTTCCAGTGCATTTTTTCCCCACCGTGACCCCCTTTTCCTTCACCGAGCCCCCCACCATCTCCAGTCCCAGATCTCGTCAGAGCCGGCTGAATCCCCAGGCCACCCTCCAACTCCACCACTTTCTTGCCAGACCCCTTAATTTCCAGCCTCCACACCCCCCAGCTGAGATCATCTTGCCCTTCTCTGCCAGAGACACTCCAAGAGGTGACAGCAAAGTCACAGTCACTTTCTCAGGACCTGCCCCCAACACATGGGCTCCTGTTCACCCTCAAGCCAAACGGACAGAGGCTCAGCGTGGTTAGGCAATTTGCACAAGACCAGAAAGAGATTCTGGGGCAGGGCAGGAGCTCCCATCCATGCCTCTCCCTCTACAGCGTGCTCCCGGCACAGTGCTCCCCATGCAGGCCAGCTCCAGCCTCCAGTGCCAACCCACCAGGCACGGATTCGTCCCCACTCAGCTCCCCGTCCGGTTCCCAGCAGTGGCCTTTCCACATCCTCTCCCCTGAACCCTCCATCCCGTCTCCTCCCATCCCGACCCCACATGCAACATGGCAGAGAAGACAGCCTGGCCTTTGATCCCTGGAGAGCACTGCGCCAAGAGCACTCCTCACCCTCATCTCTGTACCGTCTTTCCCCTCCCAGCCCCTCCTCTCAGCAGGTGGATGTGCTCGAGTCTTCCCAGGGACAAAGTAACCCCCAACCCAGGCAGCAGCTGCACCTCGACCCAGTGCTAACTTCCAGTTCCTAGTTCCTAGTTCTCTCCCTCTGCTCACAGCCACACTCTAAAAAGTCTCCGAGACTTGGCTATCTCCCTTCCTTGGCTCTTCTGTCATCCCCAAGATCAACGTCCACCAGTTCCATCAAATGGTTCTCGTCAAGGTGACCTGACTTCCAGGAAGTGGGTCCCCTTCCTTCTCACAGGACTGACCTGAGGCTATGGACACTCTTTTCTCCCTGGCTTCTGGGCCACGCTCTCTCCCAGCTGTCTCCCTGCCCGCAGCCTCTGCTGGATGTTTTCACTCAGCCAAGGGTTTTGCACTGCCCCGTACATCCTGGGTGACAGCAGCTGGCCTTTCTAAGTGCACACGTCGCCCCTCCCTCTCTCCTGCCTACTGGGCTCAAGGCAAGCACCGCAGCCCAGCAGAGCCTCCAATCTCTTCTCTCCCTCTCACCTCCCGCCCTGAGCTCTGGCCACTACAGTTTTGCTCATGGCCTTTGTGTCCACCTGCTGTTCCCTCTCCCCCTCAGCCCATGTGTCTGCCTCACTCTTTTATTTATTTATTTACTTTTTAAGACGGAGTCTCACTCTGTCACCCAGGCTGGACTGCAGTGGTATGATCTTGGCTCACTGCAGCCTCTGCCTCCCGGGTTCAAGTGATTCTCCTGCCTCAGCCTCCCAAGTAGCTGGTGGCATCCGCCACCACGCCTGGCTAACTTTTGTACTAAGAGATGGGTTTTACCATGTTGCCCAGTCTTGAACTCCTGAACTCCTAACTTCAACTCCTGCCTTGGCTTCCCAAAAAAGTGCTGGCATGAGCCACCACACCCAGCCTATTTTTTTCTTTTGAAATAGAGACAGAGGGTCTCACTGTATTGCCCAGGCTACTCTTGAACTCCTGAGTTCAAGCCGTCCTCCCGCCTCCATCTCCTGAGTGCTGGGATTACAGGTGAGAGCCATGGTGCCTGGCCCACTCTTTATTCTTTAAGACTCAGGCCAGCCATCCCCTAATCCAGCAAGCCTTCTGCAACCCCCTGGCCTGGGTCAGGTGTCCTTCACTGCGCCACCACATCCCCCGTGCTCCCCTACAAAGCGCCTTCACAGTAAGCTGTCACCCTCAGCCGGGCGTCCCCCCTGTAGTCAGCACTGGGCCTCACTGCTCAGCCCAAACTGGGCCCAGGGAACATTTGCTGACTGAATAACCAAGAAGAGACAGCACCCGGCTTCAGGCCTCCCCCACAGGAGTGGCTGGGAACTGAGCTGGGGCTCGGTGGTGGGGGCCCTCACCCGTTCTTCTTGGGCAAATAGGCCTCCATGTCAAAGAACAGGCCTTGACGCTCTTTCATCTGGTTCTCCAGCTCCTGCGCGGCCTCCTCGGCCTCTGCTGGGAGGGAGGGTTTGCATCTGCGGGTGAGGCCAGAGTGAGTCAGGGCGGGCGGACTACCTGACTCCCACAGGGGCAGAAGGGCGAACACAGCCCAGTGAGGAGAGGAGCTGTGCCCAGGGTCTCACAGCACCAGCCCTCCCACCCCGCACTCGGCCCACGGCGGGTGGGGTAGGGGCACCTAACTTCTTCAGGGTGAGGGCCAGCTCCTGGAGCCGCTTCTTCTGCCGCGTGATGGAGCTGGTGCAATTGTTCTGCAGTTTGGTCAGCTCCTCCAGCTTCAGGCGGTACAGCCGATGGGTCTCCTGGGGGCCAGAGGGAGAAGGCTCAGGCTGGTTGGGAAGCCTCTGAGCCAAAACCTGCAGGCAGGATGTGGGGCACGGGCTCCCCCAGGGCTTGCTCAGCGGGAAAGGAGGCAGAAGTTCTGGGCCTGCCTAGGGACGAGGTGGCTCTCTCCCCAAGGCAGGCGAGGACCTGGGTGTCCTCCTTGAGCCCGAAGACCTCCATCGTACGCCTCCCCCAGAAACAGACTAGGAGTTTTTTGTTTTGTTTTGAGACAGAGTCTCTGTCGCCCAAGCTGCAGTGCAATAGTATGATCTCGGCTCACTGCAACCTCTGCCTCCCAGGTTCAAGCCATTCTTCCACCTCAGCCTCCTGGGCTGAAGTAGCTGGGATTACAGGCACCTGTCATCATGCCCGGCTAATTTTTCTATTATATACAGAGAGGGTTTCACCATGTTGGCCAGGTTGGTCTTGAACTCCTGACCTCAGGTGATCCACCCAACTTGGCTTTCCAAGGTGCTGGGATTACAGGCATAAGCCACCGCCCCGGGTCAAGGTTTTCTTAGTCTCAGCCCATCTGCTAGTTTTCCCCACCCTACACGGAAGGGCTCTCTCTTTCCCACCTTGACTCTGGAGGTTAGGCCCACAGGACCACCTCGTGGACCAAGCAGGACCCCTAGAGCCACCCCTTTGTCCTCGAAGCTCCTCCTGCCTATCCAGCCTTCGGGTACAGGGGGCGCTCAGGTTCTCAGGCATTCCTGACATCTTTCCCTTCCCCCAGCACCTTTGGCCCAAGGCTTTCCCGAGCACTTTGCCCTGGTGGGTAAGTTTCAAGAAGGCACAACTTAGAGATGGGGCAAGGGGCAGTGTGGGAAGAGCCAAGCTGGGGCTGCGGCCAGGACAGCAGCGGCCAGGCATGGAGACTGGGTCACCTCAGATCTCTGGGGAGAAGCACCAATGGCAAGGGGCTTGGCAGGGCCAGGGGGCAGCTGGGCTTCAATGCTGACAGGAAGGGGTTGGAGCCCATCCCGGAGAAGCGACCGCCTAACCAAGCCATCAGCTGGCCGAGGCTCTACTCTGCCTGGATCTTGTTTCTTATGCCCAGGAGGAGTCACCACGCCCCTCAGACCCCGGCATGTGCCACTTCTGCCCACCCACAGCCACTGCCCTGTCCCCTGCCTGGAAGAGGCCAGCAGCTTCCTCCTCCCTGGCCTCTGGACAGAACAGCCACGGTGGCCCCGCGGAGCCCGGTTCAGACAATTTCTCCCATAGCTTTCCACTGGCCTCAGAGGGACTCCAATCTCTGCCAGGCTAGGGCGTCCCCGCAGGGCCTGGCCCCGCCCACCTCTTCCCTGGCTCTCCTTGGTGCAGCCACATGGGCCTGTCAAGTCCCCTCTTTCCTTCTAAAGGCGACGTCCCTCCCCCTCGGGCGCCCCCGACATCCGGACATCCGACATCCAGGCCGAGGACTTCCCCCTAAACACCGCTCCCCCGACCCGGGCTGCCTCTCGGACGCTGCCAGCTGCACGTTTGCTGAGTGGCTGACCCAAGGCTGGGCCCGCCCTTGTGTGACTCAGGCGCCCGCTCTCTCCCGGGAGGGGACGGGGTCGGGGTCTGGGCCCCTTTCCAAGGTCCTCGTTGGAGACCAAGGTCGCCGAGCGCGGTGGGGTCCCGCCGTAGTCCCCGGACACTGGAGAGAGCGGCGGCGGACACCAGGACCCGGGACCTCGCCGCCCTCGGGAGTGACGCCAGGGCCCCTACCCCTGACCCTGAGCTCCCCGCCGCCTGACCCAGGGCTGACCGACCCTTGACCCTGAGCCAACGAGACGCGGCTCGGGGGCCACCAGGCGTCCGCAGCGGCGCTCACCTGGATGTTCTGGAAGTCCTGCTGTAGATCCTCCCAGTCCCGCAGGCAGTCGCCCAGCGGGCCCGGGGACGGGGGCTGCATGGCTGCAGCGCCCAGAGCCAGGAGCCTAGGAAGGCGCAGCAACCCCGGCCCGCCCGAGGCGCCTCCGCCACCGCCCCCGTCCGCTTCCGGGCTCGCGCCGCCGCGGGAACCAATGGGAAAAGGCCACGCCCCCACCCCAGCCAATCCGAGGAAGGGGCGGGGAAGGGGCGGGGCCGTGCGCCCGGGCTGCTGCTGGCCCTGCGACTTGCGGCCTGGACCGGGACTGGAGCGGCTGCAGCCCCTGGGCCTGGACTGCACCGACTGTGCCAGCCGCGCGGTGCAGCCAGCAGGGCTCTGGCCTGTCATGCTGGGAGCAAACCAAGGTCCAGGAGGGTAACACCTGCCTGCAACACTTTCGTCCTTGGAAAGCTCAGCCCCTTTGGGGAAGGGAGTTAGAGCTGCTTCTCTAGCTTCGATTTTGACAGCGGCCTCCTTTCTCCCTGCCTCACCTCCACTGTCCCTTCTTGTAGCCACCAGACTGCCCTTCCCAAAACACAATTCCCCATCATGTTCCTGCTTAAAACTTTCCAGCGGCTCTGTCCTGCCCACCAAGAGGTCCCTAATCAGACAGAGCTCTGCAGCCATCTCGGTCTCTGTCCCAACTCAAGCCGGGGCTGCTTGGAAAGCCCTTCCCTCTCTGGCAAAACCCCACTCCTCCTTGAAGGCCTGCCCTGGGGGGAATCCCACACCCCCTCCATCCCTCTGCAGTGAGTGCTAGGTGGTGGGATGGCATTCATCTCTCTGTTCTCAGCTCCACGCACGTGGGGGCAGGGAATGGTTGCCAAAGGGACTTGGGGAAGGCCCCACATGAATGGACATCCGAATCCCCTACCAGCTCCCTAGTCTGTGCCGTCTCCTGATGCCCAGTTTGTTCTGTGGGTACTGTCAGCTTTGGAGAAGTGCATTCAGGAAACAGCTTCCAACTGGGCGCCATGGCCCACATTTGTAATCCCAGCACTTTGGTAAGGCTGAGGCTGGAGTTCGAGACCAGCCTAGGAAACAGAGCCAGACTGTTTCTACAAAAATAAAAATAAATTAGCCAGGTGTGGTGGTGCATACCTGCAGTCCCAGCTACTCATTCAGGAGGTTGAGGCAAGAGGATCCCTTGAGCCTTGGGAAGTTGAGGCTGCATGAGCCACGACAGCACCACGGCACTCCAGCCTGAGACAGAGCAAGACGGTGCTTGAAAAAAAAAAAAAAAAAAAAAGAGGAAAGGGGGAAAAAAGGGAAACCTTTTGAGACCTTAGGAATTTCTAGAAAGCTGGAGATGGGAGGGTGCAAATCTCTCCTTGGTGAACTCAGCCAGACAGAAATGAGTGGGGAGCAGGGAAAGGAAATGTGTTTCAAAGGGCAGATGGCAGGAAGCACTGGGGATGAGGCAAGGGTGTGACCCCATTCCAGGAGCCTGGGGCCTGGACAAGGCTGGGCTTGGTATCTCGGGATAGGGGATCTCTGCCCATTGGTGGGTGTTGTGATATCCTCTGGGAACCAACACAGGCAACCTCTGGGTGCCCCCAGGCAGCCCCCAAAGGGTCCAGGTCACAGGGGGGTGTGGGGCAGCTGCTCTAGCAGCCAGATGCTCTTCCAGAGGCAGCCACAGGGGGGCAGGAGGGATGGCCCAGGATGCCCCGGGGATGCGGATTCTCAGTGAGCCTGAGCAAGGCGCACCTGCTGTGTGTCGTGAACAGGCGCTTGGGAAAATCAGTACAGGAGGCTGACATGAGACTTTCAGGTGGCAAAGGCCTTCTTCCAGACAAGCCTGGGTATACACACTCTGGCCCTCCAGCCACAAAAAGCCCCCAAGCGAGGCCCCTCTCACTGGGGCCGTGGAGATCAGTAAAGTAGATCCGTGATGTTTGTGATGAAACCTCCAAGGATAATCTTCTCCCATTCCAGCAGCTGAGTCACCAGCCCCCAATTTGGACACATGTTGTTTTTGCACTTCTTGACATAGGCCCAGGACCTCTATGAATACAAAGAGAGAGAGTGAACTCCTGGGCCCCTTCCACGTGGATCAGAGGCAGCTTTCAGAGACAGGAGGCACTTGCACAGTGCCAGCAATACCGCTTAAGGGATGGACGCAAAAGCAAGGCAGCCAGGCATAAATTCATCAGTGCTGTGAGTCGTGTTAAATCTGGGGACAGAAACAATTCCTATTTCAAACAGCTCCTGGGAGGATTGAGACAACATACCTGAAACCACCTGTGGATGAAAAACACTATGCCAAGCCTAGTGCAGTCTCAACAAAGGTTTGTCTTACAACTGGATGAATTAATGGAAAGAGGAAGAGAACTGTGGGCAAATTCTCTGAAGAAGGAAAATTCAAGCTGCCCTCTTCCAGGCATCCACCTTAAAGGAAGGGTTGCTGCATGAAGGAGGGTGAGCACCTGGTCTCCATCTGGATTTGAGGACAAAGGAAAAGGAAAGGCAGGAGTGGTGCCTGAAAACTAGGAATAGAAGGAAATGACTGGGTGAGGTGGCTCACGCCTGTAATCCCAGCACTTTGGGAGGCCAAGGCAGGCTGATCACGATGTCAGGAGTTTGAGACCAGCCGGCCAACATGGCAAAACCCCGTCTCTACTAAAAAAGTGTATATATATATATATATATATATATACATACACACACACACAAAAATTAGCCAGGTATGGTGGCACATGCCTGTAATCCTGGCTACTTGGGTGGCTGAGGCAGGAAAATCGCTTGAACATGGGAGGCAGAGGTTGCAGTTAGCCAAGATTGCGCCACTGCACTTCAGCCTGGGTGACAGGGCAAGAAAAAAAAAAAGGAAGGAAATGATGTCACCCCAATAAAGGCCATATATGAGAAGGCCACAGCTAACATCACACTCAATGGCAAAAGATAAAGTGTTTCCTCTAAGATCAGGAACAAGGCAAGGATGCCTGCTTTCGTCACTTCTGTTCAACATAGTACTGGAAGTCCTAGCCAGAACAATGAGGAAAGAAAAGAAATAAAAGGCATCTACGTTGGATAGGAAGACGTAAACTTACCTCTGTTTGAAGATGACATGATCTCCTCTGTAGAAAACCCTAAAGATTACACACACACACACACACACACACACACACACACACACACAGCTAATAAATTCAGCAAGGTTGCAGGATACAAAACCAGCATGCAAAAATTAGTTGCATGTCTACATATTAACAAATAAACAATTCAAAAAGGAAATTAAGAAAACAATTCCATTTATAGCAGCATCAAAAAGAAAATATTTAACCAAGGAAGCAAAAGGCTTATATACTGAAAACTGAAAAACAGTGCTGAAAGAAAGAAACAAACAAATGAAAAGACATCCTGTGTTCATGGGTTGGAAAACTTAATATTATTAAGATGCCAATACTACTCAAAGCAATCCACAGGTATAAGGCAATTCCTATCAAAATCCCAACAGCTTCTTTTGCAGAAATAGAAAAATCCATCCTAAAATGTATATGGACTCTCAAGGGACCCCATACAAAATATTTTTAAAAAACAAAGTTGGAGGTCTCACACTTCCTGGTTTCAAACCTTCTAACAAAGCTACAGTAATCAAAACAGTGTGGTATGGGCTTGAAGACAAAAAGACCAATGAAATAGAATAGCCAGCCTAGAAATAAACCCTTACATATATGGTCAAGCATTTTTTTTTTTTTTTTTTTAGACAGAGTCTCGGACTGGTGCCCAGGCTGGAGTGCAGTGGCACATTCTCAGCCCACTGCAACCTCCACCTCCTGGGTTCAAGTGATTCTTGTGCCTCAGCCTCCAAAGTAGCTGGGATCACAGGAATGTGCTACCATGCCCAGCTTATTTTTGTATTTTTAGTAGAGATAAGGTTTTGACATGTTGACCAGGCTGATCTCAAACTCCTGACCCTCAGGTGATTTGCCCACCTCAGCCTCCCAAAATGTGGGGATTACAGGGGTGAGCCACTGCACCTGGCCTGTCAAGCAATTTTTGATAGTGTGCCAAGACCATTCAGTGGGTGAAAAGGACAGTCATTTCAACAAATGGTGCTAGGAAAACTAGACATTCCCATACAAAAGAATAAAATTGAAAACAGGAAATCAATAAAGAAAAATCAATAAAACCAAAAGGCAGTTCTTTGAAAAGATCAATAAAATCAATACACCTCGAGCCAGGCTAACTAAAAATAAAGAGAAGACACAAATTACCGATATCAGAAGTGAAAGAGGAGACATTGCTACAGATCCCACAGACATTAAAAGGATAATAAAAGAATATTCATACCCACAAATGCGACTGATCAATTCCTTGAAAGACACAATCTGCCAAAACTCACACAAGAAGAAACAGACAATCTGAACAGACCTACATATATTAAAGAAATTGAATCAATAGTTAGTAATCTTCCAAAACAGAAAGCACCCAGCCCAGACGGGTTTACTGGTGAATTCCACATATAATGGATTATTATTCAGCCTTAAAAGAATGGAACCTATATAAGGGACCTAGAGTAGCCAAATTCATAGAATGGTGGTTCCTACGGGATGACGAAGAGAGAGGAAGTATGAGTTGTTGTTTCAGTTTTGCAAGATGGAAAAGTTTGAGAGATTGGTTGCACAATAATGTGAATGTCGTTAATGCTCCTAACCTATACATTTTAAAATGGTTAAGATGGTAATTTTTTTTTGAGACAGAGTCTCGCTCTGTCACCAGGCTGGAGTGCAGTGGCACTGTCTCAGCTCATTGTAACCTCTGCCTCCCAGATTCAAGCAATTCTCCTGCCTCAGCCTCTGGAGTAGCCAGGACTACAGGTATGCACCACCACACTCGGCTAATTTTTTTTTTTTTTTTGGTATTTTTTAATAGAAATAGGATTTCACCATGTTGGCTAGGATGGTCTCGATTTCCTGATCTCCTGATCCGCCTGCCTCAGCCTCCCAAAGTGCTGGGATTATAGGCGTTAGTCACCGTGCCCGCCCAAGATGGTAATTTGTGTGTGTTTGTGTGTGTATTTTTTTTT
>NW_016107397.1:1393538-1398347 GCF_001604975.1 Cebus imitator
TTTTAAAGAGACAGGTCTCACTCTGTAACCCAGGTTGGAGTACAGTGGCACGATCATAGCTCATTGCAATCTCAACCTCCCAGGCTCAAATGATCCTCCCACCTCAGTCTCCAGAGTAGCTGGGACCACAGGCATGCAGCGCCACACCCAGCTAATAGAATTTCCTTCCTTTTAAAGTCTGAGTAATTTTCCACTGTTTGTATATGTCACATTTTATATCTCCATTCATGTGTCCAGGGACACCTGGGTCCTTTCCACCTTTTGGCTGCTGTAATACTGCCATGAACGTGAACATGCTAATATCTGCTGAAGTTCCTGCTCCCACTTCTTTCGGGCACACACTCAGGAGAATTCCTGGATATCCAAGACTCTTTCTAGGGTAGGTGCAGTGGCTCAAGCCTGTCATCCCACAAGGCTGAGGCAGGCAGATCACCTGAGGTCAGGAGTTCAAGACCACCCTGGCCAACATGGCGAAACCCCATCTCTACTAAAAATACAAAAATTAGCCAGGCGTGGTGGCGCAGGCCAATAATCCGAGCCACTAGGGAGGCTGAGACAGGAAAATCACTTGAATCCAGGAGGCGGAGGTTGCAGGGAGCTGAAATTGCACCACTGCCCTCCAGCCTGGGTGACAGAAGGTAACTCCATCGCAAAAAAAAAAAAAAAAAAAAAGAATCTAGCCTGCAACTTCACCCCCACAGTGCACATGGGGGTGGCGACCAAAACCACTGGCCAACGGGCTTTATTCTTCGTCCCTCTCCTTCCTCAAACACACCCCTGGGCAAATATCGGAGCTTTGTGGGTCCTATCAAGCCCTCTGAGATCACTAACAGGCTGTGACAGGCAGGGCAGGCCCCCGAGAAAGGCACTGTGTGCAAGTCAGCCGCCCCAAGTTCTGCCTGGGTTTGCCGCGATGGGTCCCTGCTTCCCTCTCCTCTCTGGACCTTGCATCCAAGGTACAGGGGGGTTGGCGGGAGTGGGTGGGCGCCTGTGTTGCAGTTCTGGGACTCCTAGCAGTTCTCCCTTAGGCAACACCAAACGCACGCGGGTGGACAAACAGCAGCAGTGGCCATGCCAAGGGGGCTGCAGGACAGCCTGACCCTGCCTGAGTCCCTGGTGTCCAGCTTCAGGCCTCAAGCCTGCAACACTGGGACATAGGCTGGGGAGCGCCCTAGACTTGGAGTTCTCTGGGATTCTTCCTCCCAAAGCAGTGCCAGGACCCCACTCCTCCCAGGTCTCACTCTGACCCCTCCTCCCAGGGGTGGCCGTGGTGTAGGCCTGGCCTGAGAATGCCTACCTGCAATGTCTGCTCGTTAGAATGCATGAGGTAGGCTATGGCCGCTGCACAGCTGCGGCTGATACCTCGGGTGGAAAAGATCAGGATGACAGAGCCAAGCTGAATGTGACTTCCTGCAAAAAGAAGTGGGGTTTGGGTCATGCCTGGCCCTCATCCCTGTGGGCCTGGCTTGCTGTCAGACACTGGCCTCCATGGGCCCACGGTCCAAGAATGAGTTCAGGACCAGCCCACGCGACCTCGGAAAGTCCCATAATTTCTCTGGGTATCCGTTTTGTTGTCTAGCAAGTAGGCATCCTTCAGACCTGGCTGGAAGCTCTGGTGAATCATGCCTGGGTAACCAGCATCACCAGGCAAGGAACTTTTCCTGAACTCCAGGCTTCTAGCCCAGGAAGCTCTGCTACCAACTGGCCTCCCAGGATGAGGCAGACAGGACCATTATCGACTCAGAAACATTCAGGAGCTGACAGAGGCAGTGTAGCCTCAGTGCCAATCTTGACTGCCACTTACTGGTTATGGGGCTTGAGTAAGGTCCAACCCTACCCTTTCCCTTTCCCCTCCCCTCTCCTCTCCCTCCACCTCCGTCCTCCTCTCTTCCTTCCCTCCCCCCCCCCCCCCCCCCCCATCCTCCCCCCCCCCCCCCCCCCCCCCCCCCCCCCCCCCCCCCCCCCCCCCCCCCCCCCCCCCCCCCCCCCCCCCCCCCCCCCCCCCCCCCCCCCCCCCCCCCCCCCTCCATCCCCTGTCCTCCTTCATCCCCTTCTCCCCCCTCCCTACTTCCTCTCCCCGCTCCCCCTTCCCCCTTCTCACCCACTTTCCTCCCCTCCTTCTTTGTTGAGACAGTCTCGCTCTTGCTCAGGCTGGAGTGCAATGGTGCAATCTCCACCTCCCAGGTTCAAGCAATTCTCCTGCCTCAGCCTCCCAAGTAGCTGGGATTACAAGTGACTGCCACCACATTCAGCTAATTTTTTTGTATTTTTAGTAGAGACAGGGTTTCACTATGTTGGCCAGGCTGGTCTCCAACTCACGGCTTCAGGTGATCTGCCCGCCTTGGCCTTCCAAGGTGCTGGGATTATGGGCGTGGGCCCCTGCATCTGACTTTTTTTTTTTAAATATAGACATGGAGTCTCAGTATGTTGTTCACGCTGGTCTTGAAGTCCTGACCTCAGGTGATCTGCCTGCCTCAGACTCTCAAAGTACTGGGATTACAGGCAAGAGCCACTGTGGCCAGCCTATTTTTATTTATTTTATTTTAGAGACTGGGTCTTGCTCTGTGGCCCAGGCTGGAATGCAGTGGTGCAATCACAGCTCACTGCAACCTTGAACTCCTGGGCTTAAGCCATCCTCCCACCTTAGCCTTCTAAGAAGCTGGGAACACAGGCATGTGCCACCAGGTCCAGCTAACTTTTTTTGCACAGATGGGGTCTCACAATGTTGCCCAGGCTGGAGGGTAAGTGGCTTTAAGCCACTGTGTCCTCATCTGGAAAATGGGACCACAGTATACTACCTACTCCACACGGTTTGGTTTTGTTCCATGCTGAGCCCAGTGCCTGGCGCGGAGATGTCAGCTACAATCACAGCACCCCTGAAGCTGTGAGTCCTGACCAGGGACAGGAAATCTAAGCTGGCACCTGAGGCTGGTCTGGCAACCCTCAGGAACTGAAGATAGGTATACCAAGTGCAAAATCACAGACTGCCAGGGCTGAAGGAGGATGCAGAAATGATGAAGGCCACATTCCTCACCAACTAAATAAAGAAACAGCACAGTTCATTCATTAAGGACTGGCTTACTGCTACCCAGGGAGGTGGGGCTGGATGGGGGCCTCTTTGGGCCACAGGGCTCTGCCATCTCAGGTGGGACACATGGGTTGTCTCAGCTTCAGGTCCTAGTTGAGTGACAGTTGACATCTGCTAGGCAAATAAAGAATAGTTGGGGCTGGGTACAGTGGCTCACACCTGTAATCCCAGTACTTTGGGAAGCTGAGGCAAGTGGATTGCTTGAGCTCAGGAGTTCAAGACCAGCCTGGGCAATATGGCAAAAACCCATCTCTACTACAAATACAAAAATTAGTTGGGCATGGTGGTGCATGCCTGTAGTCCCAGCTACTTGGGAGGCTGAGGGAGGAGGATTCCTTGAGCCTAGGAGGTAGAGGTGGCAGTGAGCCAAAATTGCGATAAGGTACTCCAGCTTGGACGAATGAATGAGCCAGACCCTGTCTCAAAAAATTAAAGTTCAAAATAAGGGATGGCTGGGCCAAAACGCCATGCTCCAGCCCTTGGTACAGTGGCTCAGGCCAGGGGCTGTGTTGGTGCCAGACAGGCAGGCACGGGGTGGGGACTCCGACCTGACTCAGCCCTGCTGTCTCTATGGATCTTACTCTCCTTGGGCAATCTGGAGCCCCAGTATTGAGTGAAAAAACCCACTCTCGATGAGTTAAGTAACTGGTGGGCATCACTTGGGCATGGGGCTCTTGTCTATAATCCCAGCACTTTGAGAGGCTGAGGAAGGAGGATCGCTTGAGGCTAGGAGTTCAAGACCTGCCTGGGCAAGATAGTAAGACCCCAACTCCAACCAACCAACCAACAAAAGCAAAAGAAAATCTTGGAAGCCAGAGCTGAAAGGGCTTTGCAGTCCTCCTTCCATTCCACCCGTAGACCACAGACTAAGGATGAAGGTGTGGATGGAGAGAGATTTGCCTCCTGGTCCCAGAGCTCAGCCCAGAGCCTCTATGAGCATGTACACTTGTGGGCAGACATCATCCTCATTTTACAAGCCCAGAAGGGCACAGCTGTCTAGCCAGGGTCAAAGCCTAGGACGCTCAACCCACAATCTTGGGCCCCACACCCCCGGAGGTCAATGCTCATTTCACTGAGGGCTCCTGAGATGCTGGACCTGTCCTGGAGCTCATCCCACCCAGGCTGGGCACGTGCCGGGCCCTGCCCTTTCTCTCCAGAGCACAGGGAGTCACGATCTGGAAGAAGCCTGTGAAGGAGGCGGCACTGCCCCTCTGCTTCCCAGACATAGGCCAGTGGCTACCTGGCCAAGGAACACTCCTTACCAGTGAAGTGACACAGGTGGCGTAAGAAGGGAAGAATCTGGGCTTCTGGGGAATCTTCTATCTGGATGTGCAGAAGCTTGTCAGCTTCACCTGCAAAACTACACGAAGGACCACACAGGTCATCAGGCACAACGCAAAAGACATACAACCCCATTGTGGGGTTTTCATCACAGCAGAAAGGTTACAGGTAGGACGCTGAGCTTGTGTAAGGGGACTGTGCACAGGTAACTCAACCTCTCTGGGGAAAAAACATCCAGGCTGGGTGCGGTAGCGCATGCCTCTAAGCTCAGTAACTTGGGAGACAAGAGGTGGGAGGATCACAAAGCAAGAGTTCGTCTTTTTTATTTGAGACAGAGTCTTGCTCTGTTGCCCAGGCTGGAGTGCAGTGGCACAATCTCAGCTCACTGCAATCTCTGCCTCCCAGGTTCAAGTGATTCTCCTGCCTCAGCCTCCCAGGTT
>NW_016107397.1:1398532-1402817 GCF_001604975.1 Cebus imitator
TTCAGGTGATTCTCCTGCCTCAGCCTCCGAGGTTCAGGTGATTCGCCTGCCTCAGCCTCCCAGGTTCAGGTGATTCTCCTGCCTCAGCCTCCCAGATTCAGGTGATTCTCCTGCCTCAGCCTCCCAAGTGGCTGGGATTACAGGCATGTGCCACCATGCCCGGCTAATGTTTTTTTAGTAGAGACGGGGTTTCACCATGTTGGCCGGGCTGGTCTCAAACTCCCAACCTCAGCTGATCCACCTGCCTTGGCCTCCCAAAGTGCTGGAATTATAGGCGAGATACCACACCCAGCCAAAAAAATTTATTTTTTATTTTAAGCTCCCACTATGTGGGAGGGGATTCCAGATAGCTGGAAATCCCCCTAAATTTTTTTTTAAGTACGTATCTTAGCCAGGCATGGTGGCTCACGCCTATAATCCCAGCACTTTGGGAGGGCAAGGCAGATTGCTTGAGGCTAGGGGTTCCTGACCAACCTGGGCAACACAGTGAGACCTCATCTGGGAAACAGTACAAGACCCTGTCTCTAAAATAATAAATTAAATAAATAAACAAGACCCTGTCTCTAAAATGAAATAAAAAATAAAATATAGTCCGGGCACGGGGGCTCACGCCTGTAATCCCAGCACTTTGGGAGGCTGAGGCAGGTGGATCATTTGAGGCCAGGTGTTCGAGACCAGTCCGGCCAACATTGTGAAACCCTGTCTCTACTAAAAAATACAAAAATCAACTGGGCATGATGGCACACACCTGTAGTCCCAGCAATATGGGAGGCTGAGACAGGAGAATCGCTTGAACCCAGGAGGAGGAGGTTGCAGTGAGCCAAGATCGTGCCACTGTACTCCAGCCTGGGTGACAGAGCAAGACTCTTTCTCAAAAATGAAAACAAATAAGTGTAAATATTAAAAAATAAAATGAAATACAAATTGATAGCATCTCCTGTACTTACAAGGGCCCCGTTTCCATGGAGACATTGATATGGGCTTTGATTTTCAAGTCCTTCTGAATTTTGGGGTCACAGGCTTGACTGAAATTGCCCAGGAAGACCTTTCCCGGCACAATTTCAATGGGATATGGCTGGAACGCATCCAGTTCCTGAAGTGGGGAAGAAGAAAGGCAGCTATGAGCGTATTTCTCAGGGAAGAGGGATGTTTGTCTCTTGAAACACAGCTCGGCAAGCAGGCATGGAAGGGTAGTTCCAGGACAGTGACAGTGACAGAGATCCAGACTTTGAAAGTGACTGGCATGCTGTAATGTGTGTGGGGCGCAGGGCAAGTCACGACAAAAGCACTGAACCGCAGTCTCACGGTGCAGAGCGCAGGGTCTCAGCACTGGTGTCTGTTTCCCTCCATGGCACCTGTGTACACTTGGCCAGGTACACAAAGGTTGTACTGAGGATGCTGCAGCCCAGAACTGTAACAACCCAGCGTGTACTGGGGGCCTGGGAGGATGGAGAAGGACAGAGCTCTTATTACACTTGGAGACCACCAGAATTCAAATACCCCTCTCTCACTTTATACACACGTACACACTTTTTTTTTTTGTCCAAACCTCACAAACACACACATTTTTTTGAGACAGCATTTCACTCTTGCTGCCCAGGCTGGAGTGCAAGGGCACGATCTCAGCCCACCGCAACCTCCGCCTCCCAGGTTCAAGTGATTCCCCTGCCTAACCCTCCTGAGTAGCTGGGACTACAGGCGTGTGCCACCACGCCCGGCTAATTTTTTGTATTTTTAGTAGAGACGGGGTTTCACCATCTTGGCCAGGATGGTCTCGATCTCCTGACCTTGTGATCAGCCCACGTCGGCCTACCTAAGTGCTGGAATTATGGCATAAGCCACCACACCCGGCCACACATATATATTTTGAGACAGAGTCCCGCTCTGTTGCCCAGGCTGGGGTGCAGTGGTGAGATCTTGGCTCACTGTAACCTCCGCCTCCTGGGTTCAAGCGATTCTCTTGCCTCAGCCTCCCCAGTAGTTGGGATTACAGGTGTGCACCACTACAATTTTGTGTATTTTTGGTAGAGATGAGCTTTAGGCATGTTGGCCATGCTGGTCTTGAACTCCTGACCTCAAGTAATCCACCTGCCTTGGCCTCCCAAAGTGGTGATTACAGGCGTGAGCCACCATGCACAGCCTATCTTTTTCTTTTTTTAAGATACAGGGTCTCACTCTGCTACCCAGGCTGGAGTGCAAGTGGCTCAATCGCAGCTCGCGGCCGTCTTGACCTCCTGGGGTCAAGTGATTCTCCTGCCTCAGCCTCCCAGGTAGCTGGGACTACAATTGCACATGACTACACCCAGATAATTTTGATACTTTTATCTTTTGTAGAGATGGGTCTCGCTATGTTGCCCAGGCTAGCCTCAAACTCCAGACTGCAGTGATCCTCCTGCCTCAGCCTCCCAAAGTGCTGGGATACACGTGAGCCACCTGCATGCCCAGAAATGAATTCTGATTAACCCAGAGTATGTGTAGAGGGGTAGAGAGAACAAGACAGGCCGGGCGCGGAGGCTCACGCCTATAACCCTAGCACTTTGGGAGGCCGAGGTAGGTGGATTACCTGAGGTCAGGAGATCAAGACCAGCCTGGCCATCATGGTGAAACCCCATCTTTAAAAAGAAAAAAAAAAAAAAAGAGAGAACAAGACAACTACTTAAATGGGAGTTTCCCGAGTTCCAGGTCCAACCTTATAATTAAAACTTTCGTTTATTTAAAACACAAAGTGAAGGATTATCGCTATATTTCCCAAAGTGTGTTCTAAGAAACACTAGTCCCCCATAAGGCACTATGAAAAAAAGGCTTCAGGAGTTCAGATAACCAAATGCAATCTGCCCCCATATCTGTGGGTTCCACATCCATGGATTCAAGCAAACTTGGATCAAAAATATCCAGAAAAGAAATTCATGGTTGTTACCGGGCGTGGTGGCTCACACCTGTAATCCCAGCACTTTGAGGGGGCCAAGATGAGCAGATCACCTGAGGTCAGGAGTTCGAGACCGGCCTGACCAACATGGTGAAAACTCGTCTTTATAAAAACAAAATTTTTAAAATAAAATTAAATAAAAAATTCATGGTTGTATCTGTACAGAACATGTACACACTTTTTTCTTGTCATTATTTCCTAAACAATACAGTATAACAATTATTTACATAGCATACACATTGTATTAGGTAATATAAATAATTTAGTGATGATTTAAGTATATAGGAGGGGCCAGGTGAGGTGGCTCACATCTGTAACCCCATCACTTTGGGAGGCCGAGGCAGGAAGATCACCTGAAGTCAGGAGTTTGAGACCAGCCTGGCCAACAATTGAAACCCTGTTTCCACTAAAAACACAAAAATCAGCCGGGCATGGTGGCGCATGCCTGTAGTCCCAGCTACTCGGGAGGCTGAGACAGAAAAATCACTTGATCCTGGGAGGTGGAAGTTGCAGTGAGCCGAGATCGTGCCACTGCACTCCAGACTGGGCCACAGAGCAAGACTCTGTCTCAAATAGATAAATAAACTATATGGGAGGATATACTTAGGTTAGATGCAAATACTACACCATCTTATATCAGGAACTTGAAGATCCAAGGATTTTGGTATCTGCTGGGGGCCCTGGAACCAATCTCCATGGATACTTAAGGACAACTGTACAAATGGACAGCTGTACCTATGATTCCTCTTTCGGAAACAAGGTGTACATTTGCAATCAAAGGTTCGAAGGAAGTTGGGCACAGTGGCCGCTCACGTCTGTAATACCTGCACTTTGGGAGGCCAAGGGGAGAGGATCTCTTGAGCCCAGGAGTTTGAGACCAGCCTGGGTGACACAGCAAGAGCCTTGTCTCTACAAAAAAAAAAAAAAAAATTGCTGGGTGTGGTGGTACATGGGTATAGTCCCAGCTACTCAGGAGGCTGAAATGGGAGGACCCCACAGGAGTGTGAGGTTACAGCGAGCTGTGACTGCATCACTGCACTCCAGCTGGTCTCTTCTATAAAAAAGAAAACAAAGAAAGCCAGGCACAGTGGCTCATGCTTGTAATGCCAGCAGCACTTTGGGAGGGCAAGGCAGGTAGATCACCTGAGGTCAGGAATTTGAGACCAGCCTGACCAACATGGTGAAACCCCATCTCTACTAAAAATATAAAAATTAGTCAGGTGTGGCAGTGCACGCCTGTAGTCCAAGCTACTCAGGAGGCTGGGGCAGGAGAATCACTTGAATCCAGGAGGCAGAGGTTGCAGTGAGCTGATATCATGCCACTGCACTCCAGCCTGGTGACAGAGTGAGACTCCATCT
>NW_016107397.1:1402927-1405888 GCF_001604975.1 Cebus imitator
AAAGAAAAGAAAAGAAGAAAAGAAAAGAAAAGAAAACGCTGACCTTTGCCAAAAATCAAAATCAGTTCCAAAAGTCCCCTGGCTCCAAGTCTGACTCAGGAACAACATCTTAAGGACCTCCCACTACTTCGCTGCCCATGTGGGTACTTCAGAGCCACCTGAACTCAGCACACCTCATTCCCTTCCCCACAGCAGTGAACCCTCTGCAAGCCGACATCCTTCCCAAGCCACTAGCTTCAAAAGCCATTAGCAAAGAACAGACACCAAGCTGAGCCGGTTCTCAAGCCTGTGACACGGAGAGGCATGACCCCACTGCCTGCAGGCGGGCCCAATGCTTACTCCAGCATGTGGGCTGTCCCTAACTGGGACACTCAGCCTGCTGGTGCCAAGTGAAATCCCCCTTTCAATTTCCACTTGAAAAATCTCACTAAAAGGCCAGGCGTGGTGGCACACACTTGTAATCCAAGCACTCTGGGAAGCTGAGGTGCATGGATCACCTGAGTTCAGGAGTTTGAGACCAGCCTAGCCAACATGGTGAAACCCCATCTGTACTAAAAATACAAAAATTAGCCAGATGTGGTGGTGGGTGCCTGTAATCCCAGCTACTCTGGAGGCTGAGGCAGGAGAATCACTTAAACCTGGGAGGTGGAAGTTGAAGTGAGCCAAGATCGTGCCTCCAGCCTGAGCAACAGAGACACAGTCTCAAAAGAAAAAAAAAATGCAAAAATCCCAGCAAATCTATCAACCCTCTTCCTACTATTTTGAAACCAGCTTCCTTTTCTGTGGTTGTGTGGGTTTGGCTGGGAAGAGGGTGTGGTGTGCATAAAAAAAACACCATACTGTAAATTGTGTGTGAATCCTCAGTGACACAATGCAAAGGAAAGGAGTATCTCAAATGAATGTGGCCAAACTGAGTCCACTGCCTTTCCTCCTAAAACCACCTTCTTCCCCGACCCCTCCCGAATGTTCCTCACAATGAACCATGTCATAGCCCCCCGTCACCGCCTAAAACCCGACCATCATCCCAGCACCCTCTCTCTCCCATGCCCTCATGTCTGATCAGTGCTACCTCCTAAATCTTTCTTACTTTTTTTTAATGAGATGAAGCCTCACTCTGTCGCCCAAGCTGGAGTGCACTGGTATGATCTTGGCTCACCGCAACCTCCGCCTCCTGGGTTCAAGTGATTCTCCTGTCTCAGCCTCCTGAGTACCTGGGATTGCAAGCATGTACCACCACACTCAGCTAATTTTTGTATTTTTAGTAGAGACAGGGTTTCACCATGTTGCCCAGACTGGTCTTGAATTCCTGACCTCAAGTTATCCACCCACCTTGTCCTCCCAAAGTGCTGAGATCTTTCTTCTTTCTTAAGAGATGGGGTCTTGTTCTGTCACTCAGGCTGGAGTTCAGGGGCACAATCATGGCTCACTGCAGCCTCAAATTCCTGGGCTCAAGCGATCCTCCTACCTCAGCCTCTGAGTAACTGCAACTATAGGTGTGTGTCACAATGCCAAGCTATTTTTTTTCTTTAATTTTTGTGTAAATAAGATCTCACTATGTTGTCCTGGCCTCACGCGATCCTCCCACCTCTCTGACCTCCCAAAAGTGCTGGGATTCCAGGCTTGAGCCACCACAGCTGGCCAGTCACCTACATTCTAAAGATAGCCACAGACAAGTAACCCAATCCAACCTTCACAGACATGCCAGCCACAACCCTACTACCTCTTCCCGATTCGGTAAGACTAGGGGCAAAGGCAAGTTACAGGAATATGCACATGTCAAAATGGACCACATCGGGCCCTTTTAAATATGTGCAGTTCATCATGTCAATTACACCTTATTAAAGCTGCAGAAATGAGGGGGTGGTGATGATGAGTTACCAGCAGTGTAGGGTTTGCAGAGAAGAAACTAATCGCTCTGCACCCTGCAAAGCCACGAAGGGGTCCTCCAAGAGCAAGGAGGCATTCTAATCAAGATAAGACTTGATTCAGATTTGAGGCTGGGACATCAAACGGCCCTGACTTATGCTAGACTGACTGCCTTTACTTCCTTTATTTAACTTATCGTATACCTGTTGAGCTGAAATTCACAGTGCTGTTATTTCAGTGGAAGAAGGGAATGTCTTTGGGAGCCAGACACGCATACCCTGGATCTGGGAACATGTCTGACCTCAGGCAGGAGTCCCTGCCTTATCACACAGGATCATTCTGGGGTTCTAGTGAAGGAATGTGGGCATGTGGGGCAGGGGACGGGTCATGGGCTTTCCTCTACACCCTCACTGCCTTCTCACCTCATCCAGGATTATTTGAAAGGAGACTCCAGATGTCACATCATTTCACCTGTAAATATTTTGTTCTGTATGTCTAAAAGATAGGGATCTGTACTTTATTTTTATTTTTTTAGAGACAGGGTCTCTATGTTGCCCAGGCTGGAGTGCAGTGGCTATTCACAGGCGCGATCCCACTACTGATCAGCATGGGAGTTTTGACCTGCCCCATTTCCAACCTGGACCGGTTCACCCCTCCTTAGGCAACCTAGTAGTCCCCCGCTCCCAGGAGGTCATCATATTGACACTGAAATTAGTGCGGACACCCAATCGGCATAGCACACAACAGCCCAAAACTCCTGGACTCAGGCGATCCTCCCACCCCAGCCTCCCAAGTAGCTGGGACTACAGGCATGCACCACCATGCCTGGCGGGACTTGCACCGTTTAATAATAACTATAATAATGTTATTATTGGCCGGGCGCGGTGGCTCAAGCTTGTAATCCCAGCACTTTGGGAGGCCGAGGCGGGTGGATCACGAGGTCAAGAGATCGAGACCATCCTGGTCAACAAGGTGAAACCCCGTCTCTACTAAAAGTACAAAAAATTAGCTGGGCATGGTGGTGCGTGCCTGTAATCCCAGCTACTCAGGAGGCTGAGGCAGGAGAATTGCCTGAACCCAGGAGGCGGAGGTTGC
>NW_016107397.1:1406602-1411345 GCF_001604975.1 Cebus imitator
TCCATTGTGTTCAGACTTCAATCAACCAGACATCTGTACACGGTACCCTCCAGGGACTGAGCCCTACCTGCCAATCACAGTCTGGTGCCAGCCTTAGACAGCTCCACCCAGTTCTCTTCCTCCAAAGCTCCTCCTCCTCCAGCTTTGGCTCTGGAAAGCTAAAGTGTCCCTTCTCTGGGCTCCAGACGTCTGGGGTGTCCCTTGCCCAACCACTGCCTTCCCCACAGATGCAGCAACTCACCAGCAGGAACTGGTATCTCAAAATTGTTTTGTTATAACAGAGCTGACCAGGAGTTGATAATGTTTGGAGCTAGGCGATGGACAGAGGGGTTTCATATATGATTCTCCTTTTGCATAAAAAATCTATAATAGGCTGAGTGAGGTGGCTCACGCCTGTAATCCCAGCACTCTCGAAGGCCAAGGTGGGTGGATCACTTGAGGTCAGGAGTTGGAGACCAGCCTGACCAACATGGTGAAACCCTGTCTCTGCATAAAAAAAAAAAATTATAATAGAGATGGGGTCCCACTATATCCCCCAGGCTGGTCTTGAACTCCTGATATCAAGCAATCCTCTTGCCTTGGCCTCCCAGAGTGCTAGGACTACAGGTGTGAGTCACCATGCCTGGCTGATTTTCTTTTTTTTTGGAGACAGGGTCTTGCTCTGTCAACCATGCTGGAGAGCAGTGGCAAGATCTCGGCTCACAGCAACCTCTGCCTTCTGGGTTCCAGTGATTCTCCTGCCTCAGCCTCCTGAGTAGCTGGGACTACAAGTGGGCCACCACACCCAGTGAATTTTTGTATTTTTGGTAGAGACAGGGTTTTGCCATGTTGCTCCGTCTAGTCTCAAACTCCTGAGCTCAAATGATCCAACCAACTCGGCCTCCCAAAGTGATGGGTTTATAGGTATAAGCCATCACACCGAGCTTCATTTTTTAAATTTTTTGTAGAGACGAGGTCTCACCATGTTGCTCAGGCTGGTCTCAAAAGTCCTGAGCTCAAGCAATCCACTTGCCTTGGCCTCCCAAAGTGCTAGGGGTACAGGCGTGAGCCATGAGCCTGATCAATCCTTCCCACATTTCTGTATTTTTGTATCCTCTGGATCCAGTTAGGATTTGTGGAACCAGACAGCCAAGAAAAAAGAGGTGGTCTCCAGCCGACATGCCCCTGACTATCTGACCTTGGTATCGGTTCACCATCCAGATCTCCCTGGGGGAAGCCTGCCCTCTGAACAGGCTCCACTGTTTCAACTGCACAGTGATCAATTCCTCATAAAGAACTGGGGCCGGGCACAGTAGCTCACACCTTAATTGCAGCACTCTGGGAGGCCAAGGTGGGTGGATCACTTAAAGTCCGGAGTTTAAGACCAGTCTGGGTAACACGATGAAACCCTGTCTCTACTAAAAATACAAAAAATAGCCAGGCATGGGGGTGCACACCTGTAGTCCCAGCTACTCAGGAGGCTGAGGCAGGAGAATTGCATGAACCCGGGAGGCGGAGGTTGTGGGGAGCCAAGATTACGCCACTGTACTCTAGCCTGGGCAACAGAGTGAGACTCTGTCTCAAAATAAATAAATAAATAAAAACCAAAAACTGGACCTGGACTCCTGGCAGCCCCACATTCATTTCTGCAGCCCAGTCTCCCCCATCCCATCCACTTTCTCTACATCCTCTGCCCCATTCTCCTGTTTCTCCTACTCGGTCACCTGCTAGTCAGTTTCCAGGCCCATCCTTCCCATCTGGGCCTGCCTCTGCTCAGCATTTTGCCCTACCTGAGGCATCCAGATGATCTTCTGGGTCCGGAGGAAGTGGTACATGCCTGAGAAACGCTCATAGCCTCCTTTCAGGATGTAGACGGGGTGGCAGGTGTGGCGGGTCAGCATCCTGCCATACTGAATGGCTGCTCGAGGCATCACATCTGAGAGTGGAGACCAAAGACATGAATGTTTCCTGTGTATCTGCCATTGGTCTCGAGCTGGGCTAGATGGCCACTTTCTTTTAAAATGCAATTTTTTTTTTTGAGATAGAGTCTCACTCTGTCCCCCTGGCTGGAATTCAGTGGTGTGATCTCGTCTCACTGCAACCTCTGCCTCCCTGGTTTAAGTGATTCTCCTAATTTTTAGTAGAGACGGGGTTCACCATGTTGGCCAGGCTGGCCTCGAGCTCCTGACCTCAGGTGATCCATCCTCCTTGGCCTCCCAAAGTGCTGGGATTATAGCTGTGAGCCACTGTGCCTGACCTGAAATGCAATTATTTAGGAAGCTGAAACAACCACAGAGATGAGTTACAATTAAAATTTTAAAAGCAGCTTACCACCAGGTTGTTGGTTTTTTTGTGGGTTTTTTTTTTTTTTTTTTGAGACAGGGTCTCACTCTATCTGGATGGAGTCTAGTGGTGCAGTCTCAGCTCAATGCAACCTCTGCCTCCTGGGCTCACGCCATCCTCCTGCCGCAGCCTCCAGAGTAGCTGGGTCTACAGGTGTGCACCACCACATCTGGCTTAATTTTGTATTTTTTTTCGTAGTGTCACTTTTTTTTTTTTTTAATAAAAAATATGGAACGCTTCATGAATTTGTGTGTCATCCTTGTGCAGGGGCCATGCTAATCTCTGTATCGTTCCAATTTTAGTATATGTGCTGCTGAAGCGAGCACCGTAGTGTCACTTTTTTGCCCAGGTTGGTCTCGAACTCCTGAGCCCAAGCAATCTGCCTGCCTCAGCCTCCCAAAGTGCTGAGATTACAGGCATGAGCCACCATGCCTAGCCTAGGTTAATCTTCTTTTCTGTAAACTCCGAGATATATGTATTATATGATATACAACATCATCCATTACAACATCATGGAAAAATCTGAGTTTTACAGAAACTCCCAGCTCCAGTTAACCACTCACATGTACACATATGGTTTACATATTATTTATATAAACCATATGTTGTATATCATAAAATTCACCTGTTTAAAATGTAAATTTCAAAACATATAGACCAATTGAACAAAATAGATAACCCAGAAATAAAGCCACACACCTATAACCACTTGATCGTCAACAAACTTGACAAAAATTAGCAATGGAGGCTGGGTATGGTGGCTTACACCTGTAATCCCAGAACCTTGGAAGGCACAGGCAGAGGACTGCCTGAGCCCAGGAGTTTGACACTGGCCTAGGCAACATGGCAAGACCCCGTCTCCATCCCCCCACCACCAAAAAAAAAATACAAAAAAAATAGTTGAGTATGGTTGCAGGCACCTGCAGTTCCAGCTACTAGGGAGGCTGAGGCAGGAGGATCACCTGAGCCAGGAGGTTGAGGCTGTAGTGAGCCATGGTTGTGCCACTGCACTCCAGCCTGGGAGACAGAGCAAGAACCTGTCTCAAAAAAATAGGAATGGGGAAAGGACTCACAATTGTTGGTCAATAAATGGTACTAAGATAACTGACTATCCATGTGCAGAAGAATGAAACTGGATCCCATCACCGTATAAAAAGACCAACTCAAGATAGATTAAACACTCAAATGGAACACCTCAAAACTATAGAAATCCTACAACAGCTAGGAAATACCCTTCTTGACGCTGGCCTTAAGTCCTTCAAAGCTATTGCAACAAAAACAAAAACTGACAAGTGGGACCCAATTACACTAAAGCGCTTCTGCACAGCAAGAGAAGCTACCAGAGTAAACAGCCTGCAGAAAGGGAGAAAATATTCACAAACTATGCCTCTAACAAAAATCTAATATCCAAAATCTATAAGGAACTTAAGAAGTCAAACACAAACAACCTATGATAGTTAAGATTGTCAACTTGATTGGATTGGAGGATGCAAAGTATTGGTCCTGGGTGTGTCTGTGAGGGTGTGGCCAAAGGAGACGAGCATTTGAGTCAGTGGGCTGGGGAGGGCAGACCCACCTTCAGTCTGGGTGGGCACCAGCTAATCAGCTGCCAGCGCAGCTAGAATATAAAACAAGCAGAAAAACACGAGACTAGACTGGCCGAGCCTCCCAGCCTACACCTTTCTCTCTGGCTGGATGCTTCCTGCCCTCAAACATCGGACTCCAAGTTCTTCGGCTTTGGGATTCGGACTGGCTTCCTTGCTCCTGAGCTTGCAGACAGTTAATCACGAGTTAATACTCCTTCATAAATTCCCCGTTATATGTATATGTGTGTTTGTGTGTCTGTGTGTGTGTGTTAGGGTGTGTGTGTGTATATATGTGTATGTATATATATATATATCTCCTAGGATATATATTTATATCCTTTAACATATATGTCCTTTACAGGATATATATTTGTATCCTGTACTAGGAGATAGAAATGTAGATATAGATATATACACTGTAATACACAACTCTATTAAAAAGTGGGCAAAGGATATAACAGGTACTTTGCAAAAGAAGATATACAGGCAGCCAATGAACATGAAAAAGTGCTCAACATCAGTAATCATCAGAGAAATGCAAATAAAAACCACAATGAGATACCTTCTCACACCAGTCAATGGCTTTTACTAGAAAGCCAAAAATAATTAGATGTTGACAGGGCTGTGGTGAAATGAACACTTACATACTGTTGGTGGGAATGTAAGTTAGTTCAGCTCCTGTGGAAAGGAGTTTGGAGATTTATTTCTCAAAGAACCAGAAATAGAACTACCAAGGGGCCGGGCGCGGTGGCTCACGCCTGTAATCCCAGCACTTTGGGCGCGGTGGCTCACGCCTGTAATCCCAGCACTTTGGGCGCGGTGGCTCACGCCTGTA
>NW_016107397.1:1412152-1413798 GCF_001604975.1 Cebus imitator
AGGTCAAGAGATCAAGACCATCTTGGTCAACATGGTGAAACCCCGTCTCTACTAAAAATATAAAAATTAACTGGGCATGATGGCATGTGCCTTGTAGTCCCGGCTACTCAGGAGGCTGAGGCACCAGAATCACTTGAACCCGGGAGGAAGAGGTTGAAATGAGCCGAGATTGCGCCACTGCGCTCCAGCCTGGCAACAGAGTGAGACTCCATCTCAAAAAAAAAAAAAAAGAATTACCATTCAACTCACCAATCCCATTACCAAGTACACATCCAAAGGAAAATACATTGTTATGCCGAAAGGACACCTGCACCCGTGTGTCCATTGCAGCGCTATTCACAACAGCAAATACATACGGTCAACCCAAGGGCCCGTCAACAAGCAAGTGGATTTTTTTTTTTTGAGATGGAGTCTCACTCTTGTTGCCAGGCTGGAATGCAATGGCACAATCTTGGCTCAATGCAACCTCCACCTCCTTGGGTTCTGTAAGGTCTTTTAGGCTGACTGACAGTGCTATGGATGCCATGTTACCCTCTGTGACCTGCACGGACACCCCAGATGAGTTCCTGGAAAATCTAAAGCAACAAGAACACCATGAAAAGAGGAAAAAATGATCAACCCCTGTGGCATCCACTTAACTTTGAGACATTCTCTATTGTTCCTTATTCTGGCCCTAATTGATAAGGCTATTGGACTTTGTAACCGACCTTGGACAACCCTAGGACCCTACTTTACACCCTACGATCCCCTCCCAGCCTGCAAAAAATCACCCTAAACTGTAACTTTCCACTGCCCACCCAAACCTAGAAAACCAACCTCTATCCCTCCGCCTTTGCTGATGCCCTTTTCGGCCTCAGCCCACCTGCACCCAGGTGAATAAACAGCCATGTAGCTCACATAAATCCAGTTTGGGGGGTCTTTTCATTCAGCACACACATTTTAACAGGTTCAAACAATTCTTCTACCTCAGCCTCCTGAGTAGCTGGGATTACAGGTATGTGCTACCATGCTGGGCTAATTTTTGCATTTTTAGTAGAGACGGGGTTTCACTATGTTAGCCAGCCTGGTCTCAAACTCCTGACCTCAAGTGATCCACCCAGCTCGGCCTGCCAAAGTGCTGGGATTACAGGCATGAGCTGCCATGCCCGGCCCCAGATTGGATTTTTTAAATGTGATACACAGGTATCATGGAATACTATGCGGCCATAAAAAAATAAAAGAACAGAATCATGTCTTCTGCAGCACCTCCAGCTGGAGGCCATTATCCTAAAGGAACTAACACAGACATAGAAAACCAGATACCACATGTTCTCATTTATAAGCACAAGCTAAACATCAGGTACATATAGAAATAAAGATGCAGATAGCCAGATGTGGTGGCTCATGCCTGTAATCCCAGCACTTTGGGAGGCCAATGTGGATCACCTGAGGTCGGGAGTTCGAGACCAGCCTGGCTAACATGGTGAAAACCCATCCCTACTAAAAATACAAAATCAGCCAGGTGTGGTGGCGCGTATCTGTCATCCTAGCTACTCGGGAGGCTGAGGCAGGAGAATTGGTTTGAACCTGGGAGGCAGAGGTTGCACTGAGCTGAGATCATGCCACTGCACTCCAGCTGGGCAACAGAGCGAGACTTCGTCTTAAAA
>NW_016107397.1:1415053-1421741 GCF_001604975.1 Cebus imitator
TTGAGATGGAATTTCATTCTGTCACCCAGGCTGGTGTGCAATAGCACGATCTCAGCTCACTGTAACCTCCGCCTCCCAGGTTCAAGCGATTCTCCTGCCTCAGCCTCCCGGGTAGCTGGGATTATAGGCACCTGCCACCACACCCAGATAGTTTTTGGATTTTTAGTAGAGATGGGATTTCACCATGTTGGCCAGGCTGGTCTTGAACTCCTGACTTCAGGTGATCCGCCTGCTTTGGCTTCTCAAAGTGCTGGGATTACAGGTGTGAGCCACTGCACTCAGCCTCATTCCTTTTTATGGCTGAGTAATATTCCACCATGTGGACAGACCACATTCTGTTCCACCCAATTAAGTACTGATAGACACTTGGGTTGCTCGTGCCTTTTGGCTATTATGAATAACACTGCTATGAACATTCATGTAAAAGCTTTGGTGTAGTTGTGTTTTCATTTCTTTGGGGTCTATATCTTAACCTTCTGAAGAAACACCAAGCTGTTTTCCACAGTGGCTGCACCATTTTACTTTGTGGTTAGCAGTGTATGAGGCTTCCAATTTCTCCATGTTCTCAACACTACTTCTTATTATCCGTCTCTTTGATTATGACCATCCTAGTGGGTGTGAATGATATCTCACTGAGGTTTTGACATCAATTTAATCTAAAACGCCTTCATCAATCAGCAGAATCACAATTAGACTGCATGCGAATTAGACATATGTGACAGGAAGCTTGCATAATTAGGGCTAAGCCAAGACATCCTTAAGCCAAAATATCCTGAGGCCAGGTTCTAACCCAGAAACAGAAATATTGAATATCGTGCAATGGACTTCAGAGAGCGAGATAAAGGGATAAAGGAAAGAACATAGACTCTAACTTCTTTGAAAAAAAAAAAAAAAACTGCTGGGCACAGCAGCTTATACCTGTAATCCCAGCACTTTGGGAGGATGAGGCAGGCAGATCACCTGAAGTCAGAAGTTCAAGATCAGCCTGGACAACATGGCAAAACCCCATCTCTACTAAAAATACAAAAATTAGCCAGATGTGGTGGCACATGGCTGTAATCCCAGCTATTCAGGAGGCTGAGGCAGGAGAATCGCTTGAATCCAGGAGGCAGAGGTTGCAGTGAGCTGAGATCACATCACTGCACTCCAGCCTGGGCAACAAGAGTGAAACTCCGTCTCAAAAAAATAAAAATAAAAAACAAGTTTTAAAAAAAAGTTTTATTTATTTTTGAGACTGGGTCTTACTATGTGTTACCCAGGCTGGAATGCAGTGGTACAGTCATAGCTCACTGCAGCCTTGACCTCCTGGGCTTAAGTGATCTTCCTGCTTCAGCCTCCTGAGTAGCTGGGGCTATAGGCGTGTACCACCATCCCTTCCTAAATGTTTTTGTATTTTTTGGTAGAGCCAGGCCTTGCCATGTTGCCCAGGCTGGTCTCAAACTCATGGCTTCAAGTGATCCTAATGCCTCAGCCTCACAAAATGCTGAGACCACGGGTATGAGCCACCGTGCCTGGCCAACTTTGCTTCCATATTGAATTTTTGTTCAGGGAGACAAAGACAATTCCAGAAGGGGCTGAGGAGGATCTAAGTGGCTGAGACCTGTCAGAGATGGCACTGAGAGGAAGAATCTGGAGTCTGCAGCCAGGCTGAGAGAAAATCTGCAGCTGTCAAGACAGGAGCCAAAGCCCCCCCACAGGGCCTGGCTCAGAAGTCAGAGTCCAGGCCAGGTATGGTGGCTCATGCCTGTAATCCCAGCACTTTGGGAGGCCAATACAAGACAACTCCTTGAAGCCAAGAGTTCAAGACCAGCCTGGGCAACAGAGTGAGACGCTGACCAAAAAAAAAAAAAAAGGAAAGAGGGGGTGTTCAGAGAAGCCTTGAGATGGTCTTGTAACCCCAAAGACTTTGCAATAACCTGAAGGATGACATTTGAAACAAGAAAAGACGCCTTCAGTGCCCAAGTTGTCCGCGTGGTTGTGGTTTCCTGTGAATGGGGGCCCCATAGCAAAGTGAGATCAGTTACAGAACATGAAGGGGATTATCCCTGTTGAGCACCATCTGCTAGGATTTCAAGGTCCAGCCTACAGTCCTAAGATTGCAGACCAGAGCCCCACAAGATGAGTAGGAAAAGAGGGAGAATTTCCTGGCCAAGGACCTCCTGAGAAGAAAGTCCAGACCGCTGGTTTTATGAAAGGTGTGAGCATAGCGCCACCTAGTGGCAGTTAGTGTGAGTGCGCCCAGCTTCTGTAACTGCACACAACCATGTTCATTGGCTACTGATTCCTAGAAGCAGAGCTCCCAGCGGTCAGCCCAAAACTAGGGGCTCATGAAGAACACAGCAGAGCCTCAGAGGTTCAATGGGGCACACTGGAACTGACCGCGCTTTATTGCTCTGACTCGGGGCTGCACGCTCCCAATCCCCAGGAGACAAGACAGAGCCGAAAGGTCTGGGTTTGAATCCCGTCCCCACCACTTACAGGCGTGATGGTTTAAAAATATGTCCACACACTTTTAAAAGCTGAAGTCTCAGCCTACGCAACACAACAAGACCCAGTCCCTACAAAAAAGGAAATGAATGAGCTGGGCGCCAGACCTCAGCATATCACTCTGACTGGTCCTGAACTCCTGGGCTCAGGTGATCCTCCTGCCTCAGCCTCCCAAAGTGCTGGGATTACAGGTATCAGTCACTGGGCCTGGCACCCTCACAGCTCTTGATGTTAGTATCCCTCTAAGTTGTTCTGCAGACTACGTGAACAGATCCAGGTGAAGCACTTGCTTCCTGGCGCATGGCACACGTGAAACTGTCCCCATAAATGTTCTGAAATTAATCAGGAAAGGAAGTAGGGAAACAAATGACAATAAGCGCAGCTGGCAGCACCTTCAGCCTTCCTGACTAGGTCACCTTGCTTGCTCTGCAACCTCCTTGCTCACAGTTACTTGATGCCGATTGTCCTGGAATCACACAGACCCTGTTACAAGAACACAGTTCCCCTTCCCTGCTCTGTAGATAACAACTTGAATGTCATGAAACACTGTTTTCCCTTGGAGATATTATTTCAGGTCCTGCACACCGATGAAACCACTGACAGCTGGTCTGAAGGGCCCCCCAAGAGCTGACTCACCAAAGAACGCAGTTTTCACATCCCAATGACTTCATTCCCTTTCCTCGACCAATCAATAACCCCAACTTTCCAGCCCCTCACCCTCCCCAATCCCCTTAAAGGCCCCATTCTGGCCGGGTGCGGTGGCTCACGCCTATAATCCCAGCACTTTGGGAAGCTGAGGTGGGCAGATAACAAGGTCAAGAGATTGAGACCATCCTGGCCAACATGGTGAAACCCTGTCTCTACTAAAAGTACAAAAATTAGCTAGGCATGGTGGCGTGCACCTGTAGTCTTGGCGACTTGGGGGGCCGAGACAGGAGAATCACTTGAACCAGGGTGGCAGAGGTTGCAAAGGTGCAGTGAGCAGAGATAGTGCCATTGCATTCCAGCCTGGCAACAGAGCAAGACTCCGTCTCAAAAAAACAAAACAAAACAAAACAAAAAACCACCACCACCACCACCAACAAAACCCATTCCACAGCTCCTTGGGGAGATGGATTTGAGGGCCTCCTCCCATCTCCTGTGATCATGAAGCTCTTTCTCTGACGCAAACCCTGCTGTCTAAGTGTAACTGGCCTGTTGCCCCGCCACGGGCATACAAACCTTTTGGTCCTATAACAAATTTGTCCAACAGCCGTTACTATTATTCTTGCTGCTGTCACGGAAAACCCACCTTTGCCAGCACCATCCGAGTCTGAACCATCATCGTCATCTTTTAAGAGCACCTCCAGAGTGCTGGTGTTGTTATCGTATACCACGCAGTGCTTCACACACTCCAGGTCCACAGACTCTGGGAGAAGATATTCATTCATTTTCTTAAAAAGACACAAGAGAGGCCTGTTGGTGGGCAGGTTTGGTTGAGCGGAGACTCCTTGCATACCAGCACTGGGGGGAGCTAAGGCTGCACTCTCTCGCCTGACTACAGACACAGGTACAGAAGCACTGAGACAGTGGATGGAGAGTCTGTTAAATCCCTCCGCAACTATGTCCCCTTCTGATAAAAGCTGACCACAGCTGACTGGACCAGAGAGAAGTGCCTGACCAAAGAACGGCTGGTCTGCTGACTGGTCCACAGCCTGTTAGGTACCCTGGTGTCAGAGAAACTGTGGTCAATTGAATTGTGACATCCTTTCTCATAGTGAGAGTGTCTGGCATGGGAGACTGAATCTAGAAGCACCAGACTGGATGTGGGGGTTTGTGCCTGTAATCCCAGCACTTTGGGAGGCCAAGGCAGGAGGACTGCTTGAGGCCAGGAGTTCGAGACCAGCCTGGGCAACACAGCAAGACCCCTGTCTCTATGGAAAAAAAAAAAAAATACAAAAATCAGCCAGGCATGGTGGCATGTTCCTACAGTCCCAGCTACTCAGGAGGCTGAGGTGGGAGGATCACTTGAGCCCAGGAGATAGAGGCTGCAGTGAGCTGTGATTGTGTCACTGCACTCCAGCCTGAGTGACAGAATAAGACCCTGTCCCAAAACAACAACAACAAAAAAAAAAAAAAAAAAAAACACCCAAAAAGAAGGCAGTAAGTAGACAGTGTGTAGAGCAGAAGTCATGAGTGAGCAGAAGGAATGAGATGAACTGGAAGATCAAACATGGCTGGTCATGGTGGCTCATGCCTATAATCCCAGCTGCCTGGGAGGCTGAGGTGGGAGGATGGCTTGAACCCTGGAGCTCACTGCAACGCTGCAGTGAGCTATGATGACAACACTGCACTCAAGCCTGGGTGACAGAGTAAGACTCTGTCTCAAAAAAAAAAAAAAAAAAAAAAAAAAAAAAAAAAAAACCAGACACTATGGATGACAAGATGTACTACCAATTTGATCAGGAGTGTGCACAAAAGAGGGACTTACTGGCAGACAACACTCCAGGCAAGGCAAAGATGCGGCCGGTTTCCAAACCTAAACAAGCTGACTTTAGGACCCAGAGACCCTAAAGGCCAGATCTCCTTTGAGCTCTCCTCTCCCCTTCCCCGTGCACACTGACTTCCCCTTCTCAGAGGATTTCCTCCAGAGGCTTGAGCCACACACCCTGGCAATGCTCAGACTCCCATCTTCCCAGTTCCACCACCAGGCTGGACAGAGAAACCCTTCTCTAATTCCAATTCTGATTGGCTCAGCTTTCATCCCAGACCCATGACCAATCACTGAGGCCAGGGTCCTGGCTAGGATTTTATGTTACTTTAGAGACAGGGTCTCACTGTGTTGCCCAGGCTGGACTACAGTGGTGCAGTCATAGCTCATTGCAGCCTTGAACTCCTGGGCTCAAATGATCCTCCCACTTCAGCCTCCTGAGTGGCTGGGACCACGGGCACACACCACCACGCCTGGCTAATTTCTCTCTCTCTCTCTATATATATATATATTTGAAGATACAAAAAAGCCAGGTGTGGACTACAGTAGCACCTGTAGTCCCAGCTACTCGGGAGGCTGAGGTGAACAGATCGCTTGAGGCTTGGAGGTGGAGGCTGCAGTGAGCTGTACCACTGTACTCCAGCCTGGATGACAGAGCAAGGCCTGTCTCAAAACAGTAACAACAAGGCCAGGTGCAGTGGCTCATGCCTGTAATCCCAGCACTTTGGGAGGTCAAGGCAGGCAGATTACCTGAGGCCAGGAGTTTGAGATCAGCCTGGCCAATAGGGTAAAACCCCATCTCAACTAAAAATACAAAAATTAGCCGAGTGTGGTGGCACATGCCTGTAGTCCCGGCTACTCAGGAGGCTGAGGCTGAGGCAGGAGAATGGCTTGACCCTAGGAGGTAGAGGTTGCAGTGAGCCGAGATCACATCACTGCACTCGAGCCTGGGTGACAGGATGAAGCTCTTTTTCAAAACGACAACAACAACAAACACTCAAAAAGAAGGCAGTAAACGAATGCCTTCTGGGGTCCCACTATGTTGTCCAGGCTGGTCTTGAACTCTTGGACTCAAGTGGTCTCAGACCACCTCAGCCTCCAAAAGTGTTGGGATTATAGGCACAAGTCACTGCGCCTGGCCAGGATGTTATTTTAGAAAATGCCACTAGAAATCCACGGTTTGAGCAGAGAGGGGAGAAGTTGCCCCCAAAAAGGGGGAGGTACTGGGCAGAAAAAAGATGTTCACCACACCCACTTTTTGGGAAAGACACTACCATATTAAAAATACAACTCAGGCCAGGCCTGGTGCTTAGGCCTGTCATCCCAGCACTTTGGGAGGCTGAGGAGGGAGGATCGCTTGAACCTGGGAGTTCAAGGCCAGCCTGGGTAACATAGTGAGACGCCATCTCTACAAGAAATACAAGTTAGCTGAGTATGGTGGTGCTCATCTATGGTCCCAGCTACTGGGAAGGCTGAGGTGGGAGGATTGCTTGATCCTAGGAGTTCAAAGCTGCAGTGAGCAGCGATGGCGCCACTGCACTCCAGCCTGGGTGACAGAGTGAGACCCTGTCTCAAAACAAAACAAACAAACAAATAAAAAACAGGCTGGGTGAGGTGGCTCACGCCTGTAATTCTAGCACTTTGGGAGGCCAAGGCAGGCAGATTGCCTGAGCTGAGGCGTTCAAGACCAGCCTGGGCAACACGGTAAAACCCCATCTCTACTAAAATACC
>NW_016107397.1:1422651-1423965 GCF_001604975.1 Cebus imitator
AAAAAAAAAAAAAAAAAAAAAAAAAAAAAGAAATGCACAGACTTGAGCTCAGTGGGAACAGAGGCCCATACACCAGGAGGGGCTCTGAATAGGTTGAAGAAAGAGGCCTTTAATGGGGATTAACAGTGAGATGGTGGGCCAGGTGCGGTGGCTCACACCTGTAATCCCAGCACTTTGGGAGGCTGAGGCAGGCGGATCACTTGAGATCAGGAGTTCAAGACCAGCCTGGCCAACAGGGCAAAACTCCATCTCTACTAAAAATACAATAATTAGTTGGGCATGGTGGCAGGTGCCTGCAACCCCAGCTACTTGGCAGACTGAGGCAGGAGAATTGCTTGAACCTGGGAGATGGAGGTTGCAGTGAGCCGAGATCGCACCACTGCACTCCAGCCTGGGCAGACAGAACAAGAATCTGTCTCAAAAAAAATAAAAGATCTCAAAAAAAAAAAAAATCCTGGAATATACCCTGGCCATGCTCCCTGACGAGTCATTGAGTTATGTGTAGAAAAAGGAGCAGAGGTGGGGTACATAAGAGTACAGTGGGAATGGGGAGTAAAGGAGAATTTTTGAAGACAAAATTTTATTTTATTATTTTTGAGACAGGGTCTTGCTCTGTCACCCAGGCTGGAGTGCAGTGGTGCAATCAACCTCTTGGGCTCAAGTTATCCTCCCACCTCGGCCTCCTAAGTAGCCAGTACTACAGATGTGCACCACCACACTGAGCTAATCTTTCAATTTTTTGTAGAGACAGGAGTCTTGTTACGTTGCCCAGGCTGGCTTTGAACTCCCCGACTCAAGCAATTCTCCCGTCTTGGCCTCCCAAGGTGCTAGGATTAGAGGTGCAAGCCACCATGCCCAGCCCAAAATTTTAGAAGTAAACTTGACAGGACTGCTGATTGCACATGCATACATCATTGCAGCTGTAAGTTCCAGTGAAATCTCTGGCAGGAAAGTACCCTGACAGATATGGAGATCAAGGACAGACCAACAGTTATCTTCAGGTGGCAGAAGAAAATGCAGGTGAACCGGCCAGGCACCGGGGCTCACACCTGTAATCCCAGCACTTTGGGAGGCAACAGGCAGATGGAACACAAAGTCAGGAGTTTGAGACCAGCCTGGCCAACATGGTGAAACCCTGTCTCTATTAAAAATACAAAATATTAGCTGGGTGTGGAGGTGCATGACTGTAATCCCACCTACTCAGGAGGTGAGGCAGGAGAAGTACTTGAACCCGGGAGGTGGAGATTGCAGTGAGCCAAGATCATGCCAGTGTACTCCGGCCTGGGGGACAGGGCGAGACTCTGTCTCAAAAAA
>NW_016107397.1:1424270-1429239 GCF_001604975.1 Cebus imitator
AAAAAAAAAAAAAAAAAAGAAAATAACAGAAGTCAAAGGGAACCTCCAAGTGAAGGGCAGAGAATGTGATCAGGACTGAGGAGGACAGAGACGGATCCCGGGTGACGGCAGCCACGCTTCGCCATGACTTGAGGAAGAAGACACCCTGGAGGTGTGGGGAGAAGTTCTCACTGTAGTAGGGGACGCGGTGACCACAGGGCTCTGTCCACTTCTCAGGAGGGGGAAGGGAAGATGGGATAGGATGGGAAGGAAAAAAGGGAAGGGTTTTCACCTTTGGATTATAGCCTATTATCTCTGGGGTTTATTGTGTGTTTGGTGACTAGAACAGAAGGTCTGTGACAGCCTGGGCAACATAGTAAGATCCTGTTTCGAAAAAAAGAAAAAAAAAAAAAATTGCCTAATGGCAGAAGTCTGTAGTCCCAGCTACTCAGGAGGCTGAGGTGGGAGGATGGCTTGAACCCAGGAGTTCAAGCCATGATTGTGCCACTGCACCCCTGCCCAGGTGACAGAGCAAGACCTTTCCCTAAAAATTACTTTAAAAAATAAAACTCCAAAAATAAATATAAAAACAGAAATAACTAAAAAGAAAAAAAGAGAGAAAGCTCCATGAGGGCAGGGACAATAAGCTCAGGCTGTTGTATTCTGTTGTATCCCCAAGGTCTGGAATAGTACCTGGCACATCAAGGAATTAAATCAATATCTGGCCAGGCTTGGAGGCTCACACATGTGATGCCAGCGCTTTGGGAGGCCAGGGTGGGAGGACAGCTAGAGCCAGGAGTACAAGAGCAGCCTGGACAACACAGTGCAACCCCATTTCTACAAAGAATCTAAAAATTAGCCAGGCATGGCAGCAGCCTCTTGTAGTCTCAGCTACTCTGGAGGCTGAGCAGGGTAGGATCGCTTGAACCCAGGAGGTTTTTTGAGACCAAGTCTCACTCTGTCACTCAGGCTCAAGTACAATGGTGTGATCTCAGCTCACTGCAACCTCCGCCTCCTGAGTAGCTCCCGAGAAATCAAGTGATTTCTCCTGCCTCAGCCTCCCGAGTAGCTGGGACTACAGGCGTGAGCCACCACACCCAGCTAATTTTAGTATTTTTAGTAGAGACGGAGTTTCACCATGCTGGCCAGGTTGGTCTCAAACTCCTGACCTCAGGTGATCCACCCACCTTGGCCTCCCAAAGTGTTGGGATTACAGATGTGAGCCACTGTGTCCGGCCAAGCCCAGGAGTTTAAGGCTGCAGTGAGCTATGATCGTGCCACTGCACTCTAGCCTGGGTGACAGAGCAAGACACTTGTCTCAAAAAAAAAAAAAAAAAGAAATCAATATTTGTCTAATGAAGTGTTGATAAATATCAGGGGATGGGAGGATACCTGAGAAAATGTGTGAGAGTGAGAGGTGTGGAAGACCACCGCGGTGGACGCAGAGAAATCAGTCCAGCCTCTGCTGCCCGCTGGATTGAGGGTAAAACCTCCCCTTATTCCCCACCTGGCTGCAGGGTAGCCAGCCTGCCTCTGCCCATGTACCTTCTTCACATGAAGGGCTGTAATCACGTGGCTCTCGTCATATTCCCGTTTGGAACGGACATCTGGAAAGGAAAAGTGTTTAACTAAGAACTGAATTTGCAAAGGAACATATGACCATAACTACTTAGAGGACTTCCATCATCATCGACATCTATTTGTTGGGCAGCTAAGGGATAGTCATTGTTGGTTTAAAACTTGAGATGCCGGCTGCGCGATGGCTCACCCTCGTAATCCCAACACTTTGGGAGGCTGAGGCAGGTGCATCACTTGAGGCCAGGAGGCCTAGTCAACATGGCAAAACCCCATCTCTACTAAAAATACAAAAATTAGCTGGGCGTGGTGGCGCATGCCTGTAATCCCAACTACTCAGGAGGTTGAAGAAAGAGGATCACTTAAACCTGGCAAGTGGAGGTTGAGGAGAGCCAAAATCATGCCGTTGCACTCCAGCCTGGGCAACAGAGCAAGATTCTGTCTCAAATAAATAAAGAAATGGAGGAAGCAAGGGAGGGAGGAAGAGAGGGGAAGAAAGAAATCAAATTTGAAGTGAGCTCACACTAAATCCCCATCCAGGCTGGAGTACAGTGGCATGATCTCAGCTCACTGCAACCTCTGCCTCCCAGGTTCAAGCGATTTTCCTGCCTTGGTCTCCCAAGACGCTGGGATTACAGGTATAAGCCACCGCACCTGGCCTCTCAACAGCTTTCTAAAGCAGCAATCCCCAGCCTCTTTAAAAGCACCAGGGACCAGTTCGTGGAAGACAATTTTTCCACAGAACAGGACAGTGGGGTTGGGGATGAACTGGGGATAACTCCAGCACATTACATTTTTTGCGTATTTTATTTCTATTGTTATGACATTGTAATATATATTGAAATAATTCTATAACTCATTACCACGTAGAATCAATGGGATCCCTGAGCTTGTTTTCCTGCAACTAGACAGTCCCATCTGAGGGTGATGGGAGACAGTGACAGATCATCAGGCATTAGATTCTCATAAGGAGCATTCCACCTATATCCCTGGCATCTGCAGTTCACAGTAGGGTTCACACTCCTATGAGAATCTAATGCTGCAGCTGATCTGACAGGAGGCGGAGCTCAGGCAGGAATGTGAACAATGGGGAGTGGCTGTAACTACAGGTGAAGCTTCACTGGCTTCCCTGCTGTTCAGCCTGGCTCCTAATAGGCCACAGACTGGTATTGGGGGCTGGGGACCCCTGTTTTTTTTCTTGAGACAGGGTCTCACTCTGTTGCCCAGGCTGGGAATGCAGTGGTGCGATCTTGGTTCACTCCAACGTCCATTTCCCGGGTTCAAGCAATTCTCCCGCCTCAGCCTCCCGAGTGTGGATAACCCCCCACATGGGCACCGAGGAAGGAGCGTATGCAAACCCCAGGCACAATTAGTGCCTGAAGAATATCTTAAAGTGTTATTACTCAGTTATTTCCTTCATATAATCCTTTATATATAATCATATTATAGTATTAGTGCTTGAAGTATAACTTATTGCTTACATATATCTAGCTTGTATAATCATACTTAGTACTTATATCTAGCGTACTTAGTTCTATATAATCTTTCTATATAATTTTATAGGTGTTGTATTGGGAGCTGTACCGACACATTTAGTGCTGATTTATAGAATCCTTCTATATAACCACATAGTAGTTTATAGTAGGAGGAATACCTAGAGCAGTCACAGAACAGAAGCAGTACATGGGAAAACAGCCAGACCAGGACACGAACCAAAGACCCAGGCGGTGGCGTCCCTGCCTGAAAGGGCATACGCTGTATGGCAGGGATGGAGCAAGAGCCTCTCCTGATAAAGGAGTTGTAGTGCCTTGCATCCAGTTCCTGTGGAAAGTAGGCCTCAGGCCTGAGATGCTGGAAATAGCCGAGGGAGAAGAACCCCTCTGGTGTGACCAGTCACGGCAGCCGTACACCCTGTCAGCCTTTTCAGGCTTCTGCGCTAGCTCAAATCATCCTCCCATAAATATCTTAGAGAAAAGCACAAGTCTGTCAGCCCCCACTGCATTGGCTTACAGTATCCTTCTATTAGAAATCCTTTGAAGTCTCCGGCCCCCAGATAAGAAGTGTTGCGCACGACACCTGTTGCACACAGCCCACCTCCTTCTCTTGGTGACCTAATGGGGGTGGAGCCCTTTTTTCTACACGGCCCCCTACTGCGCACGGCCCACCTCTCTACCCAGGTGACATAATGGGGTGGCCTTCTCACCTGCTACTCACATGATTATGTATGTCCTATCATTAAGCCTATAGATGACCTCACTCACGACCCTTCCCCCTGCCTTGTACCCAATAAATACAGATGCTTCTGGACGTTCGGGGCCTCACCTGTCTCTGCACATAGGTGGCACAGCGCCCCCCTCCCCACCCCCCGAGCCCAGCTGCTTTTTTCCAGTTTTTCTGTGTCCTGCCTCATTTCTTGGATCCTGCGCTTCGGCACAGCTATAGGGGACACCCCACAACCCTGTGGGGCCAATAGCCCTACACCGAGTAGCTGGGATTACAGGTGTGCACAACCATGCCTGGCTAATTTTTTATACTTTTAGTGGAGATGGGGTTTTGCCCTGTTGGCCCAGCTGGTCTTGAACTCCTGGCCTCAAGTGATTCACCCACCTAGGCCTCCCAAAGTGCCGGCATTACAGGCGTGTGCCCCCTCACCTGGTCCAGGGACCCCTGTTCTAAAGTCATTAATTCCCCCTCCCGAAAGTTTAACTCATCAAAAATAATATTTGATGGACACTGTGTTCACCAGCCCCCGTTTTTTCCCCCCAAGTACTTACCCAATAAACAGAGATAGTTGGGTTCTATTAATCTGGATAGCTTTGTGACCTGGTTCAGGATGTTGTAAAGCTCTGTCGGTTCACACAAAACCAAACGAGGCATCCTACTGGGAAGAATTAGAATGCACAGTGTAACACACCTCTTTCTATTTTAGATGAGTGATCACAAAGTAATATATTGAATTCAGCTCTTTTTTTTAAACATCCTTCAAACAAAGATGACAGTAATCATGTAAGTGATCAGGAATGCTTCAAAACTGTGGAGTGAAATGTGTGCAGAGGAGAATAAAATCTTAAATACAACGTATCTAGCCAGGCATGGTGGCTCATGCCTGTAATCCCAGGACTTTGGGAGGCTGAGGCAGGTGGATCACTTGAGGCCAGGAGTTTGAGACCAGCCTGGCCGACATGACAAGACCCTGTCTCTACTAAAAATACAACAAAACTTGGCAGGGTGCGGTGGCTCACATCTGTAATCCTAGGACTTTGGAAGGCTAAGGCAGGTGGATCACCGGAGGTCAGGAGTTCAAGACCAGCTGGCCAACATGGTGAAACCCTGTCTCAACTAAAAATACAAAAATTAGCCAGTCATGGTGGTGAGCACTTATAGTCCTAGCTACTCAGGAGGCTGAGGCAGAAAA
>NW_016107397.1:1430549-1435213 GCF_001604975.1 Cebus imitator
AAAAAAAAAAAAAAAAAAAAAAAAAAAAAAAAAAGTAGGATCCATTGTCACAGGAGTACCTAAGACGAAGTTCTCACCTAGTTGGAGGAATGGGACAAGGGTTGTTAAGGATGGGACTGCTAAACTGAGACAGGAGGCTGGACAAGAGAAAGAGGGAGAGAGGGTGAAACAGAGGATAAGGACATTCTCCTGGGGGCAGGGGCAAGTGCAGTCCCTGGGAGAGTCCAAAGGAGCCTGGTGTGGCTCCACTAAGAGCTGGATACGACACTGCAGCGGCCAGCACAGGTTGTCTGTGTTAGGGATCCCAACAGTCACTGCTGGCTGGAAAATCGCTGGTGTGTACAGAGCTAGGCTTGAGTTCCAGTTGGCAGAGCTGCTCTTGGAACACTGCCTCCTGGGCCCAGTTGTTTCTGGAAGGGTCAGGCCTGTGCAGCAGCTTCCTGCAGGAAGGCTACCTTTTATTTTATTTTTGAGACAGGGTCTTGTGCTATCATCCAGGGTGGAGTACAGTGGTATTGAAGAGGGAAAAGAAAAATTAATAAAACATAATATAAAAATTGATACAGGAAAGAGCAGCAGAAATTAAATTTTTCTTATACAAGCAAACTTCCCTGAGTCCTTCCCCCTCCTGTGGAATGCATCCTGCCTTGCAAGTTTTTCAAGTTTATAAATTCTTGTATTCTTTTCTCTATAGCTGATAACTGTTAAGTTTCTGTAACACAACAAAGGTCATAAGAAATGCCTGAGCAGGCTGGACTCCAGCCTTCCAGGTGCTGCAGTGGAGGCCAACAGGTAAGGCCCGTGCTGGAATCCTTGAGCTCTACAGACAGCAAGCATCTGTGCTGCATAGCAAAAGTTAAATGTAAGCCTGGGTTACATGCCTTGTCATTGCTTGATAAATTGTCTTTGTTCTCACCTGCAAACTTATTTTTGTGCCACTGTATACTTCAGGTATAAAAAGTCAAGCTCTGTCTTTGTGGGGTATGTAGCCATTTTGGATGTGAATCTGAGCTGGGCCGGTGTACTCCTAAAATAAACTCCTTCTGCAACCTCAACGGTCTCTCCAGTCTCGAAAATTCTGCAACATGTCTGGGGACTCATCTGGGACTAGAGATGACAGGCTTGCTATCTCCTTTGCCTGTGAGGCCAGGGCCCCGAGTCAAGGGAGACCCGAGAACCTAGGTGCCAACCGGAGGCTTCTCTCAAGAAGATCAGCTCTCCCAAGTCCCGGTGCCTTCCCTGGGCAGTGCAGAGGAACCGGGAAGAGGCTGCGGAATGACTTTAGGATCAGCATGCTGTAGGAACCACAGTAAGACATCTGGGGCTTAAAGAAAAGGAAAGTTCTGGAGCTTCAGTCACCTTCTAGGGAAGTGACTAGTGACCCTACCTAGTAGGGCTAGGGGAAGCAAGAGTGGCTACCTGATTCAAGTGAAACTCACCTAACTGGAACTTGATCAGCTTCAGTGATTAATGCAACCCAGTAGGGCTGGGGGAGGAGAGAGCAGCTCACTGATTCGGATGAAACTCACATACCCACCAACACAGAAAAGGAAAGGCAAAAACTGGGAAGGGGAGGTGTGTGAAAGTGTGTGAAAGAGATGGTTCCCAGAGGAACCAACGCGGGTAGTGACGTGAGGGACGCAGGTCCCTTAGGGTGGACTGTGCGCTCTGAGGTAAGCATAGGACCGACCAGATCTAGGGCGATTCCGCGTACAGCCATAGGAGCTGCACTAGGACTGCAGCTGTCGTGGAGGGATTAAGGCGCTCTCCCTGACTAAGCAGTGCCTGAAACTCCTGTAGCGGGACCTGATTTGGCCTGTCCAGAACAAAAGGCTGGGTGGTAGCGTGCCGCAAGGGAGATGGGAGGAAAAGCATTGAAACCAACTCCACTGGAGTGCGTGCTGAGTAACTTTAAGAAAGGTTTTGGAGGAGATTACGGGGTTAAACTAACACCTCAAAGGCTAAGAACTGTGAATTGGAATGGCCCTCTTTCAATGTTGGGTGGCCAGCCGAAGGGACAATAGATTGTGAAGTGGTTGACCGTATGTATTAGGTAGTGACTGGGGTCGGAGGACAATCTGGACATCCTGATCAGTACCCATACATTCACTCCTGGCTAAATGTAATACAATTAAACCCCAAGTGGCTCCATCCCTATCAGTGTACTGTAAGACTTTAGTAGCGCTGGCTGAACCCTAGGCAGTAAAGGAAACCACAGTGCCCCTCACCCAGAAAGCAGGAGAGGGGAAGCAGGAAAGACAAGAAAAACCAGTCCTACAAGCCCATCCAGAGGAGAGAGAATGCCCACCCCCTTATGTACCAATATAACCATCTTTGGCTAATCTGAGGCAAGGTGAAAGAAAGGAAAAGCAGCTGGAGAAGCAGGCTGCGCCACCCCTTGGCAAGGAATGGAAATACATACCCACAGAAACCAAGGAAACAGGAAGACACAGTTCTCGTAGACTCCAGCCCGGCCGCACCCAAGCCTTGCAGATGCCCCTCTGGGAGACCAGGTCACTTTACCAGGATTCTGATGGCCAAGTCAGAGGTGGGGAAAGGCTCTTTACCCACGAGCCCTCCACCACTGACCTCCCAAACTGGAAACAACACACCCCCTCCTACACGGAGAAGCCCCAAGCCATTACTGATCTAATGCCGTCTATCTTCTTGACTCACAACCCTACATAGGCAGACTGCCAGGAGCTCCTGTTCACGCTGCCCGTTAACAGAGGAGCGGCACAGAGTAGCCCAGGCAACGCTCCAATACCTGGAGGGCAATGCCCCAGCAGGCACGGTTGATGCCCGCCAATATGCCATGGAACATTACCTGATGACAGATCCCCAGTGGGACCCCAGTGAGGCAGAAGGATGACAACACCTGAGAGCATTTAGGGAGGCCCTTCTAAATGGAATCAAGGCCGGAGGGAAGAAGGCCCTGAATATGGGGACGATTTCCGAGGTTGGTGAGAAGGCAGATGAAGGCCCAGGTGAGTTCTGTGAAAGGCTCTGTGAGGCATACCGACTCCACACTCCGTTTGATCCAGAGGCAGAAGTCCGTGCATGGTGAACGCAGCCTCTTAGGCTCAGGGCGATATTAGAAGAAAGCTCCAGGAACTGGAAGGGTTTAAGGTGTGACTGCCACTCAGCTCATACAAGTGGCTCACAAAGTGCTCATCAACCGGGAGGAAGAGGCAAAAAGGGAGGCTAGGAGGGAAACGGATCAGAGGCTTAAACGAAAGGCCGACCTGCTAGTGGTGGCCCTCATGGAAAGGGGGGCAAATGCCATGAGGGCTCACAGCCATGGTCGAGGACGAGAGAGAGGTTTAACTCGAGAAGACTTTGAGAATCAGCCTAAGCTAGGGAAGGATCAGTGTGCAATATGCAAAAGGAAAGGAAACCGGAAGAATGAATGCCCGAAAGGGAGGCAGGCGACATTAATGAGAGACAGAAAAAGACACAGAATTGAGAAGCAAGTTGCTGCACCCTAGATGATCAGGACGCCGACCTCATCCGTCTGGCAGGAGCTGAGAGCTATGAGGACTGAGACAGGCCGGGCTCCATTTCTTTAGGCCCCCAGGAGCCTATGGTCAGAACAGAGGTAGGGGGCCAAGAAATAGGCTTCATAATAGACACAGGTGCTGAACACTCAGTAGTAACTCAACCAATTGGAACACTAACTAAATCATGCTACTATAATTGCAGTCACAGGCGTGGCAGAGAAAAGGCCTTTCTACCCATCAAAAAGGTGTGTTATTAGAGGATGGGAAGTCCAGCATGAATTCTTACACCTCCCAAACTGCCCGGTCCCTTTGTTAGGGAGAGACCCGCTTCAGAAACTACAGGCACAGATCTCCCTTAAACCGCAAAGAAATGTAACTTTAGATCTCACCAAGTCTACGGCCATGGTGCTAGCCCTGACTGTGCGACAGGCTGAGGAATGGAGACTGTGCCCTAAAATGATGCAAGCGCCAAACTGCCCCATAGCCCCAGAGGAAGAAACTACGTTGGCCAGGCTAATAGCAAAATTCCCGGAGGTCTGGGCTGAAACTAACCTGCCTGGGTCAGCAGTAAATCATGCTCCAATTGCAGTAGAATTAAAACCAGGTGCCAACCCTGTCTGACTTTTGTCAGTACCCCTTGCCTCATGAAGCCATCAGAGGTATATGTAAACACACAGAATGACTTCAGAACCATGGCATTCTGGTGCCATGCCAGTCACCCTGGAACACTCTGCTCCTACCAGTGCAGAAGCCAACAAAAAAACCTCATATGCCAAGAGTATATGACTACAGGCCAGTACAGGATTTGCGAGCCATCGACGAGGCGACGGTCACTATTCATCCAGTAGAGCCAATCGCCTACACTCTAATAACTCTTATTCTGGCAAGTGCAGCCTGGTTTACTGTGCTAGATCTAAAAGATGCCCTTTTTTGCCTCCGTCTAACACCAATAAGCCAACCATTATCTGCATTCCAATGGGGCAATTTTCAACTCACTTGGGCCAGACTTCCGCAGGGGTTTAAGAACTCTCCCACTGCCGGGCACAGTGGCTCAAGCCTGTAATCCCAGCACTTTGGGAGGCCGAGGCAGGTGGATCACGAGGTCAAGAGATCGAGACCATCCTGGTCAACATGGTGAAACCCCGTCTCTACTAAAAACTACGA
>NW_016107397.1:1435228-1453138 GCF_001604975.1 Cebus imitator
GGGCATGGTGGCACGTGCCTGTAATCCCAGCTACTCAGGAGGCTGAGGCAGGAGAATTGCCTGAACCCAGGAGGCGGAGGTTGCGGTGAGCCGAGATCGCGCCATTGCACTCCAGCTTGGGTAACAAGAGCGAAACTCCGTCTCAAAAAAAAGAACTCTCCCACCATCTGCGGGGGAAGCACTGGCAACAGATCTTAAGGCCTACGCTCCTCCCAACAAACAGTGTGTCCTATTGCAGCACGTGGATGATCTTCCGCACGTGGATGATCTTCTCTTAGCAGCCCCAACCTGGGAGATTGTTATCAAGGGACACAAAGACTGTTCCACCTGTTAAGGAAAGTAGGATAAAAGCATCAGGAAAGAAAGCCCAAGTCTGCCTAAGTGCTGGGTACCTAGAATTTAGCATAAGCCAAGGGAAGCAAAGTCTAGGTGTGCCCTGGGTCAAGGCTGTTTGCAGCCTTCCAACCCCAACCTGCAGGCGTCATATTACAGAGTTTTTAGGGCAGCAGGGTTCTGCTGTATCTGGATTCCACACTTCTCACTTACAGCAAAGCCCTTAAATGAAGCCACAAAATGGGGGAAAAAGAACCTTTCCTTTGGGGAACTGAACAGGAAAAGGCGTTTAAATGAGTTAAGCAAGGCTGAGAACTGAGGCCCCGGCTCCAGGACTAGCAGACGTGACCAAGCCTTTCTTCTTATACATACCTGAATGGAAAGGAATGGCCACTGGGGTCTTAACTAAGTCCTAGGATCTTGGCACTGCCCAGTGGCCTACTTATCTAAACAATTAGTTGTGGTGGCACGAAGATGGCCCCCCTGCCTTAAGGCATTGGCTGCCACAGCCCTGTTGGTGAAGGAAGCAGACAAACTGACCGAACCGTTTAATCTCCCGAGCCGCTTGTGCAGCACGTGACTGTACCAGTGCCGATCTCAGTCCTAACCTTAACGGATCAAAGAGGACACCACTGGCTGTCAAATCCGAGGAGGACCCAAGATCAAAGGCTCTTATGCGAGAATTCTCACATAACTCTAGAGACCATAAAGACCCTCAACCCAGCCACCCTGCTTCCCAGAGAACCAGGGGCCCCGCTCCATGACTGCACAGAAACAACAGATCAAGTGTTCTCCAGCCAGAAGGATCTTACGCCCCGTCCAGGACCCAGATGTAGAATACTTCACTGATGGGAGCAGCTCCATAAAGGAAGGAAATATGCGGGCTGAGAATACAGTAGTAACTTTGGACTCTAACAGAAGCCCGATGCTTGCCAACAGGAACATCAGCCCAGACAGTAGGATTAATAGCTTTAACCAGAGCAATATCACTGGCAAAGGGCAAAAGAGCCAACAGATACACTGACTCCAAATATGCATTTGCCACCCTGCATGTGCATGGGGGTATCTACAAAGAGGGCTCTTAACAGCCCAAGGGACAGACAAAGCATCCAGGAGAAATTCTGCAGCTTTTAGATGCAGTATGAGCACCAAAAGAAGTAGCCATTATATGTCGTAAGGGCCACCAAAAAGGAGGAACACCGGAAGCTGAAAGAAAGAGAAAAGCAGACAGGGAGGCCAAGCGGTCAGTGTGGGTGGTGCCCCACCATCCCACACAGAGGCCAGGAAGGCTGCCTGTGCCATGACCCTCCTCCCCAAGACACTGTGTTCACCAACTCCCAACTCCAAATGACAAGGCATCATTTGCTTGGGAAGCAGGGAATTATACTAAAGAAGGATGGTGGAAGTTTGTAGATGGGAAATCAGCCATTCCTAAGGTAACAGCCCCCAAATTTGTGAAACAATTCCACCAAGAAACTACCTACTTTCCCCCATTGCTATGTCCTTACTCACTAGCCGAAGAATAGTCTCTGGTCCTCTAGATAAAAACCCAGCCCCAGGGATCTCCTTCTGTAGATCCTTCTCCTTCTCAAAGCAGGGACTCTACCTGGTCAGGCAGGAACTGCCCCTCACCCACTGGTAACATGCTAGAAGGACGAGAGCAGTCCCTGAACCAAATGGCATGACTCTGAGGGCAGACTTATCCCTGTGAACTGAAATTAGGGCACCTCTAGCCTTGGGTAAATTGAGGACTTAGCACGGGTAACCATCCCATTTGGTGCTACTCTGAACCCTGAAGTTTATTTTTTTGAGACAATCTCACTCTGTTCCTCAGGCTGGAGTGCAGTGGCACGATCTCAGCTCATTGTAACCTCCAATCCTGGGTTCAAGTAATTCTCTCACCTCAGCCTCCTGAGTAGCTGGGATCACAGGCATGCACCACCACACCCGGCTGATTTTCGTATTTTTAGTAGAGACGGGGTTTCACCGTGTTGGCCAGGCTGGCCTCAAACTCCTGACCTCATGTGATCTGCCCACCTTGGCCTCCCAAAGTGCTGGGATTGCAGGTGTGGGCCACCGTGCCCGGCCCCTGAAGAGTTTAGATGTCTTTGGCTCCACCAATTGGGCCCTTAAGAATATTCTGATGTATCGTGAATTTACATAAAATATTAAAGTAATACAGATGAGTTTTTGCCAGAACTATTTTCCTTTGTGAATCCATTAAGCCACTTTAATTCCTTAATTGATTTTCTGTATGTCACAGCCAGTTTCAATTTTTTTCACTTTCAATTTTGATTAAATTTATTTCTCCCAAGATCAAATCTTTTCCATGTGAATTTTTTTTTTTTGGGGGGGGGAGGGACGGAGTTTTATTTTGTTTTGAACTATCTTGCCCGGCCTGTATTAATTACTTCTACCAAGTCTCATTTTCATCGTGACCTGTTCAAAACAGCAGAGTCAAAATGACAAGTTTAAGACATCCTCCTTCACGCGGGACTCTCAACACAGCACAGCTCTCCTTAAGAGACCTTTGGTGGAGTGTGGTAGCTCACACCTGTAATCCCAGCATATTGGGTGTCCAAAGCAGATCACCTGAGTCCAGGAGTTCAAGACCAGCTTGGACAACACAGTGAGCGCCCGTCTCTACAAGAAAAAAAAAAAGTTTAGGTCAGGCGCAGTGGCTCACACCTGTAATCCCAGCACTTTGGAGGCCAAGGCAGGCGGATCACCTGAGGCCAGGAGTTTGAGACCAACCAGCCTGACCAACATGGTGAAACCCCATCTCTATTAAAAATACAAAAAATTAGGCCGGGCGCAGTGGCTCAAGCCTGTAATCCCAGCACTTTGGGAGGCCGAGGCAGGTGGATCACAAGGTCAAGAGATCAAGACCATCCTGGTCAACATGGTGAAACCCCGTCTCTACTAAAAATACAAAAAATTAGCTGGGCATGGTGGTGCGGCCCAGCTACTCAGGAGGTGGAGGTTGCAGTGAGCCGAGATTGCACAACTGCACTCCAGCCTGGGTGACAGCGAGATTATGTCTCAAAAAAACAAAAAATTAGCCTGACATGGAGGCACACACCTGTAATCCCAGCTACTCAGGAGGCCAAGATAAGAGAATCACTTGAGCCCAGGAGGTGGAGGTTGCAGTGAGCCGAGATTGCACAACTGCACTCCAGCCTGGGTGACAGAGTAAGACTCCATCTCAAAAAATAAACAATTTAAAAATCTAAAAATTAGCCAGGCATGGTGGTGTGCGCCTGTGGTCCTAGCTACTGGGGAGGCCTAAGCAAGAGGATCACTTGCACAAAGGAATCTGAAGTTGCAGTGAGCCGTGATTGCACCACTGTGCTCCAGCCTGGGCAACAGCAAAACCTTGTTTCAAAAAAATAAAAACCAGACAGAGAGAGACTCTCAGAGCATTTAGTATGATAGTTCTTGCAGAGGGATGGACAGGCAGGTGGGTGAGGTAGTCAGAGAGAGTACTTCATAGGGATCTGGCTTGCTGAGGGTGAAAGACAGACCTTCCTATGAACTGATCCCTCTGAGAAATCCACATAGCTTTCTGGGGGGCAAGCAAAGCTACTTACTTTTTTTCCCTGAGATGGAGTCTCTGTTGCCCAGGCTGGAGTGCAGTGGCGCAATCTTGGCTCACTGAAACCTCCACCTCCCGGGTTCAAGTGATTCTCCTACCTCAGCCTCCCGAGTAGCTGCAATTACAGGTGTGCGTCACCACACCTAGCCACTTTTTTTCTTTTTTTTTTTTTTTTTTGAGACAGAGTCTCACACTGTCGCCAGGGCTGGAGTGCAGTGGCGTGATCTCACTGTAACCTCCGTCTCCCAGGTTCAAGTGATACTCCTGCCTCAGCCACCCAAGTAGCTTGTATTACAGGCATCCACCACCAAGCCCAACTAATTTTTTGTATTTTTAGTAGAGACAGGGTTTCACCACGTTGGCCAGGCTGGTCTCAAATTCCTGACCTCACGTGATCCGCCCACCTCAGCCTTCCAAAATGCTGGGATTATAGGTGTGAGCCACCATGCCCAGCCCAAAGCCACTTACTGTCAAGAAAGCAGGGTGCCAGCACAGGCCTTGTCCTTGCAGACAGTACACCCACCAGGGGGAAGGTCTTTCACCTTCCACATGATGACCTAGCCTGGCCTTCAAACCAGGGGTTCGTGTGTGGCTCTCTCCCCGAGTCAGCCCAGAGTGGTCCAGAAGCAGTTAGGCTGGCAAGCTCCCCTCCAGTTGACAGCATGTGCCTATACTTGGGGAAAACAGCTAACTGGGAAGGGTGTTTCATTAGAGGTTGCCAGAGCCTGTGACTAAGCAGGGACCCAGCCAGATCCAGCTCATCTCCCTGCCTCCCTGTGCCTGCCCAACACCCGGGGAACTTCCATCCTGACTAATGGCGGAGGTGTCAGAGGCTGGGTCTGACCACAGGCTTCTCGTAGGAGCTCTATGACACCAAGGGCTTGACATAGTGCTCAGCTGCCAACCCACCCCAAACTCCCAGACAGTCCAGGTGGGCACGATTGGTGGGCATTTGCTTCTGGTGGAGAAGAGACAATACTTGATGACCCTGGAGAAGCCAGACCATGAGCTTCACTTTGGGATCCTGGCTCAGGCTAAACAGCACAGGTTAAGAATGAGTCCACAACCAATCCCCACCACTGTTCTGGTTCTCGGTGGTAAGCTCAGGCTGTGCCAGGATGACCAAGGCTTAAACAGTGACAGGCATTAGGCATCAATGCCCTCACCTGTAAGCTAATAACACACACTGGAAAAGCTATAGGATCATTCAAGAGCTAAATGTCAATTGCCTAGCACTGGGCCTGACACATAGCGGGAGCTTAGGAAATAGCAATTCCTTTAGTCCTACCCTCTCAGTTTTTCCCTGAAATAGGAGCTCACTCTGTTGCCAAGGCTGGCATGCAATGGCACAATCTTGGCTCACTGCAGCCTCAAGCTCCTGGGCTCAAGCGATCCTCCCACCTCAGCCTCCTGAGTAGCTGGGGCTACAGGTGCGTGCCACCACACCTAAGTTTTTATTTACTATTATTTATTTTAGAGACATAGTTTTACCATGTTGGCCCGGCTGGTCTCGAACTCCTGACCTCAGGTAATCTGCCCACCTTGGCCTCCCAAAGTGCTGGGATTACAGGCGTGAGCCACCGCACCCGGCCAAGTTTTTATTTTTTGTAGACAGGGTCTCGCTTCTGGAAGAGAACCGTGGGGAAGAACAGAGAGGTTTGAATGAAGGAATATGAGGTGTTTGGTTCTGTGGAATATGAGGTGCTCCACTGTCATCCCAGAAAAACCTCCCTACTCCCTATGTGACTTCAAGGCTGTCAGGACCAGCTTTATGTTTGGAAATTGAATGTTGCCTTGGGAATTGAATGATCATCACTCACTGCAGCCTCAAACTCCTGGGCTCAAGTGAACCTCCCACCTCAGCCTCCTGAGTAGCTGGGACTACAAGTGTGTACCAGGCTGAAGTGCACTCACCACAACCGCTGCCTCCTGTGGTTCAAGCAATTCTCCTGCCTCAGGAGAATTTATTTTGAATTAAAGGCCTAGTTTTGATTATTAACGTGAACTGAACATTGTGGCTATTGCATTAAGTCTGCCCTGGTAACCAGATGGAATCCAAGGGCAAAGATTAAAAGACAGCTGTTTTATGATTGAACTCTGCTTCTTGACTGTGGAAACTACTTGTTCAATGCAAGTTTCCCTTGCAAAGCACCAGGTAAAATCAATGCCTACCACACAGTGCTTGATACAGCAGCCATTAAGACTGTCGTTAATTATCTTGGTATTCCTTAGAGGCAGATAGGAGCTGAATGTGACACTTTTTTTCCTTTGATATAGGGTCTCATTCTGTCACCCAGACTGGGGTACAGTGGTGCAAACACAGCTCACCACAGCCTTGACCTCCCAGGCTCAATCCTCCTGCCTCAGCTTCCTAACTGGGACCCCAGGCACATGCCTGGCTAATTTTTATTATTTGTAGAGAGAGGGTCTCCCTGTGTTGCCCAGGCTGGTCTCGAACTCCTGGGCTCAGGCGATCCTCCCACCTTGCCCTTCCAAAGTGCTGGGATTCCAGGCATGAGCCACACTGCACCGGTCAAGTGGGAGGCTTTCCTAGCAGTCAAGTTGTTTGGGATGGCCCAAGCAGAAGGCTGGGGAGGAAGCAAGTTCCTCTTCTGTGGAGATGCTGACTTGGGAGGGATGTGGAGGAAACTGAGTTCCAGGTGTGGGAGCCTGAGAATCTGCGATTCTAGTTGACTGCTCATGGTTTCAACTCTCCCCCTCGACAGAGTGACTTCTGCCCTGGCCTCTCAGTTTCAATCCCACATTTCCTTTTTTTTTTTTTCCCCCTTAAATGAGACAAGGTCTTGCTCTGTCACCTGTGCCAGAATGCAGTGGCACAATCATGGCTCACTGCAGCCTTGATCTCCCTGATGGCTTCAGCTCAAGCGATCATTCCAAGTCAGCCTCTCGGGAAGCTGGGACTACAGACTCACACCACTACGCCCAGAGAATTTTCGTACTTTTTTTTTTTTTTTGGAGACAGTTTCGCTCTTGTTGTCCAGGCTGGAGTGCAATCGTGTGATCTAGGCTCACTGCAACCTCCAAGTCCTGGGTTTAAGTGATTCTCCTGCCTCAGCCTCCTAGGTAGCTGAGATTACAGGCACCTGCTACCACACCCAGCTGATTTCTCGTATTTTTAGTAGAGATGGGGTTTCACTATATTAGCCAGGCTGGTCTTGAACTCCTGACCTCAGGCGATCCATCCATCTCAGCCTCCCCAAGTGTTGGGATTACAGGCATGAGCCACCATGCCTGGCTGAATTTTTTTACTTTTTGTAGAGGTAGGGTTTTGCCATGTTACCTAGGTTGGTCCTGAAATCCTGAGCTCAAGTGATTGTCCGCCTTGACTGCTCAAAGTACTAGGATAACAGGCATGAGCGCAGCCCAGTCCACTGATAGTTCTATATGGCTAACTCAGCATCACTCCCAATTCTAAAATGGAGCTCTTTATTTTTCCTCCAGCCAGCTCTCATTTAGCATAACCCAACTTCCCTCTTTCAGTATGTATTTCCCACACCCCCTTTCATTCATTTCTCAAACCCAGGTGAGCACAAACAAACCCATTCTTCCCATGAGACCTCTCCCATACTGGTCCCACCCTCTCCATTCCTACGGCCACCACCATAATTCAGACCTTTGTCATCTCATAAAACAGATTCCTAAACAATCTCCCTGCCCTCCTTTTTTTCCCTGGGAATCCTTAGCATACAAGATCAGTCTAATCTTCCGCACACACAGTTCTGGAGGTGTCATAAAAGTCTTTGATTGGCCAGGCATGGTGGCTCATGCCTGTAATCCCAGCACTTTGGGAGGCTGACTCCGGCAGGTCACTTGCGGTCAGGAGTTCGAGACCAGCCTGGTAAACATGACAAATCCCTGTCTCTACTAAAAAAACAAAAATGAGGGGCATGGTGGTACACACCTGTAATCCCAGCTACTCAGGAGGCTGAAGCAGGAGAATTGCATGAACCTGGAGAAGGAGGCTGCAGTGAGCCGAGATCATACCACCGTATTTCAGCCTGGGCAACAGAGTGAGACTCCCATCTCAAAAAAAAAAAAAAGCCTTCCCAAGAAACGAAATACAAACTTCTCAGCTAACATTCATAGGACCAGCATGATCTAGTTTTTTCCCAACCTGCTGTTTCCAGCTGTACCTAAAACCATTTCTCTCCCCCAATTCACTGAGGCCCACTCTCAGCCCAGTCGCATGTTGGACAAAAGACACAGAGATCAAAGACTTAGTATCTGGCTCCGAGGTGCTCTGTTCTGACGACAAGACAGAGGGGTAAATAATTACCAGAGGACACAGTCAGTGATAAGGGACACTGCCTGTCCTAATACCCCCACTCCAAAATAAACGACCTATACCCTGTCCCCTGAATACTGGCCTGTGCTTTTTTCCCCCCTCCAGGTTATTTGGCCCTTTTTCCTCCTTTCCTGTCTACACACTTCCCATTGTTAAATGCCCAGGCCCTAGTGTCCCTCCTTTGAGAATTCTGATTCCCAGGCAAGGGATCTCTCCCTCCTCTGGAGTTGAGAATGTTCCACTGAGAAATACCTACTCTTCCAGCATGTCTCAGCTTATCTGGCTCTGTGTGTGTGTCTTTTTTGAGATGGAGTTTATCGCCCAGGCTTGAGTGCAATGGCACGATCTTGGCTCACAGCAACCTCCACCCCCTGGGTTCAAGTGATTCTCCTACCTCAGCCTCCAGGGTAGTTAGGACTACAGGTGGGCACCACCACGCTGGGCTAATTTTTGCATTTTTAGTAGAGACGGGGTTTCACCATGTTGGCCAGTCTGGTCTCGAACTCCTGGCCCCAAGTGATCTGCCCACCTCAGCCTCCCATAGTGCTGGGATTACAGGCATGAGCCACCGTGACTGGAGGTGTTTTTTTAATTTTAAAACTATAGAGATGGGGTCTTGCTATGTTGCCCAGGCTAGTCTCACACTTCTGACCTTAAGTGATCCTCCCACCTTGGCCTCCCAAAATGCTGGGATTATAGACATGATCCAGCCACATCTCAGATTTGGAAGGTCCTCTCTCACACAGCCCCTATCCCCAGCCCAGTCCTGGGTTAGATCTACTTCCTCTGCCTCCCTATAGCAATTCACACTTCTATTGTTGTTTATTTGTGCTGCTTGCAATTTACTTGTCTCTCCCTAGACTCCAAGCTCCTTGTAGGCAGAGAATGTGTAGATCCTGTTCAGAGTTGAATACTCAGCTCCCAAATTGGGCTGGCATATCTTTTTAAATATATATATTTTATTTTTTTGAGACAGAGTCTCACTCTGTCACCCAGCCTGGAATGCAGTGGCTCAATAATTTTGGCTCACTGCAATCTCCAGCTTCCAAGTTCAAGCAATTCTCCTGCCTCAGCCTCCCGAGTAGCCGGGATTACAGGCGCATGCCACCACGCCCGGCTAATTTTTTGTGTTTTTAGTAGAGACGGGTTTCACCATGTTGGCCAGGATGGTCTCGATCTCCTGACCTCATGATCCACCCGCCTTGGCCTCCCAAAATGCTAGGATTACAGGCGTGAGCCACTCTGCCCAGCCAAAACTTTTTTTCTTTTAAAAATGAAATATAGAGATAGGGTCTTGCTATGTTGCCCAGGTTGGTCTCAAACTCCTGGGCTCAAGCGATCCTCTGGCCTCGGCATCCCAAGATGGTGGGATTATAGGGGTCAGCCACTGCCCCCAGCCAGGCTGGCATATCTTAGAAGTTCAATAAAAAAGTGGAAGAGAGGAAAGAGTACAGCATTCGCCATGAACTCTTGTATTGATACCTTCTTTAGCACTTCTGCCGTTATTGCCACTCCTGTTTTCCCAACCACTGGCCCCAGGCTGCCTTAGTCATTGGTCCCAGCTGGGTTCATACATGCCTCTATCAGGGTGGCAACCTGTGGCACATCGATCAGCTCCACTCGACTGAGAAACTTTTTTCAAGGTAAGGACTGTGTCGGAGACATCTCTGTATGTCCAGAAAATAGCACGGGGGCACGGAATGAAGCTCATAATTTACAGATTTAGGCCAAGAGCAATGGCTCATGCCTGCAATTCCAGCACTCTGGGAGACACAGGCAGGCGATCACTTGAGGTCAGGAGTTCAAGACCAGCCTGGCCAATATGGTGAAACCCCATCTCTACTAGAAACATAAAAATTAGCCAGGCATGGTGGTGCACGCCTGTAGTCCCGGCTATTTAGGAGACTGAGGCGGGAGAATCGCTTGAGCCTGGGAGGAGGAGGTTGCAGTGAGCCAAGATCGTGCCATTGCAATCCAGCCTGGGCTACAGAGCGAGACTCCGTCTCAAAAATAAATTCATAGATTGAAATGACAAACTCCTTGTGAGCAGGGAATTCTACTCGACTTTCTGTCTGCATAAACTCTGCATATCCGCTAGGCCTCGGCCACAGGGTCTTTATTCGTACAGCAGAAACAGTGGGACCGTGTTCAGAGCACTGCTGGGCAGGCTAGAGAAGGTAGGAACTACATGACCACGGAAGTTGTTGGCTCTGTAACCTATTTGCTCATCCGGAACACAGAGTAGTGGTCCTCTAAAGCTCGCAGGGCTGGAGGTCGCCATTATCAGCAGTGGCGTGGCTATAAAGCTTTGTAAACCTGAACGCAAGGGTCTCTGCAACTTGGGGGACGACGGCCCGGATCTGACTACACGGCCCCTTCCTCCCACCCCGCCCAAGGACTCTCAGCCTTCCCTGGACCTGCCTTTCCGGAGCTCAGAGCCCTCTCTGGCCTCCAGGGGCGGGAGGGATGGGTTTGGCCGAGGTCTGGGGCTCGGGTCTGGGACGCATTCCAACTCCCGGCTCCGAGCCTCTGCCTGGGGCCCCACCTGGAAAAATGGCTCCTCTAAGTCGCTTCCAGCCTAAAGCCCGTCCTCTTCCACCTCTCAGGTGCGAACTGTCCCTCCCACTGCGACCGCCGGTCCCCCACCGGCCACACAGACGGCCACGCTAAGCCCCGGCAAGAAACACCTCGGTTACCAACCGCGTCCCGGAGCCTTCCACTCCGACTCCCGGAAGTGGCCGTGATCTCACGAGATCAGGGAGGTGACCGCAACCGGAAGTCCTGTCACTCTCGCGAGGTCCCACGGAACGGACCCAGGAGAGCTGCGCAGAGTGGAGGTCGTTGGAGTCACCTGCCGGTGGCCAGCTCCTGTGTCTGCCGGTCCGCGCCCCGCCCGCTCCAGCCATGCTGTCCTCCCTCACCCGGCCTGCCAGCGCCGCTCTCCGCCGCAGCTTCAGCACCTCGGCCCAGGTAAGCCCGACGAGGGGCGGGCTGCATGCGGAGGCCCCCCAGCCCGGGCCACGTGCGTCCCTGGTTCGCCGGCAGCTCTGACCCTCTCCAGGCCAGCCTGGACCGCAGGCTGGAGGCTGTGGCACCCCAGACAGGCCTTGACACTGGCAGGGAGGTGCCGGGGAGAAAGCTCGGGAGAAGGGGACGAGGTAGTCCCGCTCCAGGGCTGGTGCATTTGGCAGGGGTCCCCCAGAGGGCCTGCTTTTGGCCTGTACGCCTCCAAGGTTGGGAAACCAAGGCTCTGGATCTGAAAGTAAACTTACGTTTTTTCTGCAGCTTTCCATTGCCTTGACGTAGCTCCTCCTTGCTGCATCCGTGTGAGTGTGCGTGAATAAAAGAAATCGTGTAATTTTCAACTGCATAGTATGGACAAACCTAGGCACCGAGGCTGGAGAACTGGGCCAAGGTTACACAGCCATTTGGCCAGAGGATTAAAATTCAGCTCTTCTGACCTGAAGACGGCTTCCTCTTAACCTTTTGGAAGGATCTCTTCCGCTGTAGGCGGGACTGAGCTGGCCTCCAGGTGTCTTAACACCGTCCTGGACTTGGTCCACGACCACTTAAGCCAAAGCTATTTTTAGCCGTCTTCTAGGACGGTGGTTCTTAAACTCTGCTGTGTGTCAGAATCACCTGAAAGCTAATAAAGAACGGAGGCCTGGGCTCATTGAAGAAGCGTTTAAGAGCAGGGTTTCTGCATTTTTACCAAGTGAATCGAATTAAACCTAAGCTTGAGTACCCAGGAGGTGCCTGCGTTACCCTTTAATTACAACGCCCAAGAGGGGGATGATTTTAAAGGGGAATCCAAATTTATCATTGAAGTTCTCACTTCCAGTTTACTGTACATCCAGTTCACTTGAAAAATAAATACAAAGCTCCTGGGTTGATGGCTACTTCGCATACCCTTTGCAAGTTGATAATATCATAAGTCAAAAGGCGAGTTTTTAACTTTGTATATTTTCGACTTGCAGTGGGTTCCCACAGGCGACCCCATCATAAGTTGCCAACAACTCTGCTGGGGATTCCAAGATTAAGTGACAAGTGGCACTTGAGATGGGACAGAAACGAGTAAACTTAGCACAGGCGGAGGGGATGAAGGTCTGTGGTGAGGTGTGGGGGAGGGCAGCGGACAGGAAGAATGATGTCCAGAGAGTGGTTGAGGTGTTTTTTTGTTTGTTTTTGTGAGACAGAGCTTCGCTCTTGTTGCCCAGGCTGGAGTGCAATGGTGCGATCTCGGCTCACCCCAACTTCTGCCTCCTCAGTTCAAGGGATTGTCCTGCCTCAGCCTTCTGAGTAGCTGGGATTACAGGCATGAGACACCATGCCCAGCTAATTTTGTGTTTTTTAGTAAAGATGGGGTTTATCCATGTTGGTCAGGCTGGTATTGAACTCCCAACCTCAGGTGATCCACTCGCCTCGGTCTCCCAAAGGGCTGGGATTATAGGCATGATGAGCCACCGTGCCCGGCCTGTGGCTGAGTTTTGGTAGGACTTTCAGATGTTCGACATATCTATTGAGCTAGGTACTGGAAATACAGTGGTGAACAAAACACAGAAGTCCCTGCTCTCATGGAAATTACTAGATATTTTACTGCACTCCCTTCTTATAAGGTATCTTAAAATAGTGATGAACACACAAGAAAAATGGGGATTTTGGGGTACTTGTGTTAAGGAAGAGGAGACCAATTTTATTTTTTTTGAGACAGAGCCTCATTCTGTCGCCCATGCTGGAGTGCAGTGGTATGATCTTGGCTCACTGCAACCAACTCCTGGGCTCAAGCGATCCTCCTGCCTCAGCCTCCTGAGTAGCTGGGATCCACAGGTGTGGGCTATGACACCTGGCTAATTTTTGTATTTTTAGTAGAGATGGGGTTTTGCCATATTGGCCAGGCTGGTCTGAAACTTCTGACCTCAAGTGATCCACCCACCCCGGCCTCCCAAAGTGCTGAGATTATAGGTTTAAGCCACCACTCCCAGCCCAGAAGATTTTTTTTTTTTCTTTAAGGAAATGGAATCTTGTGCCTCAGCTGGAGTGCAGTGGCTCCATCATGGCTCACAGCAGCCTCAACTCTGGGCTCAAGTGATCCCCCATCTCAGCCCCCTGAGTAGCTGGGACTACAGGTGCACAGCACCAGGCCAGCTAGATATTTGAGCATGGGAGTGAAGGATTCAAACTTTGATTTTGGGGAAGGGTGCTCTGGAGGTATCGCTGAGTGCCTGAGTTAGATAATGGAATAGAACGAAGAGGAGGAACGGGTCAGAAGGGTGGTTGAGCGGCCAAGTTCTTCATGTCCTGACTTGATGTCTCTGATAAGGAGGCGGCGGCAGAGGATGGTTCTAAAAGTTTACGTTTTGCGAACACAAGTGCCATTTGGGATGAGGGATAGAGGGAGGGGGGCAGGATAAATGGACAATTGGGTTTGTGGAACCCATGGAATGTCTAACAACTGGGAATGCAGTTTGGGAGTCCTAAAGATTGAAGATATGGGAGTGAGAGTTGAAGATCCAGAAGTGGGTGAGGCTGCCCGACCTCAGGTTCTGAGCGGGTCTGACAGGTTCAAGTTTCCAGGCAGTCAGGGGTTCACCTTTTTTGAAACAGAGTCTTACTCTGTCACCAGGCTGGAGTGCAGTGACACAATCTCGGCTCACTGCAACCTCTGCCTCCCGGGTTCAAGCAATTCTCCTGCCTCAGCCTCCCGAGTAGCTGGGACTACAGGCATGCACCACCATGCCCAGCTAATTTTTGTATTTTTAGTAGACACAGTTTCACTGTGTTGGCCAGGATGGTCTCAACCTCTTGATCCCACTATCCACCTGCCTCAGCCTCCCAAAGTGCTGGAATTACAGTTTGTCTCTTCCCTCACTGGCAGCTACCTGCCTGCCTGCCCAGAACAGGCTCCACTTATCATTTGTGAGTTTAGATTGGAAACAAGCTCCCCTGGGAGTAGCTGGAATTTTGGTCAGACCTTGAGTGAGACCCAGAGGGGAGCCTTTGAATATTTGAATAACAGGAGTGTTTGCTGGATGCGGGGTTTGGATCACTTTCACCCCATCACTTTCCTAGCTGTTGTTCCAAGCTGAAATGCCCAGGGCCAGCTGCTACTTTTGTTGAAAAATGCACACTTTGGATGAAGAGACCTTCCAAACAGGTTTTGTGTGAGCAACATCGCTGTTTATTCACTTGGGTGCAGGTGGGCTAAGGCCAGCATTAGCAAAGGGCAGTGGGATAGCAGTTGGCTTTATAGGTTTGGGTAGTTTTTGGGGGGACGGGGGTATTGCAGAGTAAGTTCAGTTACAGTGGTGGGGGGTAGGGGCAAGGGAGTATACACGACCACAAGTTCAGTTACAACGGCAGGGTTGGGTGAGGGGCTTGTACAGGGAAGCTCCGAAGCCAGGCCATTAGGGACAATGGTGAACGCAGGTGGTGGGTGGGAGACATCAGCCAAGGCAAGCAGGACTTAGACATTCAGGCTCCAGGCTTGCATATGGAGACCTGACAACTTTGCTACTTGTTCTTCTGATGATCCCGGTATGAAGCAGTGATTCTCAAACTGTTTGGCATCAAAATTACCTGGGGAAGATGTCAAAAATGCCAAGGCCTAAGCCCTATCCCGCTCCCAGGAGCCTAGTCCTGGGTAGGCTTCGTTAGCTCAGCAGGTGATTCTGATACAGACCTAAGCTGGAGAACCGGTGTGAGATACTGGAGCCCGAGATGGCAGATCCGACTCACCTAGGAGGGGTGGAGCCTTTTGCAATGTGCATTACCCCATCCACCTGTTGTTAGGCAGCGCCACATCCTGCCTTAGGCTCCAGCCAGAAGTTGCTTCCCTGATTCCCCATCCCTGCAGGGAGTTGATTGCCCTGACCCCATCTTCCCTTTGCACCAGGGGCTCCTGTGACTGTCTTCTCTCCGCTCCTAAAGCATCTCATTACCAGTCTCCTACAGAGCCAGCAGGGGTCTTCCTGCAACCTCAGTTACTGGGAGGGGCTGTTGCTAGGCACTCAGTGTGCTTTTAGTTTTTAAAGCTGCAGGTTGAAGGTAAGGCTGCTATTACCAGTCCAGCTGCCTGATGGAGTCAAGCTTGTTCTTCATGTTTCAGGAGGATTTTGAAGTACCCTGAGGATCACAGCCTCTGTAGACATAAATTCTCCCCATTTGAAAGTAGACCTTTGGAATGAAGGTCCATAATTCTACCAGAATGACACCGATACAAATACGATTATATCTTGCTTCGGCAACTGCAGTGAAAAGAGGCCCAGTGCGATATTTTTGCAGGATAGCATGTGAATCCTTTTCATGCTCATTTCATCCTAAGAGTCCTTTCTCTGTGCCTCTTTTTAGAACAATGCTAAAGTAGCCGTGCTAGGGGCCTCTGGAGGCATTGGGCAGCCCCTTTCGCTACTCCTGAAGAATAGCCCGTTGGTGAGCCGCCTGACCCTGTATGATATCGCACATACACCCGGAGTAGCCGCAGATCTGAGCCACATCGAAACCAAAGCAACTGTGAAAGGTACTGGGTGCGCTGACCCTGGAGACCTGCATCCTCTCCCCAGTAGGTCAGGATCTGAGTTTTGAGTAAGATTCTTAGATGAGGCTAGACACTTAGAGACTTGGGGTTTCCCTGTTTGTTTTACTTTTAAATTTTGCAAGTGATTACACCCTTTTAGACTTGGGTCTATTAAAATTGAAACGGCAGTGTCTTAGAAATACAGGGAGCCAGCCAGGCACGGTGGCTCACGCCTGTAATCCCAGCACTTTGGGAGGCCGAGGCGGGTGGATCACCAGGTCAAGAGATCGAGACCATCCTGGTCAACATGATGAAACCCCGTCTTTACTAAAAATACAAAAAATTGGCTGGGCATGGTGGCGCGTGCCTGTAATCCCAGCTACTCAGGAGGCTGAGGCAGGAGAATTGCCTGAACCCAGGAGGCGGAGGTTGCGGTGAGCCGAGATCGCGCCATTGCACTCCAGCCTGGGTAACATGAGTGAAACTCCGTCTCAAAAAAAAAAAGAAAAGAAATACAGGGAGCCTAATCATCCCATTTTCTACTTTTTCTTTATTTTTATTTTATTTTGAAACAGAGTCTCGCTCTGTCACCCAGGCTGGAGTGCAGTGGCGTGATCTCGGCTCACTGCAACCACCACCTTCCGGGTTCAAGCAATTCTCCTGCCTCAGCCTTCTGAGTAGCTGGGATCACAGGTGTAAACCACCACGGCTGGCCAATTTTTGTATTTGCAGTAGAGATGGGGTTTCACCATGTTGGTCAGGCTGGTCTCAATCTCCTGACCTCATAATGTACCCACCTCAGTCTCCCAAAGTGCTGGGATTACAGGCATGAGCCACCACGGCTGGCCCCATTTTCTACCTTTTCTAATTTGGACTGTAGTATGAGGATGGGGAAGAGGGAAGCGGCGGGAACTCTGGTGAGGGTTTGGGGGCAGTAAGGTGGTGTTCCCAGCTGCAGGCCACCTTCCCTCCATTCCAGGGTTGTCTTGATAGCTCTTCAAAAAGCACAGCCTCTTAGAGAAATCTGCCCGTCCGCTGAAGGCAGTGTCGGATAGCCAGTAAATGTTGTCAAAGAAATCGTTCATTGGACTCGGTGCAGAGGCTCACGCCTGTAATCCCAGCACTTTGGGAGGCCAAGTCAGGAGGAATTGCTTGAGCCCAGGAGTTCAAGACCAGCCTGGGCAACATGACCAACCCCATCTCAACAAAAAAATACAAAAATTAGCCAGACATGGTAGTGGGCACCTGTGGTCCCAGCTACTTGGGATGCTGAGGTGGAAGGATTCCTTGAGTCCAGGAGGTTGAGGCTCCAGTGAGCCCTGATGACTCTACTGCATTCCAGCCTAGGTGAGAGGGCGAGACCCTGTCTCAAAAAAAAAAAAAAAATTCATTTGTGATTATATATGTGTATATATGCTGCTTCTTTAACCTTCACAATGCACATATTTTTTTGAGACAGAGTGTCTTGCTCTGCCTCCCAGACTGGAACATAGTGGTGTGATCTTGGCTCACCACAACCTCCCCTTCCTGGATTCAAGTGATTCTCCTGCCTCAGCTTCCTGAGTAGCTGGGACTACAGGCATGTGCCAATGCTTGGCTAATTTTTGTGTTTTTAGTAGGAACAGGGTTTGGCCAGGCTGGTCTCAAACTCCTGACCTCAAGTGATTCACTTACCTCGGCCTCCCAAATTGCTGGGATTACAGGTGTGAGCAACTGCGCCCAGCCCAAATCCTTGATTAATCATTGTTAAAGCTGTAAGTTATCATGTATTATAGCCCTACTGTTGACCATTGGCTGTTTGCTATTTTCTTCTGTAAATATAGATACATTAATATAAGTTGCGGTACAGATCTTTATCTTTACATCTTGTTTCTTAGAGTTCTAAACATAGAGTTAGTAGGTATAAATATTCACAGCTTTTACTGTGAAGTTCCAAATTGCTGTCCAGAAAGGTTCTACCAATTTCTTTCCCCACGGACAGCATATGAGGATACCACGTATGATGGTGTTTACATGAGTCTGCAGTTGGTGTAAACAACTGGAGAGGCTGCCTGATAAATCATATGTTCATGCACCTTCCAGAGTTCTCTGAACAGCTTTGCCCATTTTTTTTTTTTTTTTTTTTTTTGAAGCAAGTCAGAGATATTGTGTAATTTCATTCAT
>NW_016107397.1:1454188-1468475 GCF_001604975.1 Cebus imitator
TTCCCCTGCCTCATCCTCCTGAGTAGCTGGGATTACAGGCATGCACCACCCTACCTGGCTAACTTTGTATTTTTAGTAGAGAGATGAGGTTTCTCTGTGTTGTTTAGACTGGTCTCGAACTCCCGACCTCAAGTGATCCGCCCACCTCGGCCTCCCAAAGTGCTGGGATTCCAGGCATGAGCCACTATGCCCGGCCAGATTTGCCCATTTTCTTTTGGGCCGTATATTTGAGTTTCCGAAGCCCCCTGCAATAAGGAAAAAGTCAAGATCAAAGCAGATTTTGGATATTGTAGCAAATTTCCCTGAAATCTTTGAAAACATACTTTTTCCTTCAGATGACAGGAGTGAACAGAATGGTATTATTTAGAGTCTGTCGGCACAGGGCGTTTTCTTTCCTGGCCTTCAGTGCCTTCTGATCAAGGAGGTTGGGCTGGCAAACTGGCTCATGCCTGTAATCCCAGTGCTTTGGGAGGCCAAGGTGGGTGGATCACTTGAGGTCAGGAGTTCAGAACCAGCCTGGCCGACATAGTAAAACCCCTTCTCTACTAAAAATACAAAAATTAGCCAAACATGGTGGTGCATGCCTGTAATCCCAGCTACTCAGGAAGCTGAAACAGGAGAATCACATGAACCCGGGAGGTGGAGGCTGCAGTGAGCCGAGATCACGCCACTGCACTCCAGCCTGGGGGACAGAGCAAGACTCCGTCTCAAAAGAAAAAGGAGTTTTCATCAGGGTGTTGGTGAGGGGGAATGAGCAGCTCCTCGAATTCGCACCAGAGTGAGAAGGCCAAGAGTGACTTACAGGTGCTCACGAGTAGGAGGAAGACGGTCGCTCTCGTGGAAGCCTCGAGGGCTGACCCATCCTAGATTGAGGCCTGGGCCGGGAGAGGCTGGGGAAAGCGGGTAAAAGGGGAGGGTTCCTGCCACGGGGATTGTCCGATCACAGGGCAGCAGTCATCAACAGAAGGAAGACCTGGTACAGGTGGGGCCTTTTAGCCTTTCTTGAGGCCATTAGTTGGCATTAAGGCCAGGGGCTGAGCTTTCCAGGCCTCTCTGAATCAGAAGAGGTGAAATTTCTCTTGCGGGATGTTTGTTCTAGGCTACCTCGGACCTGAACAGCTGCCTGACTGCCTGAAAGGTTGCGATGTGGTAGTTATTCCGGCGGGAGTCCCCAGAAAACCAGGTTTGTGTTTGAAAGCCTTGTCTGGTACCTCCCAGGTGAAGATGTGGGCATTAAATCTGTTTTCTGTTAAAAATGGATTTAATCTGATTGCTTTGTTGCAGGAAAAATGGCACCAGCTCCTGTTGCCCATGGGGCAAAGGTCACATCTCTTGGTTGGCCTGGGGTCAAAGTCCTCTTGCCATTCCCCTTGTGCCTCTGTGCACAGACCGCCCTTCCCTCTCCCTGGCCCCACTCTACCTTGGGGGTTCTTATTAACCCTTGATGGTCCTTCTCAGATGTTGTCCTCCCTGCTTCCCTTCCCCGATCCACTCCCACGGACCTGTCTTCTGGGACTCATCATACTGGATCGTTTACCCTACAAGAGAGACTGACTTGAAATGGGGACCTTGAGTGGCTAAATTTCCTGTAACAGCTGGCGCTCAGTACATGCCACCTGTCTGGAAATGTGTTGTGTTCTCTGTTAACATCTCACATTGGATCATTTCTAGGCATGAGCCGGGATGACCTGTTTAACACCAATGCCACGATTGTGGCCACCCTGGCTGCTGCCTGTGCCCAGCACTGCCCTGAAGCCATGATCTGCGTCATTGCCAATCCGGTGAGTGTGGCAGCACCCAGCTCTCGCAGCTGTGGCAGGCACATAGGCGCCGGCAGTGCATGAGAAGCTTGTGATTTGCAACAGAGGCTGCTGATGTGCTGGGGGGTTGGGGGTACACAGATGAATGAGCTGAGCTGGAGAGGTCAGGTGCACTAAGCAGAGGCCCTGTCTGTGCATTTCCTGAGGACTCCTCTCCTCTCCTAAAGGAGAGCTGTAACAGCCAGCCAGCCAGCCTCGGGCCTCTCTCTGCTTTAGTTTCCCCACCTGAAGAGAAGTGCATTCCCAAGGCTCCTTTCAGCCGGGATTGTGGTGGCCTGCTGCTTCCCTTTTTGTTATACAACAGCCCCTACTTATCCGAGGGAAGTGCCTTCCAAGAGCCCAGTAGGTGCCTGAAACTGTGGGTAGTACTGAACCCTGTGATAAGTTAGTTTATAAACAAGGCACAGTGAGATTAACAACAACTTATAGTAAAACAATCATAACAAGATACTACAATAAAAGTGATTTCCTTCCCTTTCGTCAGGAACTTTTACCTTCTCGCTTAAGGGAGGTACTTTATGGCTTCTCTGCTTTATCCAAATTGCCAGCATCACTACTCTTCTGCTTTGGGGCTGTTAGAAAGTGAAATAAGGCAACTGGAACACAAACATTGTGATCACTCAACAGCTGCTCCGATAACCAAGATGGCTCCTAAGTGACTCAGGGGCAGGTGGTGTAGACAGCATGGGTATGCTGGGCAGAGGGTTGGCCCCTGTCCTGGGTGGGATGGAGGAGTGAGAGTTCATCCTGCTACTTGGGATGGCATGCAGTTTATTTTTTGTTTGTTTGATCTTTTTTTTTTTTTTAGATGAAGTCTCGCTTGCTCGCCCAGGCTGGAGTGCAGTGCTGCGATCTCAGCTTACTGCAACCTTTGCCTCCCGGGTTCAAGCGATTCCCCTGCCTCATCCTCCTGAGTAGCTGGGATTATAGGCAGCCACCACTACGCCCAGCTAACTGTATTTTTAGTAGAGATGGGGTTCCACCATGTTGGCCAGGCTGGTCTCGAACTCTTGGCCTCCCAAACTGCTGAGATTACAGGTGTGAGCCACTGTGCCAGCTGGTTTAAAACCAATGAATTCTTAGGAAAAAAAAAAAGAAAACCCATGAATTCTTTATTTCTGGAATTTTCCATTTAATAATTTCAGACCTCAGGTGACTGCTGGTAATTAAAACAGCAGAAAGTAAACCATGGGTAAGGTGGGACTCCATTCTACTCAGGATTTGCATTCCTGGTCCCGTCATCCCCATCCCGTCACCCACACACAGTCTTGGGCACACAGCCACCCCAAGCCCCACTCACTGGTTTTTGCAGGTAGCTGCTTACTCAGAAACATTGAGTGCTGCACTGTCGTCAAGAAGGCAGCCATGGTTCCCCAGCCTGACCTTCAGGGCCTCACGCTCTCTGCTAAACAGCAGCTGGAGAAGAGCGTCCTGCTTTCCCCACAAGCTCGCCCTCCTCGGGTGGTAGGTCATACGTAGAGAGCTGCTGTTCCCTCTGTTGGGAAGCTAAGCAGTGCCCAATAGAAACCTTGCTGTCATGTCCCCTTCCGGCGTCCCAGGTGACGTGTTCAGCACTCGCCGTGAAGTCATTTAGCCTTTACGACGACTTCATGAGGTAGTCGTTTCCCCCACTTACAGATGAAAAAACCGGGTCCCGGAGAGTTAGGGTGACCTGTGCAGGGTTGCAGCACAGAGGGACAGAACTGCCGGTGGGCCTGCTTCCTTGAAGCACGCAGCTGCTGGGCGCTGCTCTCCCATCAGAAGCGGCCATTCTGCTGTGAGGCCCGGCCAGCCAGAAGGTGGCCCAGGGAGCCATCATCACACATTTCAGTCGATCGCTGAAGGGCCACCAAGGGAAGAAGCATCCTCTACAGTAAAGGGTTTCTTCATTCACAGGGTGTGGCCTGTCAGTGTGGCGGGTGGCTTGCCAGTACACAGAGTTATCAGACAGGGTGGTTTCATGTGGCATCTTTGGACTCATTAGCGGTCTGACGTTCTCTGGCTTGGCCCTGCTCTCGGAACCCAGGGCAAGTCACACCTGTCTCTTGGATGTCGTAGGTCAACTCCACCATCCCCATCACAGCAGAAGTTTTCAAGAAGCACGGAGCATACAACCCCAACAAGATCTTCGGCGTGACGACCCTGGATATTGTCCGAGCCAACACCTTCGTCGCAGAGCTGAAGGTAAGGGCGGTGTGGGTATTGCTCAGGTGACCTTTCTGAACGCCTCCCGCCACCCCTGCACATTTACAGGCATGGAAGACACCAGGGCATGTTCCGGTCACATGTCACTTGGGGGTTTTCAGTGTTTCTAGAGCTCACTCCCTTGGCGGAAGCAGCCCGTGTTTCCTGTGGGATCCAGGCACCTGGCCCCTGCAGGCATCAACTCTGGCTCACAGCTGTCTTCCTTCTCCCAGAGAGCGCTGTGGCTTCAGACCGTCTCTGGGGTTCTCAGTGGCTGGACTTGGACAGTGTTCCCCCAGTCCTCCCCTTTCTCCTTGCTTCTGAAAACTGGTCCTAGGAGGATTCACCTGCTGGCCTCTAGATAAAGGATGGCAAAATGAGCAAACATGAAGAACTGAGGAAAGTGCCAGAAGTCCTGAGGCATCAAAATTGTCATTGGCCCTGGTCCCTGGGGCAGCCTTTTTCAGGTTGCCCGTGGTAGCTCACCCTGGAGAGTCCGGGCCTGGCCAGGTGCCTGGCCCTTGGGCTGCTGGACCGAGGCTGAGCTGCTGGGTGTGGCTTGAGGTCGTCTTGGTGTGGTGCCAGCGCTGGGTCTGGAGTCCGTGCACAGCCCGCTTTCCACTGGCTTCCACTGTGGAGCCCGCAGAGCCACTTCCTTTGGCCCCAGAAAGTATTCCTCTTGCACTTCAGGCCGTTTCGTTCCCGCGGCAGATTTGAAGAGGTCGGGCGCTCAGCGTGGTGGCAGTGCACACCGGCACCCTGGCTTCGCTTTACTCCTGAGGGCCGGGCAGGTCTGCTTCTGCGGAATTAGAGGTGCCCCACTGTAATACACACGGCAGTACGTGTCTATTCAAAAGACATGGCCCCAGGCCTTGAAGTTCCGTGGAATGGGAGAAACGCTTGAATTCAAGAGAGAGTTTGACCCCAGTGCGGTGGCCCGGGCCTGTCATCCCAGCACTTTGGGAGGCTGAGGTGGGAGGATCGCTTGAGCCTGGGAGTTCAAGACTGTAATAAGCTGTGATTGTGCCACTGCACTCCAGCCTGGGTGACAGCAAGACCCTGTCTCTTAAAAAAAAAAAAAAAAAAAAAAAAGACAGTGTGAGTGAGCAGGTCAGCGCAGGTAAGGAGAGTTCCCCTGTGATGGCCACAGTCTGGAAGTGGACACACCAGGCAGTGTCCCGCCTCCCACCTCCAGAGGCGTCCTGGAGGCAACAGCATTCATTCTCGTGAGCTCTCGGGGCTGCGTGAGCCCCAGGCCCTAGTCCTGCCCTGCACCACGGCCGCCACTAGCTACATGGAGGGGGTCCCTTGCGAGATCCCCTGTCCCCCACCTCCAACATTGAAGTGGACTGTCATTACCCTGGCTGCCTGACATTCTGGAAATTTCCTGGATTGTATAAAAATGAATATCCTTAAACTTCTGGTGTCTGGTTCCTCCCTCATCCTCTCACCCATCATATTCCCTCTCGACATGTTTCTCGGACCCCCCAGGCCGATGCCAGGCTCCCCTTTGCTGCAAAGCCTCCCTGTCCGTCTGTCTCAGGAACATCCATTCTAGGAGTCTTGTATTTGAGGACAAGTTTCTGGAAAGCTGAACTGTGTTCCTTCAGCTCTGCATCCCTGGTGACCTCACAGTGCCCGCATGTGTGTGCTTACACTCCGCCAAGCTAAGCCTCTCGGGTCTTTGGCTCTCAGCTCCATGAAGCTGATCCTGCTTTGCCCGCGCATGAGGCCAGTCCTCCCAGAGGCCAGGCTTGTTCCCCAGCCTAGGGCTGGGCTCTCAGCGGGCATGGCCATCGGGGCAGGTGGCTGCCCCTCTCCCTACCAGAACTCCCACCAGGTTATTGTCTGTTTTAAGAAATACTTGTTTCAGCTGGGTGCAGTGGTGAATGCCTAGAATCCCAGCACTTTGGGAAGCCGATGCAGGAGGCTTGAGCCCAGGGGGTGAGGACCAGCCTGGGCAACATGGCAACACCTCATCTCTACAAAATTTAAAAACATAAGTTGGGCATGGAGGTGTGTGCTGCGTGGTAGGCTGAGGTGGGAGGATCATTGAGCCCAGGAGGCAGAGGTTGCAGCCAGCCGAGATTGTTCCGCTGCACTCCAGCCTGGGGGATAGGGACTGTGTGTCAAGAAAAACAAACCTTGTTCACAGATTCTTGGGGGTGGTACCTCCAGTTTAAGAAATGAGGCAGCCTTGAATGGTGGTGTTTGGACAGCGGCGAGTCCTCACAGCCCCTGCTAGCACTCATGCTCAGCCCTTTGGGGCACTGCAGCAGGAAATCCAAGCGCAGCAGGGGGTGGGACAGGGCCTCCTCCCAGCTCGCTCTGTTCCACCCTGAGTTCTGGGGGCTTTTCCAGTGTTGGGGCTGTGGGCAGCTGCGACGTGTTTTATGCTCAAAGAGCTTAAAGCTCATCCAGCTTCACACTTTGGTCACCAGGGTTTGGATCCAGCTCGAGTCAACGTCCCTGTCATCGGTGGCCATGCCGGGAAGACCATCATCCCCCTGATCTCTCAGGTACACGCGTGTGTGACCTTGTGAGGGACTTGGGGTCAGTGGTCCTTTTACCAGGACCTGTTTGAGGCAGTCCCGGCAGACTGGAGAAGGCCTGGCCATGCCCTGGCTTTTGGAAGGGCTCCGTTGCAGGTAGCTCCAGCCTGGGGGATAGAAACCCTCAGCCCTCTGTTGCAGGGCAGGGTCAGTCATGGAGCGAGTGTGGGCAGAAGCTGCTTAGGGCTGCTGGCTCCAGCACTCAAGGAGAACCGCTGTTGGGAGCCCCACCAGGTTACCAGTTAGGCTGGAGTGGGCAAGGTGCTTTGTTTAAAAAAGTCCAGGGCAGGACACAACGGCTCACACCTCTAATCCCAGCATTTTGGGAGGCTGAAGCGGGAGGATTGCTTGAGCCTGGGAGGTTGAGGCTGCAGTGAGCTATGGTTGCAAAACTCCAGCCTGGGCGACAGTGAGACCCTGCATGCAGAAACAAATGAGTGGGGACTCACTAGACTTCCTGACAGAGTTGATTTGACTTTGTCTTTTTTAAAAACATTATTTTTTTGCTGCTCCTTGTGGAAGAGGGCTATCCCATAGGCAGTGTGCCCAGTGTAGCGCATCCTTTTTTTTAAAAAAAAAAGGTTTTCTTTTTCTTCTTTATGGCAAACCTTTCCCAGGCCCTGGTGGTAGGAGGGCGAGGAGGGGTCAGGCGTGGGCAGGAGGCAGTGGGCCTGGGGTGGCAGCCCAGAAGCCACCCGCTGACCCCACGGCTTGGCTTGCAGTGCACTCCCAAGGTGGACTTTCCCCAGGACCAGCTGACGACGCTCGTTGGGCGGATCCAGGAGGCCGGCACGGAGGTGGTCAAGGCTAAAGCCGGAGCAGGTAGAGTCTCAGGCAGGCCTGGGGCTGGGTGCCAGTGAGGCCCTGCGAGAGCTCAGGGTTGGAGACAAACACTGCTTGTCCCTGGGCACAGATGGGTCCTTTGCAGTGTTTGATTTGCATTTGCCAGATGGGAAATCCCTGTATGAGAGGGCAGCTCAGCCTGCTTTGTGGGGTTGAGAGTCATTTTTGAGGGTGGCGGAGCGAATTTCACACCATTTGGGTAAAAGTGAAAAAAAAAAGCGGGTGCTGACCGAAGTTCTTGACTGTCAGGCTGGAAGATGTGCAGGTGCCTTGGCTGGCGAGGCCGGCTCACCTGGGCAACACGGTTGTGGCGCCAGCCTGGCTGACCTGCCTGTGCCCCCCAGGCTCCGCCACCCTCTCCATGGCATATGCCGGTGCCCGCTTCGTCTTCTCCCTTGTGGATGCAATGAACGGAAAGGAAGGCGTTGTGGAATGTTCGTTCGTGAAGTCACAGGAAACGGAATGTGCCTACTTCTCCACTCCGCTGCTGCTGGGGGTATGTATCTGGATGTGGGTCCTTCTGACTCTGGAGAAGGGGCGTTCCCTCTGCTTCAGCCTCAGGAGCTCCCCCGGCCCTTTGTGCAGTAACTGCATGTCCCTGCCAGGTGAGCGTGGGGGTTTTCAAGTGTGGAAGGACACCCGAGAATGAAGAGCTGGGAGAAATCACAGATTGCGAAACACATACCTCCCAGCAAGTGGGTCTCCCTCCCCACAGTTCGGCAGCAGGTCCCCAGGAGTATTGACTGATGAGACACTCCGTCTCCAGGCAGCCCAGGGAGGCCTCCCTACCCTGCCTTGTTCATCTTGTTCTGACAGCGGGCCTGCAAGGCCTCATTCCTCTGCCAGAGTGTGCCTAGGCCAGACAGCCTGAGTCTTCAGCAAGCAGAAACCCTTGGGCCTCACTCAGAAGCCCTCAAGCTGGGTTTCCATTTCTCATGTGTGGGCTGAAATCAGGCAGATGTGTGGTTGTCTTCATTGTGTGGCTAGAAAGTATCGTGGCTCGCCGGGCCACACCAGGGCCTTTCTCGGAGACACTTCGATACTGAAAGATCCTTCAGCATGGCCCAGGCCTTGGTCAGAGACAGGCACTCAGCAGTGCAGTTCTGGTGCAGGTGTGGGGAGGCGGGGCCTGCAGGTAAGACACACCTGGCTCTCAGAGGCCCTTCAGCCAGGGGAGGGAGTAGGAGGGGATTGAGTTGAAGTGAGGTCTGAGGCTGTTGCCACACAAACCATGCAGTTTCTGGAGGTGAGACGGTGGCAGAGACACCTGTTGTTTTTGCCAGTGTCAGACATTTACCTACTTAGTGACATGTGATTCTGGTGACTGTGACGGTGTTTCTCAGTCCTTTTTCAGGGAAGAGACAAGAACCCAGAAACAGGCTCTGTTGGGGACAATGCAGTGGAGTGTCCCTGATGATTGAGTGCCTGGCATCCAGGTGCTTGTTGCACTGTCCTTGTGTGCGCAGAGGTAGATGGTGCTTGTTTTATAGCTAAGGAAACACATTTGGAAGGTCAGGCATTGTCCAGGGTACCTACCTAGGCAGTGACAATGACAGGAGCCACTCCCAGCACCCTCTGACTCTGAGGCCTGCACTCCTGACCACAGCCCAGACCCACCCACCCGGTCAGCAAGGTACCCACAGCCCGCAGGTGTAGACACACTCCTTTTTGGGGCTGATGAAGTGACAGGTCGGGGTTTCTGTAACAAGCACTTCCTGGAAACTTCATTTCACCATGTTCCCACCTCCCTCCCTCCCACAGAAACAGGGCATTGAGAAGAACCTGGGCATCGGCAAAGTCTCTTCTTTTGAGGAGAAGATGATCGCCGAGGCCATCCCCGAGCTGAAGGCCTCCATCAAGAAGGGGGAAGATTTTGTGAAGACCCTGAAGTGAGCAGCCGTGCTGGGCAGCCAGTTTCCTTTATTTATGAAGGCATCATGTCACTGCAAAGCTGCTGCAGATAACCTTTGTATTTTAATTTGCTTTGGTGATGATTGCTGTGTTAACATAATCATCCCTTCCAAATTGTGGGTGGCTCATCATGGGTGCATCAATAAAAGCCATCCTGGATTTTATTTTTCAAGGTCCTTTCTATAAATGTGCTTTCTTCCCCATGAGAGCTGACTTTAGAGTCTGCCTCCTCTTCGTTACCAATCAGAATTAGATGCTGTTTAACTGTTAGACTGAAGTGTGATGCTTTCATCAGTAGCTTTGAGAAAGTCTAAAATGTTAATTGATGAGATTGGACACAGTATGCAAAGCTTGCCTGAACACGCTCCCCCCACCCTCCTGTAGGCACCCTTGCATCATCCAGGCCTGATTAATCCTTGGGGTGGTTCACCCTCGCAGGGTCATGGTGCAGCGGTGAATGCCAGGCAGCCGTTTTCTGGCTGAGCAAATGGCATCTTTCGCATTGAGCTGCCTCTGTGGATCTCTGCCCCTTCTGGATTTCATCTTTTGACCAAGCCCTGATGTTCAGTGACAGTGACAGAGAGCCCATGGCCAGAGCTGTGGGGACACCAGGGTGGGGGTGCATGTGGGCAGCTCAAACCCCAGCTGCTGTGTTGAGGCTGAGGACACTGTGCCACCATCAAAAGGGGGTTCCAGGTTTCCATCAGTGGCCACAGAGAAGGGACTTTGTTGTATCGAGGAGTGGGGAACTAAAGAGATTTGACTCCCTTCAGTGTTGGGCAGTCCGTTCCCCCGAACCGCGGCCTCTGAAGTGAAAACCCAGCTGCATAGAACTTACTAGCAATAGGCAATGACCTTCAGTGGAAGGGGGAGGGCTGGAGGTGTGCCCAGTACTCGGACGTTCACCTGTCCACAACAGCTTTTTAAAAAAAAAAACATGGATTTTATCATAAAGGATGACATCGTTTGCTTCTACAAGTAATACCTATTCATTGTCTAAAACCCAAAAAGCAGCTAAAAGATAAAGCGGGAAAGGAACCACTGATTATATTGTCTTCTCTTACATATTTCACAGGCTGAGAGAAGGTAGCCTGCTCTTCGGGTTATTTGTTACTGTAACAATCCCACCCCTCTCAAGTCTGGTGGCTTTTAGGCCATTTCTGTTACTATCTCCCGATGCTGAGGGTTGACAGGACTCAGCTGAGTGGTTCTGTGGCCACCACTCCCACTGCGGTCGCTAGAGGCCTGGCTGGGCTGGAGCATGCGAGGTGAGGGCTGCTGTTAGAGATGCCTGGACAGCTGGCCTTTTCCCCGAGGTCTTGGGCCTCTCATTCTTCACGGGGCCTCTACAGCAAGGTGGACAGGCTCCTGATGACTCGGTTCCCACAAGCAAAAGCAGGAACTGTCAGGCTCTGCGGCTTTGTTTGAGAACTGGCACAGCATCGCTTGCACTGCCTTCTCTATGGTAGAGCAAGTCACAAGGCACCCACAGATGTGGGCGGGAACCATACAAGGTGTGGCTATGAGACACCTGACTTTTGGTGGCCATCTTTGCAGATGTGCTGCTCACCCTGTCCTTTCACTGTGTATTTGCCCTTGTCACTTTTCTAAATGTTTCTTTAGAGACAGGTCTCTGTTGCCTAGGCTGGAATGCAGTGGTATGATCATGGCTCACTGCAGCCTCCAACCCCTGAGCTCAAATCCTCCCACCTCAGCCTCCCCAGTAGCTGGGACTATGAGCACCTGCCACCATGCCCAGCTAATTTTGTAATCTTTTGTAGAGATGGCCGGGGTGGGGGGGCTTGCTCTGTTACCCAGGCTAGTCTTGAACTCCTGGCCTCGATCAGTCCTCCCACCTCCACTTCCCAAAGTGCTGGGATTACAGGTGTGAGCCACTGTGCCAGGTGTTCTTTTAACAGCTGGATAATCTTGTGGGTGGATAACTCAGTGGTTTCATTTTTCACTGCTGTGGCGAGCAGAGCACTATGCTGGCTGTATTTGGGGTGCATGTTGCCATTTTATGGGATCCTTGCAACAACCTGACAGGACTTGGGACAAGAGCTGGATCAGGTTGTCTCAGTTGAGGATGGTCACTACCTCTCCTTATACCAGGGGCTACCCCTTACGAACCTCCAAGAGTTTCCTCAGGATACTTCCACTGAGGTGGGAGGACTGCTTGAGCCAGGAGCTCGAGGTTGCAGTGAGCTGTGATTGTGTTACTGTACTCTAGATTGGAAAAAAAGGCCCAGGCCAGGCAAGTGGCTACCGCCTGTAATCCCAGCACTTTGGAAAGCCAAGATGGGTGGATCACAAGGTCAGGAGTTCAAAACTAGCCTGGCCAGCATGGTGAAACCGCATCTCTACTAAAAGAAAAACTAACTGGGTGTGGTGGCGCATGCCTATAATCCCAGCTACTCGGGAGGCTGAGGCAGAAGAATCGCTTAAACCAGGAGGTGGAGGTTGCAGTGAGTTGAGATCGTGCCTCTGCACTCCAGCCTGGGCTACAGAGCGAGACTCCATTTCAAAATTTTAAAAAAGCCCGTTTCTGGTTTTATCTCAGAAGTTTAGACCTAGCATCCTAAAAGGAGGACCTGGAACCTAGAATATCCCAGATTCTTCCAGATGATGACAAATGGGGTTGCAGATAACAGCCGTCCCTGGGCTATTCACCCTCTAGGCCTGCCCCTGCCTTCCAGGGCTTACAGACGAGTCAGGTGCTTGAGAATCCACAAGAAGAATGCAGAGTCACTGCTGTGGGACTCCACAGGAGGACAAAGTTATTTTAGCACATCTTGGCAGAGCAAGAGTCGGGGACGACTGCCCTATCGAGGAGGGAAGAGGAGGAGGAGATGGCATACGCACTGGCTCTGCAGGCTGGGCAGGATTTCAGCCAGCAGGGAGGGTGGGATTGGCGTCTTACGCAGCTGCTGGAGCAGACAGGCCGAAGAGCTTGTGGGTGGCAGGAACAGGGCATCACAGGAGCTGAGCAGGATGGTGACACAGTGGCCAAGGCTGCTCACACTCCATGAAGCGTGGGTTGCAGGGGGTCTCATTGACCCCAGAGCCTGCTGCTGGGTGCAGATTCGGCACTTTTTTTTGTTTTTTTTTTGAGACAGAGTCTTGTTCTATCACTCAGGCTGGAGTGCAGTGGTGTGATCTCGGCTCACTGCAACCTCTGCGTCCGGGTTCAAGCGATTTTCCTGCCTCAGCCTCCCAAGTAGCTGGGACTATAGGTGCCTGCCACCGCGCCTGGCTAATTTTTGTATTTTTAGTAGAGACAGGTTTTCACCATGTTGGCCAGGATGGTCTCGAACTCCTGACCTCAAGTAATCTGACTGCCTCGGCCTTCCAAAGTGCTGGGATTACAGGCATGAGCCACTGTGCCCGGCCCAGATTCTGCATTTTCTAGCCAGCTTCCCAGCAATGCCTGTGCTGCGGGCACACATGAAGTAGCAGAGACGTGAAGGCAGGGAAGGTCTAAAGACCAGAGATGGGGTGGCGGTGAGCAGGCAGGGACAGGAGAAACAGCATCTCCCAGCCCCATTTCTGCCACCCAGGAGTCCATCAGGCAGTTGTCAGTGTGGGTTAAACCTACCACGCCTCTGCTTCCAAGCTCCAGTCCTCCACCCTTCCATTCTTCTGGCCACCTCCTCGCGCACAACGCCTGTCCCCCTGGGAGAAGAACAAAAGACTAGTGGCTCTGTGTATGGTGTTAATGGCCAAAATGAGGTGGCCAAGGCTTTTGCCACAGGAAGCCAAGAACTAGTCTCTGTTTTGTTTGTGGTGGTGTTGAGATGGAGTCTTGCTCCACTGCCAGGCCAAAGTGCAGTGGTGCGATCTGGGCTCACTGCAACCTCCGCCTCCTGGGTTCAAGTGATTCTCCTGCCTCAGCCTCCTGAGTAGCTGGGATTACAGGCACATGCCACCAAACCTAGCTAATGTTTGTACTTTTTTTTTTGTAGAGTCAGGCTTTCTCTATGTTGCTCAGGTTGGTCTCCACCTCCTGGATTCTTCCCGCCTCAGTCTCCCAAAGTGCTGGAATTACAGGCATAAGCCACCCACCAGGCGGAGAGGCAGTCTTTAAAGAACAGAGTGTGGCAGCAGAGGGTCTGTGGCCTGCGGAAGACCAGATCTTCCTCGAGGAGGTCAGGACAACCGCGTTCGCAGATTTGAGACTTGCCTTCCTTATAATTACTTAGCGGGGCTGGGTAAGCCGAGGAGTTTCTTTGCCGGATGGACTAATGAGACAGCAGGAGAGTCCATCCGGCAAAGGAGCTCCTCGGGCCACCCAGCAACGCTAGGTAATTATAAGGAAGGCAAGTCTCAAATCTGCGAACGCACGCGGCTGTCCTGCCCTCCTCGTGGCAGACCTGGTCTCCCTCAGGCCACAGCTCCCCTGCAGTTCCCGCCTGCTGCCTGCAGAAGGAGCCAGAGGCTGCGGCTGCACCAGCCCTGCTCCAGTCCCGCGAGGTCGCGGTCGGCGGAGCGCGCAGCAGCATTCCAGAGCCAAATCCAGCTCGCGGCTCTGTCTGGTCTCTGCTCGTCTAGGCAGGAGGGACAGAGAGAAGGGAGGTGGGAGGGCATCCAGGAGGCCAGTGGAAACCGGAGACACAGTATCAGGGCAGGAATTGCAGACCCTGTCATCCTTGCCCTCAGAAGCAAGGCAGAGGCCAGGCACGTGGCTACCGCCTGTAATCCCAGCACTTTGGGAGGCCTAGGTGGGCGGATCATGAGGTCAGGGGTTCGAGACCAGCCTGGCCAACATGGTGAAACCCCGTCTCTACTAAAAATACAAAAATTAGCTGGGCCTGGTGGTAGATGCCTGTAATCCCGGCTATTCAGGAGGCTGAGGCAGGAGAATCGCTTGAACCTGGGGAGGGGGGGTTGCAGTGAGTCAAGATCATGCCATTGCATTCCAGCCTGGGTGACAGAGCAAGACTCTGTATCTCTCTCTCTCTCTGTCTCTCTCTCTCTCTC
>NW_016107397.1:1468645-1474884 GCF_001604975.1 Cebus imitator
TTTAAAGACAGGGTTTCACCATGTTGGTCAGGCTAGTCTTGAACTCCCGACCTCAGGTGATCTGCCCGCCTTGGCCTCCAAAGTGTTTGGATTACAGGCGTGAGCTACCACGCCCGGCCCTGCCCACAATTTTTATATTTCATTTTATTTTTTTGAAATAGGATCTTGCACTATCTCCCAGGCTAGAGTGCAGGGGTGCAATCATAGCTCACTGCAGCCTCAACCTCCCGGGCTCAAGCAATCCTCCCACGTCGGTCTCCCAAAGCGTTGGGATTTCAAGTGTGAGCCACCATGCCCAAACTTCTGCCCACTTTAGAGCCATTTCACTCTCCCAAGCTGGCCTCTTCGGCCCAAAAACCCCTGTGTGTGCTTTGCATCTGTCCCAGGCCCAGTGGGGACAGCTCTGGCAGGAAGCCACAGCAACCCTCTTTCCGGCTCTCAGCCCCCTCCCCACCTTCCTGGAAGCCCCAGGCCGGCCTGCCTGGTCCCTCAAAGGAGAAGCCACACACCCGCCACCCTGTCCCTCTGACTGGACCCTCCCATCACTCTGTGAAGGCCCCTCCTCCCTAACCCACCAGATCCACCACAAACCCCACCTTGCTGCCTAAAAATAACTCCTCCACGGCCTGCTGGCTTCCCTCCGGGTTCCTTCTGGTTTGTATTCTTCCAGCCGGCTGTGAGCCGGCGCCAGTGTGCCAGGCAGACCACAGGCCCGGAATTAGGTTAACTCCGATGCAGCCCTGGAGGGATGTCTCCTGCCTGAGTCCGTGGTCGGGGGTAGTGAAAATGCTCCCCCCACAGGCTGAGGCTGATCCTGTGTTAGGGGGAGGGCGGTGTTACGTTCACGGGTGTGTATGTATTGGGGGCTGGGTACTGTAAGCCTTGACAGTGGTGACTGATGGCAGATATACCCCAGGCTGGGCTGAGCTCGGCTGAAAGGTCTGGCTCAGAAAAGAGGGGTGCAGGGGAACCCCCCCAACGCCTGCTGCAAACCCTAGAGCAAATCCTGGAAATGCCTGCATGCAGAGTATTTTGTCGCCTGGAATCTTCCATCTGCCATCTCACAGAGTCCCCAGAGGCCTCTGAGGGAGGCTGTTTACCCCACATTACACATGGAGAGGCAGAGAGGGGCTGCCTTCACAGATATTATCACAGTGAGAAAATTATGACGATGAAAGAGATCTGATCCAACCAATCCCCATCTTGCCTTTTTTAAATGTTTTTTTTTAAAGACAGGGTCTCATTCTGTTGCTGGGGCTGCAGTTCAATAGCATGATCATGGCTCACTGCAGCCTCAACCTCCTGGGCTCAAGTGATCCTCCCATCTCAGCCTCCTGAGTACCTGGGAACAGTTGTGTGACACGATGCTCAGTTAATTTTTGTAGAGGTGGGGTCTCACTATGTTGCCCAGGCTGGTCAAAAACTCCTGGGTGCAAGCAATCCTCCTGCCTCAGCCTCCTAAATTACTGGGATTACAGGCATAAATCACTGTGACTGGCCAGGTTTTTGCATTTCTGATGACTGATTGCCTCATCCAGACCCACCAACTGGCCATATGGCCCCACCCAGATGTGCACTTCCTGGCCCATCAAACTGTCCTCAAAAAACCCCGGTTTCCAAATTTTCGGGGAGATCGATTTGAGTCATAATTCCGTTTCCTGAGTGGTGTAGCCAGCCTCTTGTCAACTGCACTCTTTCTTTTTTCTTTTTTTTTTTTTTTTTTTTTGAGACAGAGTTTTACTCTTGATGCCCAGGCTGGACTGCAATGGCATGATCTCAGCTCAAGGCAACCTCTGCCTCCTGGGTTCAAGAGATTCTCCTGTGTCAGCCTCCCTGGTAGCTGGAATTATAGGTACCTGCCACCACGCCCGGCTAATTTTTTTTTTTTTTTTAGTAGAGACGGGGTTTTGCCATGTTGGCCAGGCTAGTCTCGAACTCCTGACCTCAGGTGATCTGCCCACCTGGGTCTCCCAAAGTGCTGAGATTATAGGCATGAGCCACCACACCTGGCCTACGCTCTTTCTTTACTGTAATGCTGCGATCCCAGGGAATTGGTTTTGTCTGTGGAGTGGGCAGGAAGGGGTCTCCCAAAGTGCTGAGATTATAGGCATGAGCCACCACACCTGGCCTACGCTCTTTCTTTACTGTAGTGCTGCGATCCCAGGGAATTGGTTTTGTCGGAGGAGTGGGCAGGAAGAACGCATCGCACGGCTACGGCCCCCAGCCAGGTACGATCCCAGAGTGAACTCAGGGCTGCTACTGCCCTCTTTATGGGACGGCCACTCTGTGTCAGCTGCCTACTGGGCACGGATGTGGGTTGGGGAAATTAGCAAGCTGAGGCTCAGAGTGGAAGACCTAGTCTGCAGTCACCCAGCACGAGATGGGTGGGTGGCACCTGAATCCTCTGAGCCCCAGCAGACCCTACCCCACAGTGCTTTTCCTGGGTAAGGGAGTGGGGTCATTGACCTGGCTGTGGGAGGGAGTGGGATTGTCTCAGGAGCTCTGGGCAGGGCCTGGTGCTGGGAGCCAAGCCAGGCCTCTCCAAGGGGTGCCAAGATGACTTACGCATGTTCATTTTGTGGATAATGAATAATTCACACATATGAATATGAGTATCAGAAATGCTAGAAGACAGCACATTGAGTCTACCACATCCTGGGGGGCGCTGCCTAGAACACTGCTCAGTACAAATGTAAGGGGACTTAAAGGAAAGGACAAAGCAACCGGGCGTGGCGGCTCACGCCTGTAATCCCAGCACTTTGGGAGGCTGAGGCGGGCGGATCATGGTGTCAGGAGATGGAGACCATCCTGGCTAATACAGTGAAACCCCGTCTCTACTAAAAATATAAAAAATTAACTGAGCCGGGCGCGGTGGCTCAAGCCTGTAATCCCAGCACTTTGGGAGGCCGAGGCGGGTGGAACACGAGGTCAAGAGATCGAGACCATCCTGGTCAACATGGTGAAACCCCATCTCTATTAAAAAATTACAAAACATTAGCTGGGCATGGTGGCGCGTGCCTGTAATCCCAGTTACTCAGGAAGCTGAGGCAGGAGAATTGCCTGAACCCAGGAGGCGGAAGTTGCGGTGAGCCAAGATCGCGCCATTGCACTCCAGCCTGGGTAACGAGCGAAACTCCGTCACAAAAAATAAAAAATTAAAAATTAACTGGGTATGGTGGCGCTTGCCTGTGGTCCCAGCTACTCGGGAGGCTCAGGCAGGAGAATCGCTTGAACCCGGAGGCGGAGGTTGCAGTGAGCTGAGATCACGCCACTGCACTCCAGCCTGAGTGACAAAGGGAGATTCAGTCTCAAAAAAAAAAGGGGGAGGGGGAATAAATAGCCCTGCAGGAAAAGTGGAGCAAGAATGTGGACATAAAATATGAATTACAGGCCAGGCATGATGGCTTATGCCTGTCATCCCAGCACTTTGGGAGGCAGAGGTGGGTGGATCATTTGAGGTCAATAGTTCGAGACCAGCCTAGCCAACATGGTGAAATCCCATCTCTACTAAAAATACAAAAATTAGCTAGGCATGGTGGCGGGTGCCTGTAATTTCAGCTACTCGAGAGGCTGAGGCAGGAGGATCACTTGAACCCGGGAGGTGGAGGTTGTAGTGAGCTGAGATCCCATCACTGCACTCCACCCTGGGTGACAGAGCAAGACTTTGTCTCAAAACAAAAAACAAAGACATGAAGGACAGACAGGTGAGGTGCCTCACGCCTGTCATCCCAGCACTCTGGGAGGCCAAGGCAGAAGTATTGCTTGAGCTCAAGAGTCCGAGACCAGCTTGGGCAACGTAGCGAGACATTCATCTCTACTAAAAAATAAAATAAAAATTAGCCAGTGTGGTGGGGCACACTTGTGATCCCAGCTCCCAGGGAGGCTGATGCAAGAGCTATGATGCAGTGAGCTATGATCGCACCACTGCACTCCAGCCTAAGCAACAGAGCGAGATCCTGTCTATTTCATTTTTTTTTGAGAGGGGGTCTCGCTATGTTGCCCAGGCTGGAGTGCAGCGGCTATTCACAGGGGCAATCCCACTACTGATCATCACAGGAGTTTTGACCTGCTCTGTGTCCGACCTGGGCTGGTTTACCCCTCCTTAGGCAAGCTGGTGGTCCCACGCTCCCGGGAGGTCACCATATTGATGCCGAACTTAGTGCGGACACCTGATCGGCATAGTGCACTACAGCCCAGAACTCCTGGGCTCAAGAGATCCTCCCGCCTCAGCCTCCTGAGTAGCCGAGACTACAGGCACGCACCACCGCTCCCGAAAGACCCTGTCTATTAAAAAAAAAAAAAAGTAAGGAAAGACTTCTGCTGCCTGGGCTTCTCTGGGGACTGGGACCTCTTGGGCAGTCAGAAAAGGCCTTGTGGAAGAGATGGGGCCCCAGGCTAGGACCTCATGGAGGAAACCAGTCCATCTCCTCCTGTCTCTGGGTAGCTGGGGCTCTGAGTCAGTGTGGGTTTGCTCTTCCTATGGGCAGCCACCGCTGCAGGCTAGGTCTTCCACTCTGAGCCTCAGCCTGCTAATTTCCCCACCCCACATCCATGCCCAGTAAGGTGGCCATCCCATAAAGACAGCAATAGCTGCCCTGGGCTTACTCTGGGATCGGGTCTGGCTGGGGGCTGTAGTCGCCGATGGGTTCTTCCTGCCCACTGCACAGATGAAACAAATTCCCTGAGACCATGGCATTGCAATAAAGAAAGAATGTAAGTGTCTCAAGGCCAGCCATGCCACGTAGAAGACAGAATTATTACTCAAATCAATCTCCCTGAAAATTTGGAGACCAGGGTTTGTTTGAGGATAGTTTGGCAGGCCAGGGTCTAACGCATTGGTGGGTGTATTAGGCACACACTAGCACACACAGCTAATTTTTTTTTTTTTTTTAGTAGAGATGGAGTTTCACCATGTTGGCCAGGATGGTCTCCATCTCCTGACCTTGTGATCCGCCCGCCTCGGCCTCCCAAAGGGCTGGGGTTACAGGTGTGAGCCACTGCACCCAGACTAATTTTTGTATTTTTAGTAGAGATGGGACTTCCCTAGGTTGGCCAGTCTGGTTATATGGGAATGTGTGTGTTGTGGATGTCAGCAGCTGCGTGGGTGTGGGGTGCCTGAAGTCTGATTCTTACAGGGTGAAAGAGGTGTGGATATATGTGCGTGAAGGCGTAGATGCAGCCAGCGTATGGAGCACATCATGGGATATGAGGGGGGCGTGTAGAAGCATGGGGGACACGTGGCTTTGCATAGGTGGCACGTATATACGATATACAATACATGGTGGATGTGTGTGAGTCTGGCGTGTGGGTGTGGATGTGTGCAGTGAATTCAGGTGACTAAATTTGTTCTCCTGGCAGACAGATGCAAGAGATGAAACTGGGTCACATTGTGCAAGGTAGCCTCAGCTGCTGTCTCTGCTCCGAGTTGGAATACGGAGACCCAGGTGCAGTGCTCCCAGCCTCCAAGGAGAGAGAGCTCACTGCACCATCCTTGAGGGTCTCCAGGCTGGGCACCTGTGCAGTCGACCTGGAAACAGGTCCCCAGTGTGGGATGGAGGGACTATGGTGAGTAGTTGATGGCCAAGGAAAGAGGCGGAGTGCAGGGCACGGTGGCTCACACCTGTAATCCCAGCACTTTGGGAGGGCAAGGTGGGTGAATCACAAGGTCAGGAGTTTGAGACCAGCCTGGCCAACATGGTGAAACCCCATCCCTACTAAAAATACAAAAATTAGCCAGGCATGGTGGCACGTGCCTGTAATCCCAGTTACCTGAGAGGCTGAGGCAGCAGAATCACTTGAACCTGGGAGGCAGAGGTTGCAGTGAGCCGAGATCATGCCATTGCACTCCAGCCTGGGTGACAGAGTGAGACTCTGTCTCACTCCATTCTCTCCACATCCTAACCTTCCCTCTACTGGGTTTTTTTTGTTTTGTTTTGTTTTGTTTTATGACGGAGTCTCCCTCTGTGGCCCAGGCTGGAGTACAGGGCACGATCCCGGCTCACTGAAACCTCTGCCTTCCAGTTTAAAACAATTCTCCTGCCTCAGCCTCCCAAGTAGCTGAGATAACAGGCACACACCACCACACCAGCTAATTGCATTTTTAGTAGAGACAGGGTTTCACCATATTCGTCAGGCTGGTTTCGAACTCCTGACCTCATGATCTGCCTGCCTCAGCCTCCAAAAGTGCTGGGATTACAGCCATGAACCACTGCACACAGCCTTTTTCTTCTTTTAAGGCA
>NW_016107397.1:1475285-1483480 GCF_001604975.1 Cebus imitator
TTTTTTTTTTTTTTTAAACAGAGTCTCACTGTCATCCAGGCTGGAATGCAGTGGCGTGATCTTGGTTTACTGTAACCTCTGCCTCCTGGGTTCAAGCAATTCTTCTGCCTCAGCCTCTAAAGTAGATGGGATTACAAGCATGCACCACCATGCCGGCTAATTTTTGTATTTTTATTGGAGACAGTGTTTCATTATGTTGGCCAGGCTGGTCTCAAACTTCTGACCTCATGTGACCCACCTGCCTCGGTCTCCCAAAGTGCTAAGATTACAGGTGTATGCCACCACGCCCAGCAGATTTCTGGGCTAAGTTTTTTGGCTCAAGCCTACAGGGGACCTCTGCCTAAATATAGCTTGATGACAAATAATTTGCTTGTGCAAGTGTGTTCAGGCAGTGCTGCTGTAACAAATAAACCCCAGCATTTCAGGGGCTTCTCTCTACTTATTATTTCTTATGTTCTGGTAGTGCTAAGGTTTTTTTGTTTGTTTGTTTGTTTTAATTTTTAATTTAATTTTAGAGAAATAAAGGCAGAGTCTCACTATGTTGCCCAGGCTGGTCTTGAACTCCTGGCCTCAAGCGATGCTCCTGCCTCAGCCTCCCAAAGTGACAATCCTAAGTTGATGTTTGTGGTCAGCAGGCAGCTCTCCTCCATGTGGTGATTCAAGGACCCAGGCTCCTTCCATCATGTGGCTCCCCACCCAATCCAGGGCCTTGGAATCATAGCCATTCTGCCAGCAGCCAGTGCAGTGTGGTAGGAGTGAGCAGAGAGGGCCCATCTACTTTCTAGGGGCTATTCCAGGAAGTGGTCACATCTGCTTGCATTCCATGGGTGAGAATTAGTCACATGGTTCATCTCCATACCAACAAGGAATGCTGGGAGATGTAGTCCCCAGATTGGCACTCTTGTCCCAGGAAGGGAAGCAGGAACATTTGGTGGTCACGGTGGGGGTCATGGGGAGGGAGAACGCAGAGAGGATGAAGTCTCTGCCTCTGCCTCAGCCTTGCCTGGAAGGCAGAGTTCACTGACTCAATGCCTCATTCATTCATTCATTGGAATGCATCCCCATTCATTCATTCATTTGCAAAATTATTCATGAATTTATTCATTCACTCATTATTCCCCCCCATGTCTCATGCACATACTCATCTGTGCACACGCATTCATACACACATCTGCACCTCCTGTAAGACCCATTCAAGACCTGGGGGACTGGGCAGGGAAGCAGGGCCAGCCAGTGTCACAGACGCACTGTGTGGACAGCTCAGAGGGCTTCAGGCTCTAGAGTCCCAAGAGATCCAAGGGAAGAGGGGAACGTGGTGAGGAGTCGGGAAGTTGACAACCTGGTTCTAAGGAGGCCTGTCCCTCTAGCACGGCCTGGGTGGGTTCTGGGCCTAGGTGGGTTCCAGGATCAGGAAGGGGGAAGAGCTGTGTGCCCTGCTCAGGGTAGGGGCCTGGGCCGCAGATCCAAAGAAGAGAGATAAGATGCGGCACAGACTCAAGGCCACTGGCTCAGGGGCAGGCCTGGCTTTGGGTTGGACAGATCCTGGCTCAGATCATTGCCCAGGTTCCTTATGGATCAGATGGCTGTGGCTAAGCTCTGAACTGCCCTGATCCTCAATGTTCTCATCTGTAAGATGGGATGCTGGTCCTTCCCTCATGGGCTCACTGTGGGATTAGAGGTAATCAGGAGGAAATACAATCACTGGAATACAGCAGTTTTCCTTTTTAAATTTTTTTATTATTATTTTATTTTTAAGACAGGGTCTTATTTTTAGCCCAGGCTGGAGTACAGTGGCCTGATCTCAGCTCACTACAACTCTGCCTCCCAGGTTCAAGTGATTCTCCTGCCTTAGCCTCTTGAGTAGCCGGGATTACAGGTGCCCGCCACTACTCCCAGCTATTGTTTGTATTTTTGGTAGAGACAGTGTTTCACCATGTTGACCAGGCTGGTCTCGAACTCCTGACCTCAAATGATCCTCCCACCTCGGCCTCCCAAGGTGCTGGGATTACAGGTGTGAGCCACCGAGCCCAGCCTTATTTATTTATTTTTAGATAAAGAATCTTACTCTGTCATCCTGGCTGGAGTGCAGTGGTTCGATCATAGCTCACAGCAGCCTCAAACTCCTGGCCTCAAGGGATCCTCCTGCTCCAGCCTTCCAAGTAGCTGCAATTACAGGTGTGTGCACTGCACTCAGCTAATTTTTATTTCTTTTTTAGTAGAGACAGGATCTCACTATGTCACCCAGGGTGGTCGTGAACTCCTGGGCTCAAGTGATCCTCCCACCTTGGCCTCCCAAAGTGCTGCAATTACAGGGGTCACGCCCAGCCAGATTAGAGCAGTCTTCAAAGATGTGCATCACTGCCGCTCCTGGGCTCAGGCGTGGGTCTGTAGGAGACTTGATTTGAAGCCCCTCCAAGTGGGTGCGGCATAGGCTGCTGCTGACAGTCGTCCCTTCCCAGAGGAGGATGACCCCAGGCTGGGATGGGGGCTAGACCGTTAGGGCTGTGTGACACCTTGGTGGTGAGAGGGGGTCCTGGGGGCGGGAGGGCCCATGTGAAGCTCTAGGCAGAAGCAGCAGAGGCCACAGCCTTGAAGTGTAGCTCCCTCCCCTTCTACATCACACCCCCAGATCTCAACAAAAGCTTTCTTCCTTCACATCCCCACATCCCAAGGATGTGCACGTTTTAAAAGACCCTAATGAGGGCAATGCTTACCCCGGAGCGATGGCCCCTGATGGTGGATTTATGAGCAACGAGAGGAGAGTAGAAAGCTGGGAGGGAGGAGGGGCGAGCAGGGGAGGCTGCCGACTCTGCTCATTTTTTATTAAAGATCTGCTTCAAGGTCAGCCCTGCCACAAGGGACTCCTCAATTTCCCAGGCTCTTCAGAGAGAGATGGAGATGGGCTGGGGGAGGGGAGGGAGATGGAGAGGAAGAGTCCTGGGTGGGCTAGGCAGAGGGGCACAAAGAGAAGGAGGCCGCGTGGTCCACAGGGGTTCCTCAATATGATCTGAACCCAGCAAAGTGCTGGGCACAGACAGGGCACCAGGGAGATGCCAGAGGGAACGAGGAGAGAAAAAGGAGGCCAATAGCATGGGAACGCTGATGGATTGGGCCAGCAGAAAAGAGTATTGGGACAGCAGAGAGATCAGGTTTTGTTTTGTTTTGTTTTGTTTTGTTTGAGACGGGGCCTCGCTCTGTCACCCAGCCTGGAGTGCAGTGATGTGATCTCAGCTCCCTGCAGCCTCAACCTTCTGGGCTCAAGGGATCCTCCCAACTCAGCCTCCCAGTAGCTGGGACTACAGGTGCCTGCCATCACGCTTAGCTAATTTTTGTATTTTTTTGTAGAGACGGGGTTTTGCCATGTTTCCCAGGCTGGTCTTGACCTCCTAGTCTCAAGGAATCCTCCTGCCTTGGCCTCCCAAAGTGCTGGGATTATAGGCATGAGACACAGCACGTGGCCCAGGTTTTGTCATTCTCAGATAAAAGGCACCACACCCATCATCAAATTTCTCCAGCTTATAATCGTCAGATCAAGTTCCCCTCTGTCTCCCAGGCTGGAATGTAGTAGCCTGATCTCAGCTCACTGCAACCTCTGCCTCCAGGATTCAAATGATTCTCCTACCTCAGCCTCCCAGGTAGCTGGGATTACAGGTGCCCGCCACCACACCCAGCTAATTTTTGTATTTTTAGTAGAGACGGGGTTTCACCATGTTGGCCAGGCTGGTCTCGAACTCCTGACCTCAGGTGATCCACCCGCCTTGGCCTCCCAAAGTGCTGGGATTACAGGCGTGAGCCACTGTGTCCAGCCAAGAAGATTTCTAATACTAGACCTCATAGTAACCCTCAGAGACAGGTGTTACTAGCCCCATTTTACAGATGAAGAAACTGAGGCTCCAGGAGGCTTAAATCACTTTCCCAAGTCCACACGGCTACAAAGCAGCAAATCTGGCTCAGATCCTAGGTCTGATTCCAGATCCCACTCATCCCATGGAATCAGCCACATCCTGTGCCTGGCTTGAGACTCTCCCTCCAGTAATAACTCCCAGCTAATTTTTGTATTTTTAGTAGAGACGGGGTTTCACCATGTTGGCCAGGCTAATCTCGAACTTCTGACCTCAGGTGATCCACCCACCTTGGCCTCCTAAAGTGCTAGGATTACAGGTGTGAGCCACCACGCCCAGCCAGTGACACTGTTTTATTTGTTTTATTTTTTATTTTCAGGGACAAAGTTTAGCTTTGTCACCCAGGCTGGAGTGCAGTGGCACGATCACGGCTCACTGCAGCCTCGACCTCCTGGATCAAGAAATCCTCCTGCCTCTGCCTCCAAGTAGCTTGGACTATAGCTGTACTCCACCAAGCCCAGCTCATTTTTATTTAGTTAGTTTTTAAAGACACAGATACTGGCTATGTTGCCCAGGCTTCTGAGACACTGTTTTATATGCAGATGTCTTGAAAAGGCTCATTGGCCAAGTGCCATCTGAGCAGAGATTGCCTGTTCAGAAGGAGAGTAACTGGAGAGGGGAGGACACAGGGCAGGGGTCTCGTATCAAGGCCTGGCCCAGACAGACACTCTGAGGCTGCAGAAGTGGGGACAGGGCCAGGTGCAGTGGCTCACACCTGTAATCCCAGCACTGCGGGAGGCCGAGGCAGGTGGATCACACGAGGTCAGGAGTTCGAGATCAGCCTGACCAACATGGTGAAACTCCATGTCTACTAAAAGTACAAAAATTAGCTGGGCGTGGTGGCAGGTGCCTGTAATCCCAGTTACTGGGGAGGCTAAGGCAGGAGAATCGTTTGAACCTAGGTGGCAGATGTTGCAGTGAGCCAAGATCACACCATTGCACTCCAACCTGGGCGACAGAGCAAGACTCCGTCTAAAGAAAAAGAAGAAGAAATGGGGACCGTCCCAGGAGATGGAAGTTCTAAAGGGCAAGGGAGGAACTGGAGAATCCTTCGGACTCACAAGTCTCTGACTTACAGACCAGACTTGGGGCAGGGAAGGTTGTTGAGTCAGAGATCTAGAATGAAATAGACATGCCCTTCCAAAAGTCCGATTAACGAGAGCTTGATGAAGGGACCCTGCACACAGGTGCAGATGAGGATAGCAGCACGGACTGACAAGACATAGAGAAGCAGCCAAGGACTTAAATTACTGGGAAGCAGTTACCACTCCTAGGAGGTGGAGAAGCGAGAGGCTGGAGAGGAGCTCAGCAGGGGAACAGATCCCTAACCGCTCTCTCTTCCCCTTCTCCTGGATCTGGCATCTCCTGGTGATGCCTCTCCTCCGATGAACCCAGTCAGACTCCAAGAGCAAGGGGGCCTGGGTAATCGGCCTGCAGAGGTCAGCCTCCCGCCAAGGCCTGGAGCAGGGCAGAGATAGAGCCGGAGGATCACAGGAAGAAAAGCCAGCACAGATGGCGGTGCTGCTTGCTGAAATGAGCCACACAAGGGAACGAGCGCTTTTTTGGGAAATTAGCAGGCTGGGTGGGGAAACCAAGTCAGAGTCTGTCTCTATGAGCTGGGGGAAGGGAGTGCGAAGGGAGAGGGGGAATACTGGGATGGAGAGGTGGCCTGGGATTTCCGAGAGTGGTAGCATGGAGAGCTCCAGGCAGCCGGAAAAGTTTGCTTGCAGCCAGCTTTTTTTTTTTTTTTGACAGAGTCTTGCTCTGTCACCCAGGCTGCAGTGCAGTGGTGTGATCTCAGCTCGCTGCAACCTCTGCCTCCCCAGTTCAAGCGATCCTCCCACCTCACACTCCTGAGTAGCTGGGAATACAGGCACCTGCCACCACATCTGGCTAATTTTTGTATTTTTAGTAGGGACAGTTTTCACCATGTTGGCCAGGCTGGTTTCAAACTTCTGGCCTCAAGTGATCTGCCTGCCTCGACCTCCCAAAGTGCTGGGATTACAGGTGTGAGCCACTATGCCTGGCTGCAACCAGCTTTTATGGGCCTGAATCCCCTCCTCCCTTGAAGCTGCTCCCATTGTGAAACCACAATGGGAGGCAGAATGTAGAGACGGACCAGGGGAGGGTAGGAGAAGGTGTGCCCAGCTGGGGCAAAGTGTTCCCAGGTGCCGATTCTAGAGTTGAGGCCAGGGCCGGTCAGGAACCAAAGTAATGTGGTGAGGTTTCATAAAGCCAACTTTGGCTGCGTGCGGTGGCTCACGCCTGTAATCCCAGCATTTTGGGAGGCCAAGGTGGGTGGATCACCTGAGGTCACGAGTTCAAGACCAGCCTGGCCAACACAGTAAAACCTTGTCTCTACTAAAAATACAAAAATTAGCTAGGCGTGGTGGCGTGCACCTGTAGTCCCGGCTACTCAAGAGGAGGAGGATCGCTTGAACCCAGGAGGTAGAGGTTGTAGTGAGCCAAGATCGTGCCACTGCACTCCAGCCTGGGAGACAGAGCAAAATGCAAGACTCTGTCTCAAAAAAAAAAAAAAAAAAAAAGGCCAACTCATTTAAGGTGTGCATTTCACCCTGAGATGAGGCTGCGTCTGTGTGCCTCCTGTGAGTTTCCTCACTCCTCTGCACACACCTGGCCATGGTTTTTCAATCAAGGAGAGATCTGCAGCCTCCACCCCCAACCCTCTGCTCCCAGGGCCCTCTCCCAGACCTTGATTCGCCTTGGAAGTCCCAGCCAGGCACAGAGGAGGCAGCTCCTCTCAGGAAGAAGGAGCAAGCAAGCTGACTGGTGCTAGGCCAGCCCAAAGTCCCAGCAAATGAAATATTCATGCAGCCAGAAGGTAGGAGACCAGCAGAGGACTCACCCCGCCGGGGCTGCGGAGCTGCGGTACTGGTGACAGCAGCTGTAGCCCGCCCCTCTCCCTCACTCTCAATCTTTGTTCTGCAGATAGTGCAAGGGCCTGCAGTTCAAGGATCTTACACACACACACACACACACACACACACACACTACAAAGACACTGGTAGGTAAAGAAACCTGGACAAAGGAAGAGGGGAGGGGAAGAGTGAAACCGCATTTGCAAAAATTATAGCAGAGGGCCAGGCGTGGTGGTTCAGGACTGTAATCCCAGCACTTTGGGAGGCTGAGGCAGGCAGATCACCTGCGTGCAGTCAGGAGTTTGAGTGCAGCCTGCCCAACAGAGTGACATTCCGTCTCTATTAAAAATACAAAACAAAACAAAACAAAAACCGTCGGACACAGTGGCTCATGCCTGTAATCCCAGCATTTTGGGAGGCCAAGGTGGGCAGATCACAAGGACAGGAAATCGAGACCATCTTGGCTAACACGGTGAAACCGCATCTCTACTAAAATGCAAAAAAATTGGTATGGTGGCAGACACCTGTAGTCCCAGCTACTACTTGTGAGGCTGAGGCAGAAAAATCGCTTGAACCTAGGAGGCGGAGGTTACAGTGAGCTGAGATGGTGCCACTGCACTCCAGCCTCGGTGACAGAGAGAGACTCCGCCTAAAAAAATACCAAAAAACAAAAAGGCTGGGCACAGTGGTTCACACCTGTAATCCCAGCACTTTGGGGAGATGAGAAGGGCAGACCACCTGAGGTCAGGAGTTCAAGACCAGCCTGACCAACATGGTGAAACCCCCATCTCTACTAAAAATACAAAAATTAGTCGGGTGTGGTGGCATGCACCTGTAATCCCAGCTACTCAGGAGGCTGTGGCAGGAGAATTGCTTGAACCCAAGTGGCAGAGGTTGCAGTGAGCTGAGATCATACCATTGCACTCCAGCCTGGGTGACAAAAGTGAGACTCCGTCTCAAAAAGATTAAAACAGATGCACACAGACACACGGGGGCACATACACACATAAACCCAGACACAGACTCACAACAAACATACACTCAGACCCAAGGATGCCTCTTGGTGTTATGCAAATGCTTTCTAAAATCTGCACCCCTGGCACCTGACGCCTCACCACTGTCCTCCCAAGTCAGACCTGCTGCGGCACTTCCAGTCCTGCCTTCCTACACAGCCCTGGAGACATCAGTGGGGAGCTTGAAACAGGGGCCTCCTCTTTCCTGGTTCCTAACATCTCCATTAAGGGAAGGTCTCTGATCTCCCAGCATTTCCACCTCTGAATTTTCTCCACTTAGCCTGCTTACTGAAAGGAGGGCAGGAGCTGTGGGAGGAACAGAACAAGGTTACACAGAGAGTAACCCAATGGTGACTTGAAGTGTGGACCCCAGACTCCCAACCCAGCAACATCAAAGGCTC
>NW_016107397.1:1484060-1488168 GCF_001604975.1 Cebus imitator
AAAAAAAAAAAAAAAAGTCCAGTTGCAGCAGCTTACGCCTGTAATCCCAATACTTTGGGAGGCCAAGGCAGGAGGATTGCTTGAGGCCGGCCATTGACCTTTCTGAGGACAGGCTGGGCAACATAGTGAAACCCTAGCTCTATCAAAAATTTAAAGTTTTTTTTTTTTGGCAAGCTGTGTCTCCGTTGCCCAGGCTAGAGTGCAATGGAGTAATCTCGGCCCACTGCAACCTCCACCTCCCAGGCTCAAGCCATCCTTCCACTTCAGCCTCCGGAGTATCTGGCCTCCCAGGTTCAAGCGATTCTCCTGCCTCAGCCTCACAACAAACGTTCCCCGGGGCGGGGAGTGGTGGACAGTGGGGAGGGTTCGTCCAGTCCTTCCCTGCTGTTGCCTCCGCTGCGGGCGTTCCTCCAGGCCTGCCGAGGGCGCTGCGGATACGGGGCCGTGCCGCTCTGGCCGACGGGCGGGCAGGGAGGCGCCTCGGTGGCGGTGCGCTGTCCAGCATTTCAGCAAGCGGCGGCGGCACCCGCGGGGAGGCGGGGGGCGCGGGGCCGTGGGGACCGTGGAGCTGCCCTGCCCAGCTCAGCCCAAGCGAGGCGGCAGCCCGAACCGGCGGGACCCGAGGGCCTGGCCCCACTGCCCGGCAGATCGCGGCGGTCAGCGGGGAGGTGAGAGCGCCTGTGGGGCGGGGGCATCTCCCAAAGGGGCTGGGGCTGGGTGGAAGCCTGGGCCTCCCCAGCACCCCCCCCCGGGGTCTGCAGGCCCTCGGAGCAGAGGGGCGGTGTGGGGGAACAGGGTGGGTGTCTGTCCGGGAGTGCCAGGCACCCGGAGAGCATAGATGAGGGACGTTCATTTCACTGAGAGGGATGGAGACAGTGGGGACACTATGGGGTCATGGGCAGGACTCCCCTGGGCATAAATGACCATGGCCTGGTCCACGAGGGTGCCAGGGAGGCTCCCAACTGCAGTCCTACTGAGGAGAAGGACCTGCTCCCCAGGGAAGGGAGAGACCGATGCAGGGACCCCGTGGAGATGCTGGTCACTGGCCTGGGTGGAGGGAGCAGGCCCCCACCTGGAGGCTGGGCCTCTGTCCAGCAAGAGGTGCCAACCCAGGGGACAGCCTGGCCCCTTTCCCAGCTGCCCAAATGCCCCTAGGGAGGCAGGAGCTGGCAAGGAGAGCTGGGTTTCACACAGGATGGCATTTACTCTTGCACTGGGAAGAGGATGGAGGACACAGAAGAGAAAATAGCTACTAGGAGTTTGGGGGGGTTCTCTGTGCACACCCCCTACCCCCAGATGCCCAGAGAGAGTTTCTAGAGCCCAGAGTTAGCCCAGCCCCAGAGCGAATTCCTGGTAAAGAGAAGAGCTGAGAAAAGACGCAGCTTCTGCCTTGCATCCGCCTCCCCCTCCCTCCCAGGGCTTCTGCCTGGACAGTGTTGAAGCCTCCTGCAGTTCCTGCCCCTGACAGCAGATCCATTGTGGGGAGAGATTTAGGGGGAGCAAGGGAAGGTTGTACCAAGGTCTGGCCTGGTACTTCAAAGCCTGTTCCCTATTCCAGTCATAACTTCTTGTTGCCCTAAGACCTCACTCACCCTAGCATCAGGGGGCTTGGGCTGGTCTTTTCTTCCATGGCAAGAGAAATAGCAGGTGCTAGGCTTTGATAAAGAGATGTACACCAGTTTCTCTGCCCAGGGGGCATCTTAAGGTCATGGCCCCGGCTTGTGCCACCTTCTTCCTCAGCCAAAAATAGGACCCAGCTGGCTAGGAAATTGTTCCCACACAACACTAGCTTTCTGGTTCCTTAACTTTATACCCCATCCCACTCTCCTGTGGGGTGGAGGAGGTATTCTTGAAGAGTGACTGAAGAGTCAACTGGGTTTTAAGAGGTGGCGATATGTGGGTTGGGAGTCATGGACTCTGATGCCAGAAAGACTTAGGATCAAATCTAGGTTATGTGACCTGAGGTAAGCCATTGACCTTTTTGAGTCTGTTTCCAATCTGCAAAGCAGGTGTGGTGTTAACAATGTCTACTTTGATGTTGAAAGAAATACTCTGGATAAGGGGATGGGAGACTACTTTTATGGTATAAAATGCTGGGTGACTGTTAGTAAATAGGAGACAAGTAAGAATTGCTTAAAGAAGAGCTGGATAAATGTGGAAGAGTGTTCAGTGATATTTGAAGCATGTTTTTCTGTTCCCAGAGGAGATGAACATTGGTTGAGGGCCTCATAGCCAGCTCCATGCTGGGCACAATGCAACGGTTGACTCAGCTAATCCTCACGGAAGCTTCACAAGGAAGGCATCATTGTCCCTATTTCATAGCTGAGAAATGAGGCTTGAGTGACTTTCCCAAGGTCATGAAGCCACTCACGCTGTCCTCCTGGAGGCAGGAGAGTTACTGATGACCTGTCCCATCCTCTGTTTATCAAGGCCCAGTTCAATGCCAGTGTCTTGTTCACGATGCCAGCTTTACAGGTGGAAGCCTGAGGGAGATGGATGAGGGTGTACAGTGCAGCGAGGAGGTGACTCCTGCAAGGTCACTGGGATACTTGGAGGTAGAATATGCTTTGAACTGGCCAGCCAGGTGCCTCTCTCCCTGTCACACCTGCCAAAGGGGGAGTCTGGGTCTGACAGTCCCATCTGCTCACTGCTGCACCCACTTTGCATCTCTTCTGCCTGCCAACCTCTTGCTGACCCCTACAAGCCAGTGACTGCCCCTTCCTTTCTTAGTGTGTCACCCTCATCTCCTGAGATTGTCCATGGCCAGATGTGGCTACTGGTGCTGCTGGGGTCAGCCTCCCTTCCTGACTTTTCTCCCTCCTCTGCCCACATTTTATTGCCACACCCCGCCCCCAGGGACAAAATCATAGCTTTTCCTGTCTCAGAAGCCTGCTAGGGGCACTGATGGGGAGGTTAGGGGAGCCCAGGCCCTCTTCCTTCTCTCCTATACATACACTGAGTCTCTGCCCATGGTCCTGTAACTTCACATACATGATCTCATCTCCTCCTCATGTAACCTGGAGCCAAAGGTGCTGCTGTCTCCCTTTCACAGAGGAGCAAACCAGGGCCTGAGAGTGTGATGAGACTTTCCCAATGTGACAGAGCAAGGTCTTAGTGCAACCCAAGTCCACTGCCTCAGGACCCCAGGATGACTTCCACAACACCACTCTGCCCCCGATTCTCCAGGCTCCCCAGGGTGAAAATCAACCCAGGCACTGTAGGCCAGTGAGTGTTGGAGGGGTGGGTGGCAAGTGCTAGAGGCAACTGAAGGACACTTGAACAGGAGTTCAAAGACCTTCTTTCTGGGCCTATCTCCGATCCTGGCTCCCTGTGTGACCTTGAAAGGGGCCCTTCCCATCTCTGGGCTTCAATGCCCCCAATCCTAAAATGATGGAGTTTAATTCCAGGTGTGGCGGCTCACATCTGTCATCCTGACACTTCAGGAGGCCAAGGCAGGAAGATCCCTTGAGGCCAGGAGTTCAAGACCAGCCTGGCAACAGAGTGAGACCCCACCTCTACAAAAAATTGTAAAAAGAAGGCTGCTCTCCTCTGAACACCACTTCTCCGAGCTCCTTTCTCCTCACTGAGCCTCCTGCCCCTCAGCGAGTCCCCACTCCTGATCCCCTCTCCCCTCATTGAACCCTCCCCCGTCTCTGAGCCCTCCACTCCTTCATTGAGCCAAGGTGTTGGAACAAAGAAGGCCCTTCACCTCCTCCCTCCCACTAGGCCTGAACTCATTTGCACACTGACCCAGTCCCTTTGCAGGGCTTGCCTCCTGTCTTTTCTTTCTTTATTTATTTTTTGAGGTGGAGTTTTGCTCTTGTTTCCCAGGCTGAAGTGCAATGGTGCAATCTCAGCTCACTGGAACCTCCGCCTCCTGGGTTGAAGCAATTCTCCTGCCTCGGCCTCCTGAGTAGCTGGGACTACAGGCGTGCACCACCATGCCTGACTAATTTTGTAGTTTTAGTAGAGACGGGGTTTCTCCATGTTGGCCAGGCTGGTCCTGAACTCCCAGCCTCATGTGATCTGCCCGCCTCGGCCTCCCAAAAGTGCTGGGATTACAGACGTGAGCCACCGAGCCTGTGCCCGACCTCTCTCTCTCTCTTTT
>NW_016107397.1:1488249-1509202 GCF_001604975.1 Cebus imitator
TTTTGAGACTGAGTCTTACTCTGTCACCCAGACTGGAGTGCAGTGGCACAATATTGGCTCACTGCAACCTCCGCCTCCTGGGTTCAAGTGATTCTCCTGCTTCAGCCTCCCTAGTAGCTGGGACTACAGGCATGCATCAGCATGCCTGGCTAATATTTGTGTTTTTAATAGAGACAGAGTTTTGTGACGTTAGCCAAGGTGGTCTCAAACTCCTGACCTCAGGTAATCCACCCACCTCAGCCTCCCAAAGTGTTGGAATTACAGGCATGAGCTGCTGTACCCGGCCATGCCTCCTCTCTTTACAGCACCAGCTGCAAACTCAGTCCTATTTTCCCGAAAATTCCATGAATAAGCCTCAATCACCTCACCTCTGCTGCTTTCCCTGTCCCATACCTGTGGTCCTTGGGGGGCCTCCTGGGCTCTGGTGAAACACCCTAGGAGGTGTATGGAAGACATCCTGGTGTCTCTGCAGCTCACCTCAAATTCTGGGCCAGAAAGGACTCTAATCTTGGTTCAACCAAAGAGTCCTGGGATCTCTAGGTGGGCCACTGGGCCTGTTTAGCCCTATTTTCCCCTTTAATTAAGACCCAAGTCTGTAGGTGACTTAGGACAGGTGAATTTGAAATCTCAGCTCCAATAAATCAAAGCTTGAAACACTGGAGGTGACTTCTGCCTCTGGTGACGAAACTGCAGGCTTCCTAACATACAGATTTATAGGGCAGAGAGATGTTTAAGTCTTGGGACTGACAGGGCCTTCATGGGTTGGGGTGATCATGTAGTCAAAACCCACTTTTAAATTTTTTTTGAGAGAGGGACCCAGTCTGTTGCTCAGGCTGGAGTGCAGTGGCACAGTCACAGCTCGCTGTGGCTTCAATCTCCTGGGCTCAAGCAGCAGCAGTCCTTCCGCCTCAGCCTCCCAAATAGCTAAGACTACAGGAATGCACCACCACATGCAGCTATTGGTATGTTTTTTAGAGATGGGGATTCACTATGCTGCCTTGGCTTCCCAAAGTGCTAGGATTACAGGTGTGAGCTGCCACGCCCATCTAAGGACAGCTTTTGATGAGTGGAGAAGAGTCAGATGAGGGGAAGGGAAGGCGTTTGGGAGGCAGAGTGAGGGGGAGTGGGTTCAGAGAGGAGAAAGGGGTCAGAGAGAGAGAGAGAGAGAAAGAGAGAGAGAGTGCGGGAGGCCCAGGAGAACAGAGGGGACTATGACAGGGAAGGGCTTGTTACCACCAATTACAGACCCAGCCTGGCCCAGCCTAGGCATTCACTGTGGCGTAGCACCTGCTGATACCTCTGGGGTGCTGCCCCTCTGCCCTCTTCTGGGTCATGAGCACAGGAGGGTGACATCTTCATGCCAGAGGCTCAGCCTGTGGGCCCCATGTCATCTAGAATAGGGTTCTCAGAGGGCCTGGGTGGGTGAGCCAGGTTCAGGCTGCTTCACTGACTGCTGACCTAGAAGACAGGCCCTCTCTCCCCGGGGCCATGTGTGCATTGGCTCCAGAGCAGTCCTCGCCCCCTCAAGGACTCCTCCAGAGCCTAAAGCCGCCGGCCTGTCCGTCTGCAGTGCCGCTTCCTCGGCAGCCAGCCTGGCCTCAGCCTCCAGCCGCCCCCGCCCTGGCCTCCTGCCCACTGCTGAGAATGCTGTGCCGGTGGAAGCTGGCGGACGGTGCCGCGGTTCCCTCTGAGGGCTGTGAGGAGGCTTGGCCTGGTTACCCAGACCCCAGGGTCCAGGCAGCTTCCTCAGCTGAGCCCCTCCCAGTCCAGCATTCCTCCCCACCACCATTTCCCAGGACTCCCCAGGATAGAGACAGGTAAAAGCAAGTTGTTAGATTCTTAGAATCAGAAGAATGGCATATCTTCAGCCTAGGCAACATAGCAAGACCTCAGCTTGCTAAAAAATTTAAAAATAAGCCATGTGTGGTGGCACATGCCTGTCGTCCCAGCTCCTTGGGAGGCTGAGGTGGGAGGATTGCTTGAGTCTAGGTTATAGTATACTATGATTGCACAACTACACTCCAGCCTGGGCGACAGAGTGGGACTCCATCTCAAAAAAAAGGAAAACACACACACACACACACACACACACACACACAGAATGGCATACCTTCATTGTACAAGTCTTGGGAAATGCAGAAACCAAGGAGAAAATAGAAAAAATCCGTAGTTCCACCACCCAGAGACAACCACTTTGAATACGGTATGGTATTTCCTTGCAGGCTTTTTTCCATGTGTCCATAGGTACACAGAGTTAAATAACCAGAGACACGTGGCTGGGGGAAGTCTGTGGCTGTTTTTACTCTATCATGAGCATTCACTGATGTCTTTAAAGACTCTTGGCCAAGCACAGTGGCTCACACCTGTAATCCCAGCACTTTGGGAGGCCGAGGTGGGCGGATCACGAAGTCAGGAGTTTGAGACCAGCCTGACCAACATGGTGAAACCCCGTCTCTACTAAAAATACGAAAATTAGCTGGACGTGGTGGCACACATCTGTAATCTCAGGTACTCAGGAGGCTGAGGCAGGAGAATTGCTTGAACCTGGGAGGTGGAGTTGCAGTGAGCCGAGATCGCACCACTGCACTCCAGCCTGGGCGACAGAACGAGACTCCGTCTCAATAAATAAGTAAATAAATACTCTTTAGGGCCAAGTTTGGTGGCTCACCCTTGTAATCCCAGCACTTCAGGAGGCCGAGACAGGAGGATCGCTTGAACCCACAAGTTTGAGACCAGCCTGGGCAGCATAGTGAAATCCCAACTCTACTGAAATAAAAAAAAAAAAATAGATAAAAATTAGCCAGACTTGATGGTGCAAGCATGTAGTCCCAGCTACTCAGGAGGCTGAGGTGGGAGGATTGCTTGAGTCCGGGAGGTTCAAGGCTGCAGTGAGCTGAGATTCCACCACTACACACCTGCCTGGGCGAGAGGGTGAGACTGTTTCAATAAATACATAAATATTCTTCAAAAAGCATATTTTTAATGGCCTTATAAAGGCTGGGTAGGCTGGGCATAGTGGCTCACACCTGTAATCCCAGCACTTTGGAAGGCCAAGGCAGGCAAATCATCAGGTCAGGAGTTCGAGACCACCCTGGTCAACATGGTGAAATCTTGCCTCTACTAAAAATACAAAAATTAGCTGGGCATGGTGGCGGGAGCCTGTAATCCCAGCTACTCGGGAGGCTGAGGCAGGAGAATTGCTTGAACCCAGGAGGCGGAGGTTGAGGTGAGCTGAGAGCATGCCATTGCACATCAGCCTGGGTGACAGAGGAAGACTCTGTCTCAAAAGAAAAAAAAAAGAATGACAGGGAGGTGCTAGACAGAGAGGGCAGAGGGTTGGCACTCCAGAGGGTGCCATGGGCAATCACACAGTGGTACGAAACCTCCTGGTTGGATTCAGGGGATAGAGAGTTGTCAGATGTGGAAATAGCACTGGACAGGGGTGGGCCTGAAAATAGAGGGCAGCCCAGTGGGCGTGGTCAGCCAGGCTAAGCCTTGAAGGACCCTGAAAACCATAGTAAGAACTAGAATTTTTTTTTTTAAGACAGGATCTCACCGTCAGGTAGGCTGGAGTGCAATGGTGAGATCATAGCTCACTACACCCTCCAACTCCTGGACTCAAGATATTCTCTTGCCTCAGTCTTCCAAGTGGCTGGGACAGGCCTGTGCCACCACACCCAGCTAATTTTTTTTAATGTTTTTGTAGAGACAGAGTCTCGCTATGTTGCCCAGGCTGATCTCAAACTCCTGGCCTCAAGTGATCCTCCCATCTCAGCCTCCCAAAATGTTGGGATTACAGGCATGAGCCACTGCACCCGTCAAGAGCTGAAAATTTATTCAGAAAGCAATCACAATCATATGCTCTGGGGCAAAGCCATAAAATGCTCAGGTTTGCACTTCAGGAAGCCCCCTCTGGCTGCAATGGGGTAGGAGGGAGAGAGGGAGAGAAAGAGACCAAGAGCAGAGAGGCCAGGGGGGTGTCTGTCTTCCTGTTCATCTGGGCAGGAGGTGATGGTACCACTGTCAGAGGAGCAGGCTTCAAGACTGGCAGAATCTCCAAGCCAGCCCTTCTCCCATCAGGGTCCCAGAGGGGGCTTCTGGGGAGGCAGGCAAGCTGGAACACTCAGTGGGTCCTTCCTTGAGGCAGTCCTTTCTTCCCTCTCTGTCAAGCCGTGTCTGACACATATGTCTTGGTCCTTGGGACCCATCCATCATTCTCCCCAGAACACTTCTCTCTTCCCTGCCTCTCAAATGCTCTCTTCTCTGTCCTGCTCTTCAGACATCAGAAAGCAGAGACAGTCATTCATTCACTCATTCATTCATCACACAGCAGCGGCCCCTCCCCACTTAAAGCTGCATGAACACATGGTCATCCCCAAGCCCTGTGCTAGGCACTAGGTAAAGAGTGGGCCTAGTGGCCGGGCACAGTGACATGCACCTGTGGCCCCAGCTACTCAGGAGGCTGAGGTGCGAGGATTGCTTGAGCCCAGGGGTTTGGGGCTGTAGTGCACTATGATTGCACCTGTAAATAGCCAATGGACTCCAGCCTGGGCAACATAGTGAGATCCTGTCTCTAAAAAAATGGGAGGAGCAGGACAGTTCTAGAGCCCAAGCAGCCCTGGAGAATGTTTTTAGATGGACTTGGGGTCATGGAGGAGCATTCCAAGGGCTGCGGGGACACTGGTGTGGGGAAGTTCCACCTGACCCGGTTGTCTTTGATTAACTTTTGAGCCGGCATCACAGATGGAGCTCATAGAATGAGTGCAGGTTTGCCAGGTGGAGGCACAGGAGGCAGGGTGCTTTTGGCAGAAGCAGAGAGGAGGAGGCAAGAGCCCCAGGCGCTTGGGAACAGTGTGGCTGGAGTGCTGGGGTCTGGGTGGAGGAGCTGAAGCCCAGGGTTGGAGACAGGGGCGTCCCAGTGGGGGGGTCTTAGTGCCAGGCACTCTAGCCTTTTTTTCTGTGGACAGCAGAGAACGCCAGGAATGTTCCCAGCAGGTAAGTGCATGGCCAGAGCTGTTCCAGGAAGGTCACTCTGAAGAGCGGGTGTGATTTGAACAGATGGAGACAACAGGGGGCCTGCGGTGTGTTTTCAGGACGTGGGTCATAAGGCCTGGGGCCTTTCCCCTCCTCTCTGCAGCTCAGCCCAACCTGGACACCCAGAACCACTGCAGCCATGGTTCCTAGGTGCAGAGGTACCTCCCCAAGTTCTGTTTGTTTTTTGTGTTTTTTTTTTTTTTTTTTTTTTTGAGGCAGAGTTTCGCTGTTGCCCAGGCTGGAGTGCAATGGTATGATCTCGGCTCACTGCAACCTCCACCTCTCTGGTTCAAGTGATTCTCCTGCCTCAGACTCCCAAATAGCTGGGATTACAGGTGTGCGCTACCATGCCCGGCTAATTTTGTTTCTTAGTAGAAATGGGGCTTCACCATGTTGGTCAGGCTAATCTCAAACTCCTGACCTCAAATGATCCACCCACCTCAGCCTCCCAAAGTGCTGGGATTACAGGCATGAGCCACCATGCCCAGCCTCCTGCCCCAGTATTTCTAGAACAGTCTATGAGTAGATTCCCAGAACTCACCCAAAATGACTGATTCCAATAATTTTATTATTATTACTATTATTATTTTTAGAGACAAGATCTCACTCTCACTCTGTTGCCCAGGCTGGAGTGCAGTGGCGCAATCTTGGCTCACTGCAACCTCTGCCTCCCAGGTTCAAGCGATTCTCCTGCCTCAGCCTCCCAGGTAGCTGGGATTACAGGTGTACACTACCACGCCGGGCTAATTTTTGTCTTTTTAGTAGAGACAGTGTTTTGACATGTTGCCCAGGCTGCCCTCGAACTCCTGATCTCAAGCAATCCATCCACTTCAGCCTCCCAAAGTGCAGGGATTACAGGCGTGAGCCACCGCACCTGGCCAAAATCTGCATTTTTAAGGCTCCAAGGTGACCCTACATGCTAGAGATGAGAACCAGTGCCTTATCTATCTCTTTGCACATTCGGTTCCCTTCACCCAGAACGCCCTTCCTCCCTCTTCCTCTGCCTCCCTGAGCACCAGGCTCTGCTCAGACCTCTTCTCTGTGATGCCCTGTTCCAGTCTGAGTGCCCTCGAGGGCCCGGGGCTGCTGCTTCCCCGGCCCACTTTACACCCCATTCTGTCTGGTGGTTTACCTTTCCAACTCATTTAGCCTTTTCTGCGAGCCGGAGGCTGCTGCGTGTATTAACTTATTCAGTCCTCACAACATCCAATGAAGCAGGCAGGTCATCATTTGGGAAATGGAGGCGCGGAGAGGTTAATCACGTTGCCCGGCTAAGAAGTGGTTGACACGCAGAGGCTGCACTGAGGCACTGTGAGGCCCCACAGCGACAGTTCTTTGAGGGCAGGGACCTTGCGGGATTCACTGTTGCAGGTCGTCAGTGCAAGCACAGGGCCTGGTATCTAAGAGGTACTCAATTTCCTCATCCGTAGGATGGGCTGAAGGAGAGCAGTTATCTCCTAGGGCTGCTCTGCAGCTTGGGGATATGAGAGGGATTGGAAGCTATAGGGTGCGTGGTGTGGATGGGGAGCAGTGGCAGAGGCTCCTCTCTGTTTTATTTATTTATTTATTTGTGACAGAGTTTGGCTGTGTCACCCAGGGCGGAGTGCAGTGGCACAATCATAACTCACTGCAGCCTTGAACTCCCAGTCTCAAGCGATCCTTCTGCCTCAGCCTCCCAAGTAGCTGGGACTACAGGCCCATGTCACCATGCCTGGCTAATTTTTTTTCTTCATTTTTAGTAGTGTTGGGGGTCTCACTATGCAGCCCAGGCGGGTCTTGAATTCCCGGACTAGGTAATCCTCCCATCTCAGCCTCCCAAAGAGTTGGAATTACAGGTGTGATCCACCGCGCCCAGCCCTCTCTTGGATTTTGTTTCCCAGACAGGAGAACTTGTCCTCCTCCGCCGTGCTGTACTTCAACCTGTCCCACAGAAATCAGCCCCTTTGACCCCGGCCTGGGGGTGGGTACCCTGATGGAGATTCTCAGATGATGGCAGAGCAGAGTGGAGACTTGGAGACGGCCCAGCTGCAAGGGCAGCTCCCACTCCCGATCTGACCTTAAGCGGCTCACCTGTTCCCAGAGCAAAGAGGACCTCCCTTCAGCATCCCCACCATTCCTACCTCCCACCCACCATTCCTCAGGGGCTGTGGGTTATTGTCAATGATATTGTTAATTAGCTGCTTAATTAACTATTTAGGCTAATCAGATTAATTGACATTAATTGGTTACCATTTGTCAAGGACCTTGAAAAGCTGTGCTTCTCAGAGTTGAAGTGTGACTGGTGCCGGGCAGGGGAGTCAGGGAGTAGCTGTTGCCATGCTGAACAGCTGGGGGTATGCAGATGGCAGGCAGTGGCAGTTCCAAGGCCACCAGGACCACTGCTCAGGGACCATGCACCTCCTGGCACCTCTCAGGGAGCACCAGCTTCTGAGTTCTGGCCTCTCACACCTTGGGACACACATCACCTCTTCCTCTCCCTTAGTTGTTTGAGAAAAGGTCTGACAGGGACGGGGGAAGATTGAGAAAGTTTCCTTTTTGTGGAAAAAAAGAGGGGGGGGAGAGAGGGAGAGAGAGAGAGGGAGAGAGAGAAAGAGATGGGGTCTTGCTATGCTGCCCAGGCTGGTCTCGAACTCTTGATCTCAAGTGATCCTCTCACCTCAGCCTTTCAAAGTGCTGGGATTGCAGACATGAGCCACTGTGCCCGTCGAAGAGACTTTCCTTCCTCCATCCCCAAGGGCTGTAAAGACCTTAGAGGGAGAGGGACCTTAAAATTCTAAATAAGCCGTGAAGTAAGTAGGTCACCACATAACAACTGCTAGGATGACGTGCATATGTTCAGAAAAAAAAAAAAAAAAAAAAAAAAAAAAAAAAAAAAAAAAAAAAAAAAAAAAAAAAAAAAAAAAAAAATAAAAAAAAAAAAAAAAAAAAAAAAAAAACAGAAAAGATGAGCAGTGTAGGGTAGATAAAATATGCAAAATATTAAACTATGATAAAATGATCATATTTGCATTATTTAGTCAATTACAGCCCCCAAAACCCACAGAACATTTTTATGCCTGTTTTAAAACACAACTAACAGTTTTAAATTATAGCACTTGAAACAACAACCAAAAAAACTACTATGAAATGCATCCTACGTTTTGGGAAGAGGAAAAAAAAAAAAAGCCAACCCACTGAAAAATGGGAGTGTGCATTTGTCTTTAGAGCCATTCTCTGAAGATTAAATGGCTCCCATATTTAGTCCAATACTGGGCTGGGAGTTAGCAGCCTGCGGTCTTTCTTTTTTTGTGTGTTTGTGGGGGGGTGTTGCGGAGATGCAGTCTTGCTCTGTCGCCCAGGCTAGAGTGCAATGGCGAGATCTTGGCTCACTGCAACCTCCGCCTCCTGGGTTCAAGCGATTCTCCTGCCTCAGCCTCCCAAGTAGCTGGGATTTCAGGTGCCTGCCACCGTGCCAGGCTAATTTTTGTATTTTTAGTAAAGATCGGGTTTCACCATCTTGTCCAGGCTGGTCTCAAACTCCTGACCTTGTGATCCACCCTCCTTGGCCTCCCAAAGTGCTGGGATTACAGGTGTGAGCCACTGCACCCAGCCACCTTTTTTTTTTAAAGACAGGGTCTGACTCTTTTGCCCAGGATGGGGTGCAGTGGTGTAATCATAGCTCACTGCAACCTCAAACTTCTAGGCCCAAATGATCCTCCTACCTCAGCTTCCCGAGTAGCTGAGACTACAAGCATGCACCGCCACCCTGGCTAATTCTTTTTGGTAGAGTCGAGGTCTTGCTATGTTGCCCCGGCTGGTCTTTTTTTTCTTTGAGACAGAGTTTTGCTCTGTTGCCCAGGCTGGAGTACAATGGCATAATCTCAGCTCACTGTAACCTCCGCCTCATGGGTTCCAGTGATTCTCCTGCCTCAGCCTCCCTAGTCACTGGAACTACAGGCATGTGCCACCACACTGGCTAATTTTTTGTATTTTTAGTAGAGATGAGGTTTCAGCATGTTGACCAGGCTGGTCTTGAACTCCTGACCTCAGGTGATCCGCCAGCCTCAGCCTTCCAAAGTGCTGGGATTACAGGCATGATCCACTGTGCCTGGCCCCAGGCTGATCTTGAACTCCTGGGTTCAAGCGGTCTTCCCACCTTGGCCTCCCTAAGTGCTGAGATTATAGGCATGAGCGACCAACCCTGGACAGGGAGCCTACAATCTCATCTTGACTTTTCCACTGAACTCCTGAGGGTCCTTTCCCCTTCCTGGGCCTTGATGTCTTCAATGGTGAGTCCCTGGCCTGTCTTCCTGAGAGAGTGCTTACATGGAGCAGAGGAGGGGTGGATTTCCAGTACCCTGGAGGTGCATACAAATGTGAGGGGAGGGAAGAGGTTCCTTTGGCGGGAGGGTCTAGTGCTGATCTTGGACGGGGGATTGCTTTCTAGGGAGGAGGGGTTCCCAGGTTGGTGACAGAGGTTTCTAGCTTGAGAAGGGATGACATGGAGAGCAAATGTGGGGTCTCTCCCTCTCTCCCCCTTAACTGTCCAATTCTGCAGCCCCCAGAGGGAGGAAGGACGGGAGAGACTGGAGGCTGTTGCCTAGCAACGACAGGCGCATCTGGATCGATGGCAAAGTCAGTGCCGCTCCAGCCCCCAGCCCGGCTCTCTTTGATCTCAGCCAGCCCAGCAGAAACCTGGGGGGAAGCCCCCGGGCAGCCAGCTTGATTGGAGCTGAGTCAATAGAGGGAATTTTCCATAATGAGATTGTATGGGCAGTGGAGGCAGCTGCCCTGGCTTCTCCTGTCACCCTCCCCAGAGGGTGAAAGGAGCCAACTGTCTGTCCGTCCAGCGTACATCATTCCTGCTGATCGCTCTGGCCTGGGTAGGGGATAGGGTCGGGGTGGACATCACCATCCAATTTTGATTGTCAGCCTTGCACTGCCAGGGACTCAGAGCCCAGCCCCACCTGTTAGGTATTGAAGGGAAGGTGAGGGTTACAGAACGACACACACACAGAAAGAGGGCAGCTCAAAAGCAGATGCAGGGTGTTTGTTTGTTTGTTTGGACATTTGCTCTTGTTGCCCAGGCTGGAGTGCAATGGCATAATCTCGGCTTACTGCCAACTCCTTCTCACAGGTTCAAGAGATTCTCCTGCCTCAGCTTCCCAAGTAGCTGGGATTACAGGCGCCCGCCACCACACCAGGCTAATATTTCTAGTAGAGACGGGGTTTCACCATGTTGGCCAGGCTGGTCTTGAACTGCTGACCCCAGGTGATCCACCCTCCTCAGCCTCCCAAAGTGCTGGGATTACAGGCATGAGCCACTGCACCCGGCCCCAAATGCAGGTTTTGTGTCCAGCATAAAACCTACAGAAGTAGGGGACCAGCGTAATGCCAGAGCGCAGCAAGGCTTACAGCCTGGGGCAATTTACAGGTATGGGTGGGGGGAGTCTGGCTTGCCCGGCAGGATATTGATAAGATGTCCCAGTGATGAGGCAGCCTGGCCCTTGTTCCGGCAGAATGTGGGACTCCTTGCACTTTCTCCCTGCAGAATATCATTAAGAGACAGGCTGTTTCTTCAGTCGGGCCTTTGTTCGTCTTGTGGTCAGGTGGTTGGTTAGGTGGGATGTTTCTCATGGTTCGAACCCCGTGAAGTGTTTCACTTTGACCAAGGTCTGCAAAAGAGCAAGGAGCTTACGGCATGGTATAGTTTAGACTAACGCCACCCCAGCCCGGCTAGTGGTACCCACGCCTCTGACACTTTGTCCAGATGAGGGAAACTGAGGCCCAGTAAAAAAAAAAGGGATCTGGTTATACAACTTCTAGCCCATTGCGCCTTCCTCTGCCTAGCTCCCAGGTGTGAGCCTGAGCGGGGGTTGGGATCTGATCCTGGAGGAAGGAGAAGGAGGTGGTGAAAGCTGGGGAAAGCACGTAAGCTTCTCTGATTTCACTGCAGGGTCAGTGTTCAAGGCCAGCTTGGGAGGGTCCTCAGAGAGCGCAGGCTTCTGACACACAGGTGGCTCTCCCTCCGTATCTCCCCAAGGCCATCTGATTTGCACCCTCCCGGAACACAGAGACTGCCACCTGCCATCAGTGACAGCTCAGTCATAAGACTGTTCTTTCTTGGGCTAAGCTGAAGCTGTTTCTGTAGAACATTCCCTCCACCCCCAGTCTCCATTCTCACTCAGGCAGCCCCAAGGAAGCTGTCTGCTCCCGGTGGAATGGCTTCAGCCTCCCACAAGGCCACTGAGGGCCCTGACAGAGAGCAGGAGGACTGAGTGAGGCAGGGATTCTTTTGCTCCACTACAATGCAGGGGAGAAGAGACCACACCACTACTTGCTTGTTTTATATCAGTTCTGGACTCTACAGCTCTGTCTGCTGGGTTTGAACTGCTCTGTATTGCTTTTTTTTTTTTCTCTCCTTCTTTCTTATTTTGAGGCAGGGTCTCATTGTGTTGCTCAGTCTGGAGTGCAATGGTGAAATCTCGGCTCACTGCAACCTCCACTTCCTGGGTTCAAGTGATTCTCTTGCCTCAGCCTCCCAAGTAGCTGGGACTACAGGCATGCACCATCACAGCTGGTTAATTTTCTTTTTTTGAGGCGGAGTTTCACTCATGTTACCCAGGCTGGAGCGCAATGGTGCGATCTCGGCTCACTGCAACCTCCACTTCCTGGGTTCAAGTGATTCTCTTGCCTCAGCCTCCCAAGTAGCTGGGACTACAGGCATGCACCATCACAGCTGGTTAATTTTCTTTTTTTGAGGCGGAGTCTCGCTCTTGTTGCCCAGGCTGGAGTGCAGTGGCGTGATCTTGGCTCACTGCAACCTCTGCCTGGCAGGTTCAAGTGATTCTCCTGCCTCAGCCTCCTGAGTAGCTGGGATTACAGGCACCCACTGCCATGCCTGGCTAATTTTTGTAGTTTTAGTAGAGACGGCCATGTTGGCCAGGCTGATCTCGAACTCCTGGCCTCAAGTGATTCGCCCCCCTCGGCCTGCCAAAGTGCTGGGATTATAGGCGCGAGCCACCACGCCCAGCCTGTATTGCTTTCAGTAGCCAATGTTGCTTGTTCTGATATCTTTCAGAGGTCTATCATGCTGGTGTGCAGTGTCCCCACTGTCCTCTGCTGATCAGCCAGTCTGAGCTCCTGGCTTGGCTGGTTCTGTCCCATTTACAAGGCTCTGTATGACCTGCCCTGGGCTACTTCAGTCTACACTGATCTTACCTGAGCATTGTTACCTGTTCTCACGGGGGCTGCATTACCTATACTGTGGATTCCTCTGGAGGGAGCAGACAGCAGAGGCCTCCTTGTCCCCTCTTGTCCCTTGTCAGTGATGCTCTGCCCCCCAGCTGGCTCCTTGGATTTCAGCCAGCCCAGCAGAAACCAGGGGGAATGCCCCGGGCAACCTGCTCAATTGCCACCCAAACCTTTGCTCCAGGAATTCAAATCAAAGCTAACAAAGAGCGGAGCCTCGACCAGGCAAATCCTTCCTATCTATTCAAAGTCAGGGCTGGGGCTGGGCATGGTGGCTCACACCTGTAATCCCAGCACTTTGGGAGGGCAAGGTGGGTGGATCACTTGAAGTCAGAAGTTCGAGACCAGTCTGGCCAATATAGTGAAACCCCGTCTCTACTAAAAATACAAAAAATAGCCGGGCGTGGTGGCACACACCTGTAATCCCAGCTACTTGGGAGGCTGAGCATGAGAATGGCTTGAACCCAAGAGGTGGAGGTTGCAATGAGCCGAGATCATGCCACTCCTGGGCAACACAGTGAGACCCTTTCTCAAAAACAAAAAACAAAGACAGGGCTGGACTCCAAGGCTTACAAAGTAGATGACCATGAGGCCCATGTGAATGTCAGCACACACATGGTCTAGGAATAGTGAGAGCAGTGACCAAGGACCTTTGCCTCCGTAGTTCCCAGAGATGGTGGTGGTAAAAACAAGTAGCGGGCTCCCTTTCGGTGCCAACTCAGGCTGGGTCTCAACAAACAGACCCAGGTGGCTGCTCTGTTCCAAGCCCTGCACTGGACATTAGGGAGATGGATGTGGATCAGCCTATCTCTGCCCTTGGACAGCCCTCGGTCAGCCAGGAAGCAAACAGTCATGCTAGATTGCTAGTAGTAGCAAGAGGGTAACAGCAGAGGCATGTCCCCCCAGGAAGTCCTTCCAGGCAGTCAGGGAAGGCTTCACGCAGGAAGTGATGCTTGAGCAGTCTTGCAGGATGGGTAGATGAGGAAGGACCTTTCAGGCATGAGGAACGGCATGGGTCAGTGCGTTCCTGGGTGGAGCGGAATGCCGTGCGGGGCTGGACAGGGACTAGCGTAGAGCTGGACACGTTGCCAGCCATGCCACCAGGACTTTCTTGCCCTCTCTGCCTTGCCAGCCCCGGGCACCTCATCTTGGCCCTTGGAAACTTTGCCAGCCCAGCCACCTCCATTCCCCAGCACAGACTGAGACAGCAGGAAAAAGGGACTGCCCGAGCCCTACGCAGGCACCGCTGGACCCAGCCCTAGACTGGAAACGGGAGGGTAGAAGAGGGACTACGGGGGCTGTGGCCAGAACGCAGAGCTGTAGTGCCCATACTTTTGCAGACCAGGCTGCCTGCCCCTCCAGGAACCAGCCCTCCCACCCCCAGCCAGAGAGCCTGGGGGCTCTGGCCAAGATTTTTCTCCAGCTCCAGCAGGGGCGGCAGGAAGCTCCTGCTGCTGAATAATTGAAAGCCAGGCTTTCAGCAGCTCCCCTCCCACCACCACGTCTTCTGGAGGGTTGAGTAACAAACAGCCGTGCCAGCACCAGCGCCTCCCCAGAGACACTCCAAGGAGTCATGGAGGAAGCTCACTGGGCTAACCTCTCTCTGCTGGCTGCCTACGCCGCCTCCTCCTGCAGTGTCTTCTTACCCGTCTTTTTTTTTTTAAATTTGAGACAAAGTCTGGGTTTGTCGTCCAGGCTGGAGTGCAGTGGCGCAATCTTGGCTCATGGCAACCTTCGCCTCCCGGGTTCAAGCGATTCTCCTGCCTCAGCTTCCCAAGTAGCTGGGATCATAGGTGCCCGCCACCACGCCTGGCTACTTTTTGTATTTTTAGTAGAGGGGTTTTGCCATGTTAGCCAGCCTGGTCTCGAACTCCTGACCTCAGGTGATCCACCCGCCTCACCCTCCCAAAGTGCTGGGATTACAGGTATGAGCCACCATGTCTGGCCTGTTACCTGTCTCTACTGGTCTCTACTGGTCTATGTGGGTTTGTATTTGTGAAAAGCACCATGATTGGGCTCTGCGTGTTTGTACTGATTTAAAATGGTAATTATCAACCTGATCTGTTCTGATTTATACGCATCTATTCTTCCTCCTTGCCTAACTCATGCCTGTAATGGTTTATACTGATTGGGGTAGTTCATGGCTGGTAAAAGCTAACACTTAATGCATAGAGCTTATCACCTACGCAGGCGCAGCACTGTACACACGTTATTTCTTCACTCCTTACCCTGCGGTGGGGGTATTTATATTAACCCCATTTCACAGACAAGGAAGAGGTTAAGTCACTTACGCACACGTAGTAAGTGATTTGAACCCATCTGCTACTGGCTGATCGGCACAGGTCTGTCTTGGTTCATGTGGATCGGGATATCCTCTAGGAGCAGAACTTTCTCCAAAAGGCAGGGGTCTGAGGGCTACAAGAGAGAGCTGAGCACGGTGACTCACACCTGCAATCCCAGAGCTTTGGGAGGCCAAGGCAGGAGGGTCGCTTGAGTCCAGGAGTTAGAGACAAACTTGGGCGACCTAGTAAGATCCTGCCTCTACAAAAAAATTAAAAATTAGCTGGGCATGGTGGCATGTGCCTGTGTGTCGTAGTGGCCAGCTACTTGGGAGGCTGAGGTGGGAGCATCACTGGAGCCCAAGAGATAGAGGCTGCAGTGAGCCATAATTACACCATCACACTCCAGTGTGGGTGATAGAATCAGACCCTGTCTGAAAAATAATTTTTAAAAAGCTGCAAGAGAGATCTTTCCAAAACGCAAATCTGACCTCCCCAGCTCAATACCCTTCACTGGCTCCCTATTGCCTGCAGAATATGGTCGTAGCTCCTCAGCCTGACTCTGAAGGCCCTGGGGTCTGGCCCTTGCTACCTTCCTGGCTCAGTGGGCTCAGCCAAGACAAGCCCATGCTTTTTTTTTTTTTTTTTAAGATGGAATCTCCCTCTGTCGCTCAGGCTGGAGTGCGGTGGCATGATCTCAACTCACTGCAACCTCCGCCTCCTGGGTTCAAGTGATTCTCGTGCCTCAGCCTCCCAAGTAGCTGGGATTACCGGTACCCACCACCATGCCTGGCTAATTTTTTGTGTTAGTGGAGACGGGGTTTCACCATGCTGGCCAGGCTGGTCTCAACCTCCTGACCTCAAATGATCCACCCGCCTCAGCCTCCCAAAGTGATGGGATTACAGGTGTGTGCCACCACGCCCAGCCACAAGTCAATGCTTTTCCCTGTTTCCTCTCCATCCCTTCTTCCCACACACCCCTACACCCTGACCAGGACATCCTTCTCCTCCTTCTTTGTCCTGCCAACTCCTACTTATGCTTCAAGATCCCTCCTCCAGGAAGACCTCCTAGCTATGCTCCTCTCCTGACACACCCCAGCTCCATTAGATGTCTCTGCCATTCATCCATCATCCCAGCATAAGCACCTGTGCTTCTCTTTCTGCATTTCTCTCTTATCCTCTGGTGAACCCCAGAGTAGCCACTCACAAATAGCTGCGACCTGAGTGAATGACTCAACCCTGGAGTTGATGGGGTGTCTCCTGGTCCTGTGGTCCTTACTCCCCCAGCCCCATGCTCTTGGGCAGTGAGCACAGGGGAGGCTTCCAGGATAAACTGTTCAAGGCTGGAGGTCTGCAGAGGGTTCCCACAGGGACGGAAAGGTTCAGCAGGAGAGTGCTCCAGGGAATATGTCCCCGTCTTGGCTGTACCTGGCTTCAAGGCCAGGGGTTGGAGTGGGGACATGCCCAGATTCCTTGGCACAATGCAGATGGCTTTTCTTTCCCAGCTTGATAAAATATCTTAACAAACCATTGTTGCCGCACACTTATTTTTGACCAAGACCCAGACTGAGTTTCACAACTGAAGGACCTGGTTTCATGTGTATTTGTCAGTTCTGTCTCATTTCTGACAGTTACAAATAATCTTTTTCCTCCGGGAAACTCAGGAGGCACATCACTGCCCACCCGCTGTCCCCACACTGGGCTTTTTCTCTGGAAGGTCTCATCTTGTTTCCAGCCACCACCTTGACAGGAATGCGGCTTTCTTCATCAGAAATTCCTTTCCACCCTAGCCCTCTTAGTCAAGGGTCTCTGGGTCTTACCATGCCCTTACCATCGCCTGTCCTGTCCCCTGCACTCCCTGTTCCTTACCTGGAGAAGACACTTCTTTTTTTTTTTTTTTTTTTTGAGACGGAGTTTCGCTCTTGTTACCCAGGCTGGAGTGCAATGGCGCGATCTCGGCTCACCGCAACCTCTGCCTCCTGGGTTCAGGCAATTCTCCTGCCTCAGCCTCCTGAGTAGCTGGGATTACAGGCACGCGCCACCATGCCCAGCTAATTTTTTGTATTTTTAGTAGAGACGGGGTTTCATCATGTTGACCAGGATGGTCTCGATCTCTTGATCTCGTGATCCACCCGCCTTGGCCTCCCAAAGTGCTGGGATTACAGGCTTGAGCCACCGCGCCCGGCCTGAGAAGACACTTCTTCCTTTCCTCCCTTCCTTCCTTCCTCTCTTCCTCCCTTTCTCTCTTTCTTCCTTTTTCTTTTTCTTTTGGATGGAGTCTTGCCCTGTCGTCCAGGCTGGAGTGCAGTGGCATGATCTCAGCTCACTGCAACCTCCACCTTCCAAGTTCAAGCAATTCTCCTGCCTTAGCCTCCTGAGTAGCTGGGACTACAGGTGCACACCACCATGCCTGGCTAATTTTTTGTATTTTAGTGGAGACGAGGTTTCACCATGTTGCCCAGGCTGGTCTTGAACTCCTGAGCTCAAGCAATCCACCTACCTCATCCTCCCAAAGTGCTAGGATTACAGGCCTAAGCCACTGCACCTGGCTGAAGACACATCTTTCAAAGGCCCATTTCTAACATGATTCTCTTCATGAAACCTTCCCTGATCATCCTAGGCAAAAGTAGAGCCTCCCTGGTCTCTTTTTTTTTGCTTCCACTGGATGGATGGGTGGGAGAATGTCAACAAGATCTGTCTTCGGAACAAGCTTGTTAGTGCAAGAATAAATGAATGAATGATCCCACCAGCTACAAGAACAGGAAATATTGTCTCCATTTTACAGATGAGGAAACTGAACCTCGAAGTTTAATGACTTTTCCTGATCACCCAGGCATAAGTAGTGGAGCCAGAATGTAAGCTAAAGTCTTCTGACTCCAAGACTTTGTCCTTGTCTAAAACTCTTTTTCCTGGCCCCTGTAGGAGAGAGCACAAAAAAACCTTAGCAGTAAGAAGGTGGTTAAATTGTGTGACCACAGACGAAGTGCTCACTTGAAGCTGTGGGAATCTGTACCTTTGAGGCTCTGAGTCCCAACATTCTCTGGGGAGGCACGCTGCAGGGCCAGGAAAAGAAGCCCCTAGGGGAATGGGTGCTGCACCCTCCCCTCGTAACCCACAAGAGAGGTTTCTGAGCCCCCGGAGCAAATGGGGCTCCTGAATTGGTGACGGGGTGCTGTCCGTGGTGCTGGAGGGCTGCGATGCTGCCAGAGATGAGGAGCAGGGAGTAGTTTGCTCATTCCTGTAACCCCAGTGCTTTGGGAAGCCAAGGCGGGGGAATCACTTGAGGCCAGGAGTTTGAGACCAGCCTGGGCAACATAGTGAGACTCTGTCTCTACAATAATAATAATTGATAATGATAATGACCTCCAGTGCCATTTATGAGACATTCATTGCCTATTAGGTACTGTGAGGCATTTCCCGTGCATTAGTCCTTTACAACAAACCTATGAGGAAGACGCTATAATTAATTAGTTTCATTTTACAGGCAAGGAAACTGAGGCCCAGAGAGTTGAAGTCACATGCCCTAGGTCTCTCGGCTCATGAATTCCCGAAGAGCACTGTCCTGTCTCCCTCTCAAATCAGGGGTCCCCAAGGCAGGGCCAGGTCTCCTCCCAGACCCATCTGTGGTCCACTTCTCACTGCAATCTGTTCCCTCTCCCCCAGACCTGATCAGGTCACTACCGATCTGAGCATCTTCTCCCTCTGAGCCTCAGGGTGAATACTGACCTCATTAGCTGAGAGGCCTCTGTGCCTGTCAGCAGCTGACTTTCCGGAACAGGCTGGACCCTGCAGTACAGATGGGCCGTTTCACCTTCAATTACTCACTCGCAGGTAGCAGCATCCAGTGTGTGGCCCCTTCCATCAATGGCCAGGCTTGCTCAGGACACCCAGCAAGCCTGTGTGGCTTGTGGGAGAGAGACAAGTCCAGGGACCTAGTCATGAGGCTTGGAAATCAGGCCTCTAGGCCTTTAACCACTTCCTGGCTTGCATAAAAGGGAGTGTGCCCCTTTGGCGGGCATTAAACTAAGGCTTCATGACTTATTCTGCACATGGGTTTGGCTGGCTCCAGCATCTGGGCTTGCCCTTAGGAGCTGACCCAATCCTGGGGACAACCTCAGTGGAGCTCTAAGGGTGGCTGGTGGGGCCTGGGCTCCTGGCTGTATCAGCAGAAAGGAAGTGGGCTGAAGGTTTGGTGCCACACATTTATGTATGTATGTGTTTATTTGTTTGTTCATTTTTTAAGATGGAGTTTCGCTCTTGTTGCCCAGGCTGGAGTGCAATGGTGCGATCTCGGCTCACTGCAACCTCTGCCTCCCGGGTTCAAGTGATTCTCCTGCCTCAACCTCCCAAGTAGCTGAGATTACAGGTGCCCACCACCACGCCCAGATAATTTTTGTATTTTTAGTACAGATGGGGTTTCATCATGTTGGTCAGGCCGGTCTCGAACTCTTGACCTCAGGTGATCCGTCTGTTTCAGCCTCCCAAAGTGCTGGAATTACAGGTGTGAGACACCGCAACTGGCCTGGTGCCACATATTTAGAGTTAGTATTATCCAGACTTCCAGAGTAGGAAAGGATGTGTGGGGTCTTTGAGTCATTGTTTAGTGGGAGAAACAAGTGCTCAGAGAGGGGCAGAGACTTGTTCTGGGGCTCACAGCCAATCAGTGATAGGGTAAAGATGCCCCATGTGCTGTTCTGCCTCCAAAGAAGGGCAGTGGCAACGCCTCCAAGGACCAGACAAGTTAGAGATAGGGTTAAGGTTATGGCTCTAGATTCCATATCTGCCTGCTTGCCCCTGCAAACCCCTCACCCTCAAGCACCCCCAATTTGTTCTCCATGTTCCTCATCACAATAAATGGCTGCACCATCCACCTGGTCACCCAGGCCAGAGACCCAGTGTCATCTAAGCTGCCTCCCCCATCCCACATCCAGTCAATTACAAACCCTGCCAGATTGGCCCATTTATTTCTTGAATTCTGGTCGTCCTCACCAGCTTTGGCAGCCCTGCCTCCTGCTCCCTGCCGTCCTTGCTGGGAAGCCTGCCTTGGCCAACCAAGCAGGGCTATAGACACTTCTCCAGTTCTCTTTCATCACACTACACTGCTGTTTACCTGTCAGTCTCCTGAACCAGCCTGTGAGCTTCTACAGGGCCAGGATGGGGTTATGTTCCTCTCTACACTCACAGCCTTTAATAAGGTGGGGCCCAGAGTAGATGCTGGGTGAGTGTTTGCTGAGTGAATGTGTGAATATCGTTTCTATCTCATGTTTGAACAATTCCTTTAATAGGGATCTCATTCATCCTAGGACAAACTGCTTAGTTTTGTGTTTGTTTTTTGAGATGAAGTCTCCCTTTGTCACCCAGGTTGAATGAAGTGCATTTCTAACAAATAACACCAATACTACTGGTCCTTGGACTACCCTAAGAGGAACATGGTCCTTCTAAAAAATTCTTTAAAAACAAAGCAGTTCTGGCCAGTTGTGGTGGCTCACACCTGTAATCTCAGCACTTTGGGAGGCTGAGGCGGGCGGATCACTTGAAGTCAGGAATTTGAGACCAGCCTGGCCAACATGGTGAAACCCCATCTCTACTAAAAATACAAACATTATCTGGGCATGGTGGCGCGCACCTGTAATCCCAGCTACTCGGGAGGCCGAGGCAGGAGAACTGCTTGAAACTGGGAGGTGGAGGGTGCAGTGAGCCAAGATTGCACCACTGCACTCCAGCCTGGCAACAGAACAAGACCCCTTCAAAAAAAAAAAAATTGAAAAACGGCTATTTCTAGACCAGTGCCCACCTCCACCAAATTGGTGGTCCATACTTGGGCTGTATCATGAGGACCTGGGGGACATGAGCAATTTCATCTCCAAAGACTTCGATTCAGTAGATCTGGGTTGGGTCCCAGGTAGCACTGACATATGAAATATAGGGCACCCAGTTAAATTTGAATTTCAAATAAAGGAATAATTTCTTAGTAGAAGTATGTTCCAAATATAAAATTCAGATTTAATTTAATTGGGTAGTCTGTGTTCCTATTTGCCAAATCTGGCAATGCTAGCTAAACATTGCCACTTCTTAACAAGCCTCTCAGTTGATTCAGCCAGGTTTGACCTAAATCCTCTACAATCCTTCATATATTTGAAGCCAGGTATTCTGACCACCTGTGTATTCTCATCATCCTCCCCTCCTTGGCATCCTATTTTAGTTGACAGAGCCTAAGATAACATGCACTTTTGGCAGCCACATTGTGATATTGACTCAAATTGAGTCTACGATCATTGAAAATCCCCAAATCCTTCCCAAACATTCTGCTTCTAAACTATGTCTACTCCATTCCAATTTTAGTTTGGGACCCAGCTTTAGAATGTGGCACTTCTCACTATCCTGTTTCACCATTTTTTTTTTTTTTTTTT
>NW_016107397.1:1510287-1521427 GCF_001604975.1 Cebus imitator
CCTCCGCCTCCCAGGTTCAAGTGATTCTTGTGCCTCAGCCTCCTGAGTAGCTGAGATTACAGGCACCCACCACTATGCTGGCTAACTTTTGTATTCTTAGTAGAGACAGGGTTTTGCCATGTTGCCCAAGCTGGTCTTGAACTCTGACCTCAGATGATCTGACTACCTTGGCTTCCTAAAGTGCTGGGATTACAGGTGTGAGCCACTGTGCCCAGTCCCACAATGATTTCATAAAAATATCATGTCATATGGCTCACAGAGGGACCCTGTGCCTGCATTCCTGCAGTCACTCCCTGGTCTGCTGACCCAGCACCCTGACTTGGAAGGGAGTGGGCTTGGTGTGCAATGATTCGGGTCATTCTATTAATGACCTGCTGCAGATTCCCGCCTGGTGCTTCTCCAACTTACCAGGTGAAATTGGTTGAATCCACCATCTGTCCTAGTGAAAATCCAGACTGCATCTGCCACGCCTCTCTTCACACGGCTCTCCTTTTCTCCTCAATCATTTCTGCAAAGATTACCCTGGGCAACCTAGCATTGCTACCCAGGTGTTCTCCTAGCACTGGGGCTAGAATTTCTCAGTGTTTGGAGATCTGAGTGCATTCAGAACAATTCCCACCAGCTTTCCCCCTTTGCCCTCCAGGAGCTCAGGCGAAGTTCTAGGCCTGGGAGACTGGCCCAGGTCAGAGGGAAGTCGAGCAGAACAGCATGGTTCCAGTGCCATCACTGGCACCTTTGTGCTCTCTCCACGCCTTCAGCGTGCCGCTTGCATTGCCTGGTTGGGGTAGGTTCTAATGAGCCAGAATGAAAGAATGGTCCCCTTCCCTAAAAAGGCTCATGGTCTAGAATAGGAGTTAGAAGCAAACCGCCAACTGAATCTCAGCATCTAAATGTCATACTTAAAAAGTGTGGCACAGCCGGGCGCGGTGGCTCACGCCTGTAATCCCAGCACTTTGGGCGGCTGAGGCAGGTGGATCATGAGGTCAAGAGATCAAGACCATCCTGGCCAACATAGTGAAACCCTGTCTCCACTAAAATACAAAAATTAGCTGGGCGTAGTGGTGTGTGCCTGTAGTCCCAGCTACTCGGGAGGCTGAGGCAGGAGAATTGCTTGAACCTGGGAGGTGGAGGTTGCGGTGGGCCAAGATTGTACCACTGCATTCTAGCCTGGTGCCTGGTGACAGAGTGAGACTCTGCCTCAAAAAAAAAAAAAAAAAGTGTGGCACAAAGAGGGAATGACTCATCCTTCCTGGAAGAGTGGAAGACTTCCCAGAGGAGGTGACTTTTAGGCTGGGCCCTGAAGGATGAGTTGAAGTTCCCTAGGTGAAGAAAAGGGGAAACAGAACTCCAGCTGAGGGGAAACACAGGCAAAGGCACAAAGGAGGAAGTAAGAGCCACATTTGGAGGATGAGGACCAAGGCTAAGGGGCTGGGTGTTGGTTGCAGGGTGGGGTGCAGCGTGGGATGAATTGCAAGATAGTGTTCAACAGAATGCAAAGGGGCTCTTACAGGCTATACCAAGGACCACGCCATGTATTCCTCTATCCTGCCTCCTGTTGCCCCTGTCTTTGTTCAACCCGAGTGCATTGAGCTTCACATGCACTGGGCCCTGTCTGGAGCTAGGAGTTGAAAGCTAAGCTGCCCTCATCCCACGGGGAGCCAGACCTGTGAACTCACAGCAACAACAGCAAGTAATAAGAGCTCTGGGAGGTAAGGCCAGGTAAGGTGGCTCACACCTGTAATCCCAGCACTTTGGGAGGCCAAGGAGGGTTGATCACCTGAGGTCGGGAGTTCGAGACCAGCCTGGTCAACGTGGTGAAACCCTGTTTCTACTAAAAACATAAAAATTAGCCAGCCATGGTGGTAAGCGCCTATAATCCCAGCTACTCAGGAGGCTGAGGCAGGAGAATCACTTGAACCCAGGAGGTGGAGTTGCAGTAGGCCAAGACTGTACCACTGCACTCTAGCCTGGGAAACAGAATGAGACTCCAGCTCAAAAAAAGAGAGAGAGAGAGAGAGAGAGAGAAAGGCTGGGAGTGGTGGCTCACACCTGTAATCCCAGCACTTTTAGAAGCCGAGGCGGGCAGATCACAAGGTCAGAAGTTCAAGACCATCCTGGCCAACACAGTGAAATCCCGTCTCTACTAAAAATACAAAAATTAGTCAGGCTTGGTGGCGCACGCCTGTAGTCCCAGCTACTTGGGAGGCTGAATCAGGAACCCGGGAGATTGTAGTGAGCCAAGATGGCACCACTGCACTCCTGCCTGGACAACAGAGAATCCATCTCAAAAAAAAAAAAAAAAAAAAAAAAAGCTCTAGGAGGGTGACAAAAGCCAGGGGGGAAAGGAAGGCTTCCGGAAGGAGATGATGCCTACAAGTGGTGACTTTGAGGACAACTAGGAATGAAGAGTGTCCCAGGAAACGGCCTGGAGCCAAGATAGGTGGAGGAGGATGTGTGTGGTGGGCAGTGATGGGGATGGGGCTGGACCGTGAGGCAGGGCTGTGTTGTGACTTTAAGCCAAGGTGACAGGAGTCGCTGGAGGCTGCCAACCAGGGCATGACATGGTCTGATTGCTCCTGAACCCGTCTGCCAAGTTGTCAGCGGAGGATGAAGGTCTGAGAGCAGGGAGGCCAGGCAACCGCAGTGAGGCAGTAGAGCTGCGTGGAGGGAGGAGCTTGGGTCCAGGTAGTCACAGGGAGAAGAGGAAGTGGATAAATGTGAGTAGTGCTGAGAAGGGGGGAGGGGGCTGGGCACAGTGGCTCATGCCTGTCATCTCAGTGCTTTGGGAGGCCGAGGCAGGAGGATTGTTTTGTAAGCCTGGAGTTCAAGACCAGCCTGGGCAAAATAGCAAGACCTTGACTCCATAAAAAAAAATTTTTTTTAACTACCTGAGTATGGTGGCACATGCCTGTAGTTCCAGCTCCTTGGGAGACTGAGGTGGGAGGATATCGCTTGAGCTCTGGAGTTCAAGGCTGCAGTGAGCTATGACTGTGCCCCTGCACTCGAGCTGGGGTGACAGAGTGACAGCCTGTCTCAGAAAACAAACAAGAGGGGATGAGGGACCCAACTTGAGGACAGGTGAACTGTGGTGGGCCAGGGCAATAGAGGTCTGCAAACTCCACACATTCCCCTGGCTCAGGTGATCAACAGACAGAGAAATCACCTATGAGCCAAGCACTGCGGCCGAAGTGGGTGGGGAGCAGGGCAGCCAGAGCTTGTTTGGGGCCTGGTGGGTGATGCTTGTGGAGTGTCCCAGGAAAACCCCTGGTGGTATAGGGCTGGTCTATGGACAGAGGTGGGAAGCCAGCAGGTGTGGAAGTGGAAAAGAGGGGTTAGAAGAACAGCTTTGGTCTCTAAGCCCCCAGGCACTCCCCTCTCCAGAAGAATCTGACAGATGCTCCCAGGAACAGAAATCAGAGGTTCAGAGAGGGGTAGTGACATCTTCAGGGTCACACAGCAAGGAGTGGAGGAATGCAGCCTAGAACCCATGCACTTGGGACTCAGGGGGAAGGACATATGAGAAGATCTTATGTTTTCATCACCACTGTTACCTCCTGTCACTCTGTCCCCTTCGTAGCCTCCCATAGCTGTCACAGTCCCTCTCTCTTCTGCTTTCTAGTTTCGGTGGCTCTGAACACTTCCACCCCCATCCCATCACTCTGAGGCCAGAGAGGGGAGGGTGTGTTGGGGGAGAAGTGTTACAGGAATCCAAGATGTCCAGGCATGCCCAATCCCTTCTTTCCCTCCCTTCCTCCTTCCGTTCCCTCCCTCCCACCCCACTCCCTGGGAATGAGGCCTCCCTGTTGCTTAGCAACTAGCAAAGTCTTGGAGAAAGGAAATGGAAATAGCTCAGGAGGTGCCTCCCTCTGTTAAGATAGAAGTCCTTGGAGTGAGAGAGTGTGTGTGTGTGTGTGTGTGTGTGTGTGTGTGTGTGTGTGTGTGTCTGCTCTACTTTGGAGGGCCTAACGGAGTCAGGGCTTCTTAGTTCCAAGCCAAGTTGACTTCCACCCTACCCTGAGCCTACAGGAGGATGTGGCTGCCTGAAAAGCTAATGTCAGTGTAGCTTTGGTCACATCATCAGAAGCAGTGTTCCCAGAACAAAGGAGGGGATAGTCCTGTGGGCCTCAGTCTGGGTGAGCCCTTCTTACCCCAAATGTTGGCTTTGGGAAAGTTGGCTAGATCAAAGTGAGAGCTGAAAACTACCTCTGGGGTGAGAATGGAGTAAGCTTCCCTCTTTCCCCTCTCTGTAGAGCTTCCCTGGGAGCAGACTGGGAGGTAGGAACACATGTCATCTGCGTCCCACTGGACAGAGCCAGGACAATGGGTCTGGTGTGTGCGTAAACAGTTTCAACTGAGCCTGAAGGAGAAACACGACTGAGGGGCTAATGATGTGTGCACGCTGGCGCTGGGATGTCTGGCCCAAGCATCCATGCAAGGCAGAGGGGATTGTCCTCAGTAGTTGCTAGGTCCCTGGAGGTGACACGATTCCCAGCCAATGGCTCTTAGAGGTCATCCAGTCTGGCCTGCATCCACCCACCTTACAGATGGGAAAAGCCCAGTGTCCAACCCACTCGTGCCCTGAGGTGTGACCCAAAGATGCAAACCAGCCGTCCGCCTCCCTCTGCACCAGGAAGGGAAGCGGATTAGAGCCATGAGTGGGCCCTTAAATCTCCAGGATTAACTCGAGCAGAGAGGAGCTTAGCAGGTGGCCAAGAAGTGACCATCCCGCCTCGTGTGTCTGTCCCTCAGAGTCAGTGGCCCAGGCCAGCGGCCCCGGGGCAGCCGCGATGTCGTCCACCGTGAACAACGGGGCGGCCAGCATGCCGTCCCCACCCGACGCGGCGAATGGCTTCCCGCAGCCCGGCGCCTCCTCCGGGGCCTGGCCGCGGGCGGAGGAGGAGCTGCGCGCCGCGGAGCCGGGCCTGGTGAAGCGCGCGCACCGCGAGATCCTGGACCACGAGCGCAAGCGACGCGTGGAGCTCAAGTGCATGGAGCTGCAGGAGATGATGGAGGAGCAGGGGTGAGCGAGCCGCGGGGCGGGGCGGGGGCGGGGCGGAGGTGGGAGCAGGGATTGATGCTGGCCGTGGGCGTGGCGCACGCCGTGGGCGGGGAGAAGGGCGGGGCTGGGGTGCATTAGGGCGGAGTCAGGAGGCCGTGCGGACCCAGGAGCCTAAGTCAGACAAGAGGCCAGAGTCCAGACCAGTTGGGGTGAAACGATTGCAAGTCCAGCTCGTCTTTCATTTATGTATTAAGTTGTTGCGAATGTAATGTTGGTTTTTGCTATTAAAAGTAATGGTTTCCTTCATGAGCTCGTGAAAAAAAACAAAAAAGTAATGGCAAAACTGGTCGGGCACACTGGCTCATGCCTGTAATTCTGGCACTTTGAAAGGCCGAGGCAAGCAGATTATTTGAGGTCAGGAGTTTGAGACCAGCCTGGCCAACATGGTGAAACCCCGATTCTATGAAAAATACAAAAAAGTCCAGGCGGGGTGGCTCATGCCTGTAATCCCAGCAGGTTGGGAGGCCGAGGCAGGTGGATCACTTGAGGTCAGGAGTTTGAGATCAGTCTGGCAAACATGGCGAAACCCCATCTCTACTAAAAATATAAAAATTAGCCAGGCGTGGTAGCACGTGCCTATAATCCCAGCTACTCTGGAAGCTGAGGCAGGAGAACCGCTTGAACCCGGGAGATGGAGGTTGCAGTGAACCAAGATGGCACCACTGCACTACAGGCTGGGCGACAGAGCAAGACACCGTCTCAAAAAGAAAAAAAAATAAAGAAAGAAACTAGTGGGCTGGCTGCTGAAGGAGTCAAAGTCAGGAGCAGGGGCTGCCCGTCAGGTTTGCACTGCCAGTGAGCTGAGAAATCAGAAACTCCCTGCACAGGGGGACTAACCCTGGAGCCACATGGGGCCAAACACAGCCTGTGTCCTGCAGTCAGTCCAAGCCACACCTTTGACTGTCCACCCCAGACCTCCTGGGCTCCCTTAGACAGGGGCCACCACCTCTGAAGAGCTCAGGAAGACCCTCAGGCTCAGAGAGTGACTTGCTGAAGGCCATCAGGAAGGTGGGGGGCCAAGGTGGAGCTGGGATCGAGTCCCACTGGCTGCCAGACAGGTCTGCTTGTTGGAAGAAGAAGGGGACATGGGAACCTGGTGCTCACCTTGCCCAGAGGACCATGTAAGGGGGAGGAGGCCCCTTGCAGAGAGGAATAGATGGATGGATGGCAGGATGCTGAGGACACACAGAAAGGAGGCTCCAGCTGGTGGGGAAACACGTTGATGAGCTGTGGGTAGTGAGTATGGCAAGAGGGAATGAGACCCCAAGGGGCAGGGGCAAGGAGGGGCGAGGTTGGGGGCATCTCCTACAGTAAGAACCCCAATTCCCAAATTAAACCTGCAAATCCAGCCAGGTGCGGTGGCTCATGCCTGTAATCCTAGCACTTTGGGAGGCCAAGGCAGGCGGATCACTTGAGGTCAGGAGTTCAAGACCAGCCTGGCCAACATGATGAAACCCCATCTCTACTAAAAATACAAAAAATACAAAAAAAAAAAAAAAATTAGCCGGGCATGGAGGCAGGCACCTGTGATCCCAGCTACTTGAGAAACTGAGGCAGGAGAATTGCTTGAACCTGGGAGGCAGAGGTTGCAGTGACTTGAGATCGTGCCACTGGACTCCAGCCTGGGCAACAGAGCGAGACTCTATCTCAAAACCAAAACCAAAAACAAACAAACCCTGCAAATTCTGCCAAATTTTGTCTGGCAAGTCAAGGAGGGAGGGGAGTGTGGGCAGAGGACAAGAGGGTTGACGGGGACAGGCAAAGTGTCCCCTGCACTTTCCTGCTCCTCCTCCTCCTCCCAGAACCCCTCCCTCTTGATGAACCCATCCCCATCCTGAGCCCCTCTCCCTTCACTAAGCCCCTCCTCTTCTCTGTACTTTCCCATCCTGAAAGCCCTCCCCATCAAAGACCCCCACCCTTTCAAAAACCTCTCCCTTACTGAGCCCCTCCCCAAGCAAAAGGCAATGTCATTTGGCCACATCCTGGGTGTTAGACTCCCAGGATCAAAGATCCCTGCCTCCCTGGGAAGCACCCACTATGTCCCCACTTGCTCAGTAAGGGCCCCTTACCCTACCCAAGCTCTCACTTCCGGTGGTCCTTACCCTGGAGCGACCCCCAAAAAACCAGATCTTGATTGACCATTCCCCCGGGCCTCCCCATCCTCAGCAGGCATTTGATCGTTGCAGGGACAGGCATTCTGAGAACCCCAAATCCAGGCTTCAGGTCCTATCTTGACCTTGAACAAGCCTCGGTTTACTCACCTGGAAAATAGGGGCACCATGTTCTGGAGCTGTTCTGAGAGTTCTCGGTCAAAGACACACGAGACTGCCCAGCCCCCAGCCAGTCCTCACAAAGTGCTCAATAAACACTAGGCGCCCCTGCTCTTTTATCAGATCGAGTCATTAATATCCATTTCTAGAAACACTGGTTCGGTCGCGTTTATTTACCGAGTTCTCGGGCATTTGACAAATATTCCCATCAATCACAGGAACACACACTCTCTGGCCCCATTAAAAAGCAATCCTTTTTCTTAATATTGATGGCTGGCTGGCTAATCCACTGGTGATTGATGGCGTACTTGGAGTCACCTTCCCAGACAGCCTTGGCTTACAGTCTGCAATCACTGCAGGGCGGGCTGGAGCCCCAGCCTTTCTGATGTGATGCTCCCACCACAGACACCAGCATCCTCCCTCCCACCCTATTTATCTTCTTGCCATGCCTCTTTTTTTTTTTTTTTTTTGAGATGGAGTCTCACTCGGTTGCCCAGGCTGGAGTACAGTGACACGATATCTGCTTACTGCAACTCCCGCCTCCCAGGTTCAAGTGATTTTCCTGCCTCAGCCTCCCGAGTAGCTAAAAAATTATCCAGCTAATTTTTGTATTATTATAATTTTTGAGATGGAGTCTCAGTCTGTCGCCCAGGCTGGAGTGCAGTGGCGAGATCTCAGCTCACTGCAACTTCCACCTCCCAGATTCAAGTGATTCTCCTGCCTCAGCCTCCCCAAGTAGCTGGGACTACAGGCACCAGCCACCACACCCAGCTAATTTTTGTATTTTTAGTAGAGACCGGGTTTCACCATGTTGGCCAGTCTGGTCTCGATCTCTTGATCTCGAGATCCACCCACCTTGGCCTCACAAAGTGCTGGGATTACAGGAACGAGTCACTACACCCGGCCCAATTTTTGTATTTTTAGTAGAGATGGGGTTTCACCATGTTGGCCAGGCTAGTTTCGAACTCCTGACCTCAAGTGAGCCACCTGCCTTGGCCTCCCAACGTGCTGGGATTACAGGCATGAGCCACTGTGCCCAGGTGCCATACCTCTTCTTGTGAGGACTTGGGTGAAGTGACAGAGCACGGCACCGTCCTAGCTAGGCTTGGAGCTTTGAGACCTCCCCTCTCCCTGTTCTGTTTGCTCATCTGTAAAATGGGAATCAAAAGGCTACCATCCCAGGCTTTGTGGCTCATGCCTATAATCTCAGCACTTTGGGAGGCTGAGGGGGGAGGATCACTTGAGCCCAAGAGTTTGAGACCAGCCTGGGCAATGCAGTGAGCCTCCCGCCCCCCATATCTACAAAAAAAATGAGTGCCCCCTGCCCTCATATTTTTCTAGGTCATCCCTCTTAGCTGAGCCATGGAGGCCAGTGATGAAAAGGAGAGAGCAAAGAGTGCAGCAGTCCTGTTTTTGAATCCTGGCACCTCCCATTGCCCAGCTCTGTGAGGCTGGGCAAGACAATTCACTTTACCTTAGCTTCTCCATCTGTGAAATGGGAATGTGACCTGCCTTTCGAGGTTGTCAGAGGATCCCTTCAGTAACAGCTGCTGGACACCTGCTGTGTGCCAAGCACAGGGCAAGGGCTGTGTGATCAAAGGCCTCCAGGGGCAGTGTGGACATAAGCTGGAGAGACCCCAGAGGAATGGGGAGGTCAGGTAGCGGCTGTCACAGAGGAGCAGTGAGAGCGAATGACCACTGACCCCAGAAGTGGGAGCAGGGATGAGGAGTAGATAACTGCACTTTGGGGGCTGGGCGCGGTGGCTCACGCCTGTAATCCCAGCACTTTGGGAGGCCGGGGCAGGCGGATCACGAGGTCAAGAGATCGAGACTATCCTGGCTAACATGGTGTAACCCCGTCTCTGCTAAAAATAGAAAAATTAGCCAGGTGTGTTGGCGGACGCCTGTAGTCCCAGCTACTTAGGAGGCTGAGGCAAAAGACTCACTTGAACCCGGGAGGCGGAGGTTGCAGTGAGCTGAGACCGTGCCACTGCACTCCAGCTTGGCGACAGAGTGAGATTCTGTCTCAAAAAAAAAAAAAGAAGATAACTAGACTTTGGTCTCTAGCCTGAGACTGGACTTAGGGAAAGAGGGAGAGGGAGAGGGGAGTAGAGAAGTCAGGGGCTTCCATCTGAGGCCCAGACTTCAGCTACCTGCCTACCCCAAGCCAGCAGCAGAGAGAAGCATTGAAACCACCCCTTACCCCCCGACCACCCCCCACAAGCCACCTGGCAGCCTCACTCTTGCAGACATGGGGATGCTGTGAGGACCTCCCATGGCTGTACGAGGATCAGATGTCACAGAGGCCAGGAAGGCAGAAAAGGCCATGTATGTCTCAAAGCCAGAAATCTCACTCTTCCCCTAAAATTCTAAAAAGAGTGACTACAATCTGGATATGGGAGGGAGGCCTGCCCTGGGGGTTCAGCCTTACCTGAGGGGTGAGGGGGTCATCTCTCCCCACCCCTGGGAAGAAGTTTTTCTTTTGTCTGTGTACAATGTTTTGTTGTTGTTGTTTGTTTGTTTGTTTTTTGAGAGGAGTCTCTGGGTCACCCAGGCTGGTGTGCAGTGGCGTGATCTCGGCTCATGGCAACCTCTGCCTCCCTGGTTCAAGTGATTCTCCTGCCTCAGCCTCCCAAGTCGCTGGGACTACAGTTGCCTGCCACCATGCCTGGCTAATTTTTGCATTTTTAGTAAAGACAGGGTTTTTGCCATGTTGGCCAGGCTGGTCTCGAACTCCTGAGCTCAGGTGATCTGCCTGCCTCAGACACCCAAAGTTCTGGGATTACAGGCGTGAGCCACCGCGCCTGGCCAGCTTTGTGTACAATGAACTTGAGCTTCCTCAGTGCTGAAGGCCTGGCTTGGTCTGTAATCTTGGACAGGTTATTGCAAGCCAGAGTGTGTTGTGACCCAGGAGTGTGGTGGGGAGGGCTGGCCTGGGTGGGGAGCAGGAAAGAGGGAACCAAAATCAGGAGACCAGCCCCTTCACCCTCTTTGTGCCACTGCAGGTATTCGGAGGAGGAGATCCGGCAGAAAGTGGGGACATTCCGGCAGATGCTGATGGAGAAGGAGGGAGTGCTCACCAGGGAGGACCGGCCTGGGGGCCACATGTGAGTGCTTGCCCATCTGGGGATCGGGGAGAGGGGGTACAGGCTCAGGCAGCAGCTGGGTACCAGAGGGGCCTGTCCAGGTGTTCCCTCGGGTGGCTTGGTCTGGTTGGGGCTTAGGTGAGAGGGTGGAGAGGAAGAAGAGAAGGAGGAAGACAGGTCATGGACTCTGCCCACTGGAAACGCTGGCCTGGCCCAGGGACACCTGGACATCACCAAGGTCCTCCTCCTACCCACCCTAGGTCCTGCCTATGGCTCAGCAGTGGGAGGGGTGGGGGAGGCAGCCCAGGTCTCAGCTCAGGGAATTCTGAACTGCAAATCAGAAGACCTTAGATATGCCCTGACCCCAGCATTGTCTCTGGCCAACAATGTGACCCCAGGCAAGCTCCAATAATTCCTTCCTATAGAAATGAAATTCAGGTCAGGCACAGTGGCTCATGCCTGTAATCACAGAACTTTAGGAGATCAAGGTAGTCTGATCATGAGGTCAAGAGATCAAGATCATCCATCTGGGCCAACATGGTGAAACCCTGTCTCTACTAAAAATACAAAAATTAGCTGGGCATAGTGGCACACGCCTGTAGTCTGAGCTACTTGGGAGGCTGAGGCAGGAGAATCGGTTGAACCCAGGAGGTGTAGGTTGCAGTGAGCCAAGATTGCACCACTGCACTCCAGCCTTGCAACAACGCAAGACTCCATCTCAAAAA
>NW_016107397.1:1522657-1523985 GCF_001604975.1 Cebus imitator
AAAAGCCTGGCCAATATGGGGAAAACCCATCCCTACTAAAAATACAAAAATTACCATGGCGTGGTGGTGCATGCCTGTAATCCCAGCTACTTGGGAGGCTGAGGCAGGAGAATCGTTTGAACCTGGAAGGCAGAGTTTGCAGTGAGCCGAGATCCTATCACTGCAATCCAGCCTGGTCAACAGAGTGAGACTCCATCTCAAAAAGTAGAATAGAATAGATTAGAACAGAACAGAACAGAACAGATCAGATCAGAACAGAATTCAGAGTAAGCATACGGTCTGGGAAGTAAGAACTCACACACCAAATGCCACTGCCACCATGACCAATGCCTTGGTGGATAAAGAGGGTGTAGGGCCGGGCACAGTGGCTCACGCCTGTAAGCCCAGTACTTAGAGAGGCCAAGGCGAGAGGATTACTTGAGCTCAGGAGTTCGAGACCAGCCTGAGCAACATGGGAATATTAGTCGGGTGTGGTGGCAAGGGCCTGTAATCCCAGCTACTCAGAAGGCTGAGGCACGAGAATCACTTGAACCCGGGAAGCGGAGGTTGCAGTGAGCTGCGCCCCTGCACTCCAGCCTGGGCGACAGAGCAAGACTCTGTCTCATAAAAAAAAGGGTGTAGGGTTTTGCTAAGGTCATGCCTCTGCAGCCTGTCACAGGATAGGAGGAACACCAATTTGCTGTGGGCCTCTGGGTGGGCCTTGGATCAAACAGGCAAGTTATGGCAAGGCAAATATTGTCTCAGATCAGGGGCGAACTGTGAACCACTCAAAGCCATACAAACAATGGAGGCGGCTGCATTGCGGGGGTGGGAACAGCCTGTGCCTGTGAGTGTCCAGCCATGCCTGGCCGAGCTCCATGCCTGGCAGGCGCTGTGTGCTCAGGGAGTGTTGCTGAATCCACTCATGGGCCTTCCCCGTTCACCTTCAGTTTCCCTGCCCAGCACCAACATCTCGTGCTTCTCTGCCTAAAAGTGAAACTGAGGCTGGGTGAGAGGCCAGGCTAAACATTGCTGGTCATTTCTTTAAGAGTAGGGCCAGGCTGCGTGCAGCAATGGCTCATGCCTGTAATCCCAGCACTCTGGGAGGCTGAGGCAGAAGGATCACTTGAGGTCAAGAGTTCAAGGCCAGCCTGGCCAGCATGGCGAAACCCTGTCTCTACCAAAAATACAAAAATTAGCCAGGCCTTATGGTGAGTGCCTATGATCCCAACTACTCGGGAGACTGAGGCAGGAGAATCGCTTGAACCCGGGAGGTGGAGTTTGTCATGAGCTGAGATCATGCCATTGCACTCTAGCCTGGGAGAGAGAGCAAAACTGTCTCAAAAAAA
>NW_016107397.1:1524021-1544045 GCF_001604975.1 Cebus imitator
TTTGGGAGGCCGAGGCGGGTGGATCACGAGGTCAAGAGATCGAGACCATCCTGGTCAACATGGTGAAAAGCCGTCTCTACTAAAAATATAAAAATTAGCTGGGCGTGGTGGCACGTGCCTGTAGTCCCAGCTACTCGGGAGGCTGAGGCAGGAGAATTGCTTGAACCCGGAAGGCGGAGGCTGCAGTGAGCCAAGATCCCGCCACTGCACTCCAGCCTGGCACCTGGCAACAGAGCAAGACTCTGTCTCAAAAAAAAAAAAATTAACTGGGCATTGTGCCACATGTCTGTAATCCCAGCTACTTGGGAGGCTGAGGCATGAGAATCACTTGAGTCCAGGAGGCGGAGGTTGCAGTGAGCTGAGATCCCATCACTGCAATTCAGCTTGGGCGACAGAGTGAGACTCCATCTCAAAAAATAATAATAATAAAAAAATAATGTTAGCCTGCCTGCAGGAATGGGTGTCTCTTAAATAAAAATAGAGTTAGTTATGTTCATTCATTTGCTGTTCTGCTACCCCAGCAGCACCTTCTGAGTGATTCTCCTGTTGTAGTCATATTTATTTATTTTTATTTTTTATTTTTATTTTTTTATTGAGATGGAATCTCACTCTTTCACCTAGGCTGGAGTGCAGTGACGCAATCTCAGCTCACTGCAACCTCCGCCTCTCAGGTTCAAGCAATTCCCCTGCCTCAGCTCCTGAGTAGCTGGGATTACAGAAGTGTGCCACCGCGCCCAGCTAATTTTTGTATTTATTTATTTATTGAGACAGGGTCTTGGCCGGGCACTGTGGCTCACGTCTGTAATCCCAGCATTTTGGGAGGCCGAGGCGGGTGGATCACTTGAGGTCAGGAGTTCGAGATCAGCCTGACCAACATGGTGAAATCCCATCTCTAAAAAAAAAGGAGAGAGAGACAGGGTCTTGCTCTATCACCCAGGCTGGAAGGCAGTGGCGTGATAGCTCACTGCAACCTGCAACTCTTGGGTTCAAGTGATTCTCCTGCCTCAGCCTCCCAAGAAGCTGGGATTACAGGCACACGCCACCATGGCCCAGCTATTTTTTGTATTTTTAGTAGAGATGGGGTTTTACAACATTTGCCAGGCTGGTCTCAAACTCCTGACCTCAGGTGATTCACCTGCCTTGGCCTCCCAAAGTGCTGGGATTACAGGTATGGGCCACCACGCCCAGCTGTAGTCCTCAAAAAGGATGGCAGATTGTAGGAACAGACCTCAATGGGCAACGCAGAAATCCTTCTTGGAGACTTTCTGTATTGCTGGATAGTCAGGGGTGAAATATTTCTCACCTCACCCCACTTAATCCTCATCTTTCCAGCGAGGGTAGGAGCAAAACAGAAACAGAGACAGGCTCCAGCCTGGGTGACAGAACCAGACTCCGGCTCATAAATAAATAAATAAATAAATAGGCTGGGCAAGGTGGCTCATACCTGTCATCCCAGCACTTTGGGAGGCCGAGGCAAGCGGATCACTTGAGCTCAGGCGTTCAAGACCAGTCTGGCCAACATGGCAAAACTCCATCTCTACTAAAAATACAAAAATTAGCTGGGCGTGGTGGCAGCCACCTGTAATCCCAGCTACTGGGGAAGCTGAGGCAGGAGAATCACTTGAATCCAAGAGGGGGAGGTTGCAGTGAGCTGAGATTGTGCCACTGCACTCCAGCCCGGGCGACAAGAGCAAAACTCCGTCTCAATAAATAAATAAATAACAAATGATTAAATGAGATAAATACATGCAAAGTGCTCAGAATCGTACCTGGCACCTGGTTAGTAATGACCTTAATATGCACCATGTCACAGTGTTGCCCTGCAGTCTGAGAAGTGAAGGAAGAAGCTCAAGGCCTGATTCGTCCCTGTTTCTGTCATCGCTGCCCCCATCCAGGGCCCCTGGCAGGCCGGGCTGAGTGATGAGCAGAGGGCAGACCATTTGCCTGGACTCCCCACCCTCCTCCCACATCTGGGTCCTTTCATCTGTCAATTGGCCATTGTGCTCCTGACTAATAGGAAACAGGACCAGTTAATTAGCGAAAGTGCTGACGAAGAAGAGCTTGCAGCACGCCGTCTTTACCCAGGACAGAGCCCCGCCCATGGCGGTCAGCCCAATGCCCATCCTCTGTGGGGCTGTTCCCCTTGTCTGTCCTTTTGTAGCAGACTCTGTCTGGGTGCACTTTGATCAGCTCTGTGGGGCTCAGTTTGTTTTCACAGGGGGGTAAAACTTCCCCTGCCTACTCCCAAGACATGATCAGGAGTAACCTAGTTAGCAAACATGAATTTAAGGCTGGGCACTGTGGCTCACGCCTGTAATCCCAGCACTTTGGGAGGCCAAGGTGGGCAGATCATGAGGTCAGGAGTTTGAGACCAGCCTGGCCAACATGATGAAACCCCATCTCTACTAAAAATACAAAAAATTAGCCGGGCGTGGTGGCGCACGCTTGTAATCCCAGGTACTAAAGCTGGGAGGCTGAGGCGGGAGAATCCCTTGAACCCGGTGGTGGACATTGCAGTGAGCCGAGATCATGCAATCGCACTCCAGTCTTGGCGACAGAGTGAGACTCTGTCTCAAAAAATAAATAAAAACAAAAATAAATTTTAAAAAACAAAAACATGAAAATTCAAGAGCATAAAACATTAGACAAATCTAGGACTCAAAGCACACGCCCACAACAGTATCTGTAAAGTCAGAAGGAGATGACTAGGCTGAGAGACCTCATGTCAGCTTACATCTCCAGCAGGGAAGGGTGTCATTTGCACATAAATTCTCAAAGCCAGTTGCCAGGTGAACTTATATAGGTGTTTGTTTTTGAGACAGTCTCGCTCTGTCACAGAGGCTGGAGTGCAATGACATGATCTCAGCTCACTGCAACCTCCGCCTCCCAGGTTCAAGCAATTCTCCTGCCTCAGCCTCCTGAGTAGCTGAGATTACAGGTGTGCGCCACCACACCCAGCTAATTTTCTATTTTTAGTAGAGATGGGGTTTCACCATGTTGGTCAGGCTGGTCTTGAACTCCTCACCTCAAGTGACCCACTTGCTTTGGCGTCCCAAAGTGCTGGGATTACGGGCATGAGCCACCTCACCCAGCCTAGGCTATTTTATTTTGTAAATAACCTTCATCATTTTTGTGTCAGTATCAGCTGACACTCCCTGCTCCTACCAGCTCACCTCACAGCATTCGAGGTGCCCTTAAGTTTTGCTAAAGACTATGTTTTATGTGTCAGGCACTTTTGTGGCTGAGGCACTGTGTAGGGGGTCCTGGGAGGATGGGGCTGGATGAGCTGAGCTGAGGGCATTGGGGATTTTAGGGACAGGGACAGGAGGTAGGATGCCACTGTCCTCAGGAAGAGGAGCATGGAGAAGAAAAGAGAATTTTAAACAAAGAAATGTGGGGGCGTTTGGCTCTGCACAAGCCAGGGGATGACATGAGTCTCTCCTCTGTCACCCCAGAAAAACCTCGCTATGACCTGTGTAACATCAAGGAATCACGAAGCTTGGGAGTCAGGAATTGTTCAGGAATTGAATGACGTTCTTGAGAATGGCCTCAAGGCTAGCTACCCCTGTCATATTTGGGTAACATTATTTTGTCTTTTGTTATTTTTCTTTTTGAGATGGAGTTTCACTGTTGTTGTCCAGGCTGGAGTGCGGTGGCGCAATCTCGGCTCACTGAAACCTCCACCTCCCAGATTCAAGCTATTCTCCTGCCTCAGTCTCCTGAGTAGCTGGGATTACAGGCACGAGCCACCACCCCCGGCTAATTTTGTATTTTTAATAGAGATGGGATTTCTCCATATTGGTCAGGCTGGTCAAGTGATCCGCCTACCTCAGTGATCCGCCTACCTCAGCCTCCCAAAGTGCTGGGATTACAGGTGTGAGCCACCGCACCAGCTATTTTTTCTTAAAGATGGGGTCTCGCTGTGTCACCCAGGCTGGAGTGCAATGGCACTGTCATAGCTCACTGCAGCCTCAAACTCCTGGGCTCAAGCCATCCTCTGGCCCCACCCTCCCAAGTAGCTGGGACTCTACAGGTGCATGCCACTGTGCCTTGCTTTTTCTTTCTTTCTTTCTTTTCTGTAGAAACAGGAGTCTCACTGTTGCCCAGGCTGGTCTCAAATTCCTGGCCTCAAGTCATCCTCCCACCTTGGCCTCCCGAAGTGTTGAGATTACAGGTGGAAGCCATCATACCCGGCCTGGTTATATTTCTTTAATTCAAAATCAGGCTTCAAAGAGTCAGTTAGCGGGTTCCCTAAAAGTTTATCTTTCACCCTGTAGCTGTGGCCTGCTTCCCTTCCCTCTGTCTCTTTTTCTTTATTTATTTCTTTTTTTTATTATTATTTTTTGGGAGACAGAGTCTTGCTCTGTCACCCAGGCTGGAGTGCAGTGGCACGATCTCGGCTCACTACAACCTCCGCTTCCCAGGTTCAAGCGATTCTCCTGCTTCTGCCTCCAGAGTAGCTGGGATTACAGGCATGTGCCACCATGCCCGGCTAATTTTTGTATTTTTAGTAGAGATGGGGTTTCGCTATGTTGGCCAGGCTAGTCTTGAACTCCTGAACTCAGGTGATCCACCCGCTCAGCCTCCCAAAATGCTGGGATGACAGGCATGAGCCACCACTCCCGGCCTCCTCTGTCACCTTTCCCGTGTTGCAACGTCTTTTCTCCCTGGAAGAGGTATTGGCGTGTAAGTAGCAGCAAAGGCTCCTCTGTTTCCTAGTGGCTACCCCTCCCCAGAAGACATTCACAGACCAGGCCTCACAGTGTCTTACTTAAACCTCTCCTCAAAGCTGATCTGTTCTTTTCCTCGTATATTTATGACCGAGAGATTAGTCATGCCTGGATTCAAACCTGTCTCTGTGAATCTATTACAGGAAAGGGATCTAATCCAAACCCCACGAGAGGGCTCCTGAATCTCACCCAAGAAATAATTCAGGGCGAATCCACAGTGTAAAGCAAGAGCAAGTCTATTAAGAGAGTAAAAAAATAAAAGAATGGCTACTCAGGCAGGGTGCGGTAGCTCACGCCTGTAATCCCAGCACTTCGGGAGGCCGAGGTGGGCGGCTTACAAGACCATCCTGGCCAACATGGTGAAACCCTGTCTCTACTAAAAATACAAAAAAATTAGCTGGGTGTGGTGGTGGGTGCCTGGAATCCCAGGCTGCTTAGGAGGCTGAGGCAGGAGAATCGCTTGAATACAGGAGGTGGAGGTTTGAGTGAGCTAAGATCTTGCCATGGCACTCCAGCCTGGGCAACAAGACCCTATCTAAAAAAAAAGAATGGCTACTCCATACACAGAGCAACCCCTCCCCGCCAGGCTGCTGGGTGCCCATTTTTATGGTTATTTCTTGATGATAGGCTAAACAAGGGGTGGGTTATTCATGCCTCCCCTTTAGACCATCTAGGGTAACTTCCTGAGTTGCCTTGGCATTTGTAAACTGTCATGGCGCTGGTGGGAGTGTAGCAGTGAGGATGACCAGAGGCCACTCTCGTCGCCATCTTGGTTTTGGTGGCTTCTTTACTGCAAGCTCTTTCATCAGCGAGGTCTTTATGACCTGTATCTTGTGCTGACCTCCTGTCTCATCCTGTGACTTAGAATGCCTTAACCATCTGGGAATGCAGCCCAGTAGGTCTCAGCCTCATTTTACCCAGTTCCTATTCAAGATGGAGTTCCTCTGATTCACACATGCTGACAAATCCAAAACTCATGTCCTTAATGCTCTGCCAATCCAAGCACTCACCTCTATTGCTGTGGGCGGGGAAGGGGTGAGCCAGGTGAACGGCACCCAGGAGTGCGGGGAGCTTCGATAAAGCCTGGGCTAAGCCTGCATCTTGGTGGGGGAGGGCACTGTCTGAGCCAGCCTGGATGAAAAATGGAAGGCGGGGGGCCACCCCCCTGGAGACAGGCCGCTGGAGAGTCACTTCTAGGCTTGTTCAATTAAAAAAAGAAGGCCAGGCATGGTGGCTCATACCTGTAATCCTCGCGCTTTGGGAGGCCAAGGCAGGAGGATTTCTTGAGCAAGACAGGAGGTCAGGACCAGCCTGGGCAACATAGTGAGACCCCATCTCTACAAACAATATTTTTTTTTTTTTTTTTTTTTTTTGAGACGGAGTTTCGCTCTTGTTACCCAGGCTGGAGTGCAATGGCGCGATCTCGGCTCACCGCAACCTCCGCCTCCTGGGTTCAAGCAATTCTCCTGCCTCAGCCTCCTGAGTAGCTGGGATTACAGGCACGCGCCACCATGCCCAGCTAATTTTTTTGTAGTTTTAGTAGAGACGGGGTTTCACCATGTTGACCAGGATGGTCTCGATCTCTTGACCTCGTGATCCACCCGCCTCGGCCTCCCAAAGTGCTGGGATTACAGGCTTGAGCCACCGCGCCCGGCCAATATTTTTTTTAATAGTTGGGAGTGGTGGTATGCGCCTGTAGTCCCAGCTACTCTCGAGGCTGGAGCAGAAGGATCACTTGAGGCCAGGAGTTCAAGGCTGCAGTGAGCTGTGATCGCACCACTGCACCCCAACCTGGGCGACAGAGCAAGACTCTGTTTCAAAAAATAAAATAAATAAAATAGAAATTAAAAAAAAGAAATTGTACAGCACCTATGACCTCGGCAAATTCTCCCAGCAGCCCTGGAATGGAGTTATCACTCTCACCTTCAAGAAGAGGCTCAGAGAGGGACACGACAGGCCCCAGGTCACAGGACGACTCAGGACAGTGCAGGATGAGCGCTCGTCTGGAGCTTCAAAGCTCAAGCTCTTGCCTCAAGCCCAGCTACCTCTAAAAAAGAAGCAGCGCTCTGAGAAGGGCCTGCAGGGAGGTGACATCTGTGGCAGAGGCTGGCCGAGGCTCCAGGAGCAGAGACAGGAGGCGGCTGGTCCCTGCTGAGCAAAAGGAGAGTTCTGTAAGATGGATAGGGAGTATCAGAGGCCCCCACCCCCTGCCACCAACTTGATTGATGATGAGCACAGTCCTGCTGCAGAGATGAGCAGCAGGGCCCCCTGCAGGCTGCAGAGGGGAGGACGAGGAGAGGCTGTGAATATTTCAGCCACAGAGGCAGGGCTGAAGGAAAGGAGAGGAAAGGGGGCAGGGAGGCACTCAGCCAGCCGGAGGGTGCTCTGGGACTAGGACACCCAGGTGAGGAAAGACCCACAGCAGTGAACTGGGGCTCAAGGAGGGCGGGGCTAGGCCAGGAGGAAGGGGCTCTTTGAGAAATTAGGGTTCAGGCAGGGCGAGGTGGCTCATGCCTGTAATCCCAGTACTTTGGGAGGCCGAGGTAGGCAGATCACTTGAGGTCAGGAGTTCGAGACCAGCCTGGCCAAAATGGTGAAAATCCATCTCTACTAAAAATACAAAAATTAGCTGGGTGTGGTGGCAGATGCCTACTCGGGAGGCTGAGGCAGGAGAATCACTTGAACCCGGGAGGGAGAGGGGTTGCAGTGAGGTGAGATCAGGCCCCTGCACTGCAGCCAGGGCAACAGAGTGAGACTCTGTCTCAAAAAGAAAAAGAAAGAAAGCGAGAGAGAGAGAAAGAGAAAGAGAGGAAAAGAAAAGAAAAGGAAAGAAAAGAAAGAAAGAAGGAGAGAGAAATTAGGGTTCAGTGAGGGAAAGGAGGGGCTGGAATGGGGTTCCCAGAATAGGACAGTAGGGTTAGGGGCACAGGGACCAAATGTGGGGTTCACTGAGGGGGGGCTTCAATGAATCGGGCTGGGATATGGAGGGGATTCAGTGAGGAAGAGGAGCCTCATATAAGGAGTAGGCACACTCCCCACCCCCGCCACGGCAGGGTGGCTCATGCCCGGAATCCCAGCACTTTGAGAGATCAAAGGGGAGGATCCCTAGAGGCCAGTAGTTCGAAATCAGCCTGGGCAATATAGTGAGACCCCCAACTCCGCAAAATTTTTCAAATTAGCTAGGGTGGTGGTGAACGCCTGTAGTCCCAGCTACTCATGAGGCTGAGGAGGGCGGATTGCTTGGGCCCAGGAATTCAAGGCTGCAGTGAGCTATAATCCCACCACTACACCCCAGCCTGAGCAACAGAGCAAGACCCTGTCTCCACAATTAAAAAAAAGAGGAGGGGGCTCACTGAGCTGGTGAGAACTTAGAAGGGGTGCAGGCTAAATCAGGGGCTCGGTTCCTCTCTTTCTTTTTTGCAAAAGATTGTGCCGTGAGGTTGGGGACCTGTAGGGGACGTGTCTCGTTGGGTTCCCCAAATATCTGCCTGGCCCTGTAGAGGCAGGGGCCGCAGGTCCCCTCGCCCCTCCTCCCGCCGGGTAGCAGCTCGCAGACCTGGGGGGCTGGTTCAGGCCCCGCGCGCCGGGGAAAGGGGCGGAGAAAGCGCGTCCCGAGACGGGTGGTGAGCGTCCCTGTCGCCGGCAGCGTGGCGGAGACCCCGCGGCTGACCGAGGGCGCCGAGCCGGGCCTGGAGTACGCGCCCTTCGACGACGACGACGGCCCGGTGGACTGTGACTGCCCGGCCGCCTGCTACCGCGGCCACCGCGGGTACAGGTCAGCGGCCGCCGCGGCGGGGGTGGGGGGCGCGCAGGGCTGCCCCCCCTCACCGCCCCCACCCCCGCCCCTTCTCCCCCAGGACCAAGCACTGGTCTAGCAGCTCGGCATCGCCCCCTCCCAAGAAAAAGAAGAAAAAGAAAGGCGGCCACCGGAGAAGCCGGTGAGAGCCGCGCCTGGCCGGAGCGGGAAGGGAGGGGGGCGGTGGGGTCTCTTCCCGGGTTCCCGTCCCCGGCCCGCAGGCGAACCCCAACCATGCCTCATTTGTGAGCCCCGCACCTCTCTGCGCCCCTCCCTCGCCCTCACCCTGCGACTAAATACGCTCCAGGTGACTGAACCCATCCCAGGCCTCAAGCTCCTCCCCTTCTCTAGGCCCCGCCCCTCAACGAGCCCCTCCCCTTTGCCAGGTCCCGCCCCCACCGAGCCCCTCCCCTACTCAAGGACCCACCTCTAATAGAGCTCCTCCCCCACTAGGCTCCACCCCTCATCAAGCTCCTCCCCTTCTCTGGGACCCACCCCTCACTGAGCCCCTACCCTACTCTAGCACCTGACCCTCACTGAATCCCCAGAGCCAGACTCACTGACCAGGTCCATGTGTTACCAGCACCTGCTCCCAGTCCCCTTTGCCCTCCCCCAGGGCTCCTGTGCCCACCACCACCAGTGCCAGTGGCCCTGGGGAGGAGGGGCCTCATCTGCCATCCCAGCATCTCTCTGTCCACCCTCTCCTGTCCTGCGTGAGACCCTGGCAAGTGTCTGAGGCCCCAGCTAACCCTATCCATCCGTCTGTCCTTTCTCCCTGGCATCTGCCCTCAGCAAAAAGAGGAGACTGGAGTCCGAGTGCAGGTCAGTTGGGGCAGAGCTGGCTGGGACCAGGGTGGTGGATGTCTGTGGGTGGGAGAGATGCCAAGGTCATCTCTCAGAGGCCTGCATCCTCAGGGCCTGCACCCTGGACACTGCCAAGGTGCCAGCTTTGCCCCTGAAGAGGCCATGAATCCCACCATTGGAGCCTTTGAACTCTGAGTTTGAAACTGACTTTGCCTACAATGCCGGGGGGAGCGCTGGAAGGGTGACTTGGGGACAACATAGGCAGCGCCATCAACTACCCTGAGGGACCTTGGTGACTCTTGGGGCCTAGGGTCACTCTGTACAGGGGGCCTTGGGCTTCATGGCCTGGAATCCCCTTTCCAGCTTCAATGTCCCAAGCACCCAGGCCTCTCCAGCCATTTCCAGCCCCTCAGCCCCCACCCCAGCTCACAAGAGCCCACCCCACTGTGTCCACAGCTGTGGGAGCTCCTCACCCCTCCGCAAGAAGAAGAAGAGTGTCAAGAAACATCGCCGAGACAGGTACCCTTGCTGCCCCACCGTGGGGCCTCCTCTTCCTTCCATGGGGCCCAGGGCCAGGGCTGTGCCCCTCCAAAGGCGTTCCCTTGGCCACCCCACGCAGGCTCAAGAGAAATTCTTTATCGCCCTACAGGTCTGATTCTGGGTCCCGGAGGAAGAGACGGCACAGGTGAGCAGTGCTTTGCAGAGGACACCGACAGTGGTCCCTGAAGGGACCAAAGCCGAAAGGACACAATGATGGGAGGGGGGTTCTGATGGTCCCACTGGGCTCCGTCCTTCAGCTCCAGGGTTCCTTCCCAGGCTGGGGGGACTGGGCAGTGGACGAGGTGCATGAAAACTGTTTGCAACCCTTACCTGCCTCATGCATCAGCCATGGCATGGGGACCCCAGGAATTTCCCGGTCCAATGCCCAGGGGGTGCGTCTGTCTGTGGAGGTGCTGGTTAGACAAGCAGAAACACCAGGACCCCGAATTTGCAGGGAAAGAGCTTGAGAGGCAAGAGGACCTCCATGAGCTGGGAAGGCTCCATAGATAGGAGGCAGAGTGGGGAGCTGTGGCTAGAGGTAGAGTTTCAGGGGACAGATGCTAGCCGCCCAGCAGGGTTGACGGCCAAGTTACGGAGTCATCCGCCACCCAGAAGGGCTAGACGCTGGCGTGGAGGGGCTCTGAGCAGGGCAGTGGCTTGTTCAGGGTGGACTGGGGGAGGGGAGAGGAAGTGAAAGGCAGTATCCCAGGCAGAGGCAAAGTGATCCAGGAGAATAGCGTTGATGAGAAAGCAGAAAACTCAGCCTGAGCCAGGCGTGGTGGGTCACGCCTGTAATCCCAGCACTTTGGGAGGCTGAGGCAGGCAAAGTGCTTGAGCCCAGGAGTTTGAAACCAACCTGGTCAACATGGTGAAATCCTGTCTCAACTAAAAATACAAAAATTAGCTGGGTATGGTGGCAAGTGCCTGTAATCCCAGCTACTCGGGAGGCTGAGGCAGGAGAATCGCTTGAACCCAGGTTACAGAGGTTGCAGTGAGCCGAGATCACACCACTCCAGCCTGGGCGACAGAGTGAAACTCTGTCTCAGAACAAAAAAAAAAAAAAAAAAAAAAAAGACCGGGTGCAATGGCTCATGCCTGTAATCCCAGCACTTTGGGAGGCCGAGGTGGGTGGATGGTTTGAGGTCAGGAATTTGAGACCAACTTGGCCAACATGGTAATACCCCCATTTCTACTGAAAATACAAAAATTAGCCAGGCATGGTGGTGGGCACCTGTAATCCCAGCTACTTGGGAGTCCAAGGTAGGAGAATCGCTTGAACCCAGAAGGCAGAGGTTGCAGGGAGCTGAGATCACGCCACTGCAGTCCAGCCTGGGTGACAGAGCAAGACTCCATCTCAAAAAAAGAAAAGAAAAGAAGGGAAGGGAAAGGGAAAGGGAAAGGAAAACTTGGAAGGAAGAAAGTTGTCTGGCAGTCACATTCCAGGGGTGGCATCGGAGCCAGAGCCCCTCCCAGCAGCCCAGAGAAAGGGCAGAGTCCTGGGTTCCTTCCTTGCAGTGGGAATTTGCCAGTTAGGGAGGATCCTAAATAAACACCTAAACCTGCCCCTCCCATGTCCCCAATTTTCATCTTCCCCTGACCTCCCAGTGTCTGTGGGCCATTGTGGGCCCCTACTGCCCCCAAGTGGCCACCATTAGCTTACACACACCCTCTGGCCAGCTCCCGTCCTTCGGACAGGTCCTAAAAGTGAACTAGGGCTAGACTAGCTTCAATGGGGAGGCTGAAGCCCAAAGCAGGCTCCAGCACCCACACCCTTCACCTCCCAGGCCTGCCCCACACTCACTCTGCTCCTGCGGAAAGCACATTTCTGTGTTTCTTAGCATGGCTTTGTTCTGGGGTCAGAAGGACTGAAGGAATCTAGTACCAGAGAGGTTGGGGCTGGTGATTGGGGTCGGGTGAGACCTTTGAGGGCTCATCAGAAGCATCAGGCCTTTCATCAAAGGTAGAGGGTGCTGGGCTGGGGGGCTTGCCACAAAGGGCTAGATGGGAGGAGACGGGAGGCTGTGGGAGTTGGGAGGGGCAGAGATGGATCCAGAGATGTCATTGAAAAGCAGGGAGATTGGCGAGGCATGGTGGCTCTCACCTGTAATCCCAGTATGTTGTAGGGCTGAGGCAGATGAGGCCAGGAGTTCAAGAACAGCCTGGCTAACATGGTGAAATCCCGTCTCTACTAAAAAAACAAACGAACAAAAAATATCCAGACATGGTCGGGCGCGGTGACTCACATCTGTAATCCCAGCACTTTGGGAGGCTGAGGCAGGTGGATCACGAGGTCAGGAGTTCGAGACTAGACTGGCCAAGATGGTGAAACCCCATCTTTACTAAAAATGCAAAAATTAACCAGGTGTGATGGTGGGCACCTGTAATCTCAGCTACTTGGGCTCATGCCTGTAATCCCAGCACTTTGGGATGCTGAGGCAGAGAATTGCTCAAACATGAGAGACAGAGGTGGCAGTGAGCTAAGATCGTACCACTGCACTCCAGCCTGGGAGACAGAGCAAGACTCTGTCTCAAAGCCAGACGTGGTGGCAGGCAACTGTAATCCCAGCTACTCAGGAGGCTAAGGCATGAGAATCACTTCAACCTGGGAGGTGGAGGTTGCAGAGAGCCAAGATTGTGCCACTGCAGTCCAGCCTGGGCAACAGAGTGAGACTCCATCTCAAGAATAAAAAAAAAGCAGGGACATCGTTCCTTTGGGAAAGCATTTCTTTCCTAAACCCGTGGTGAGCTGGCCTAGGTCTGGGCCACAGTCTGGGAACACAGGGAGGAAGGGGCACGGGAGGCATGAATGTCAGGCCACACCCCAGTACTCACTTATCTAGGGAATGAGTATTGGGCGTGTCCCAGGTCCAGTACCAAAGACAAGAGCAAATGAACAATTCCACCTGGCCCAGACCGGAAGCCTGCGGCTGTCAGACCTGCAAACAACATTCCCCTTTATCTGGGGCCAGCCACGCTTCTGAGAACAAGTGCTCTCAGGCCAGGACAGGACTTAGAGGAGGAGGAAGGACCACACCTTGGCCGAGTGAAAGGGACAAAGGGGTGGGGTAGGATGGAAAAGTCCCCACCAGCCGGGGGGCTCAGGCCCTAGAAAGGAACAAATCTCAGATCCACACCTGGGCACAGCCAGGCTCCAGGGCACAAAGGCCACGCCCTCCCCGGGCTGCACCATCACTGTGGTCTCTGCTCTCTGCAGATCTCGAAGCTCCAAGAGTAAAAGAAAAGAGAAGAACAAAGAGAGGAAGAGGTAAGCGCCCTCCCTTCTCTCCAGCCCCCAATTCAATCTCCCTCCTGCCCCAGCAAACTAGGCCTTTTAAAATCACAGAATCGGGCCGTTAAGTGTAGCTCATTTTGGGCCAGGTGTAGTGGCTCACACCTGTAATCCCAGCACTTTGGGAGGCCGAGGCACACGGATCACCTGAGGTCGGGGTTCAAGACCAGCCTGACCAATATGGAGAAACCCCGTCTCTACTAAAAATACAAAATTAGCCGGGCATGGTGGCGCATGCCTGTAATCCCAGCTACTTGGGAGGCTGAGGCAGGAGAATGGCTTGAACCCGAAAGGCAGAGGTTTTGGTGAGCCGAGATGGCATCATTGCACTCCAGCCTGGGTAACAAGAGCGAAACTCTGTCTCAAAAAAAACAAAGTAGCTCATTTTCCCCAGCTAGGTAAATTCAGATGTAGGGAGAAAGCCAAGGGTCCTTGCTGATTGAGGCAGGAGAATCGCTTGAACCCAGGAGGCGGAGGCTTTGGTGAGCAGAGATTGCACCATTGCACTCCAGCCTGGGCAACAAGAGTGAAACTCCACAAAAAAAAAAAAAAAAAAAAAGTAGCTCATTTTCCCCAGGTGGGAAAATTAAGATCTGGAGAGAAAGCCAAGGGCCCTTGCTGAGTCAGAGCTGGAACCGAATCCCAGGCCTCTTGCCTTCCAAACCAGGGTCCTTCCAAACCCAGTCCTCGTGACTCCCCCGCCCTCCTTCCTCCCACCCCACAAGTCCCAGGACCACCTGGTGAGGGCTGGGGAGGGGGTCTTAGGAGCTGGGGCTTTCTAGAGAAAAGGGGGCCTTTTCCTAATTCTCATGGATGAGCAATATGGACCAGATAGGCTCTGCAGCCAGCACCAATCCTGCTGATGTTCCTTTTCTAGGACACTTTAGGGGACTCATGAACACTGGCTTTCAGTAGGGCTCCACTGGGATCCTGGTGGAAGGTCAGGCAACTTGGGGGCTGGAGGATCATAGGGGGCAGAATTGAGGTACAGGCTGATTTCCCTCATCCACGCCAGGCCTCACACAGAGTCCCCAGGCCGGAGGTCTCACCGCCACAGCAGCGGCAGCTCCCACAGCCCCTCCCTGTCCTCCCACTACAGTGATTCCAGATCTCCTAGCAGGTAAGCCTGGGCCTCTGGGAGGCTTTCTCCTGGTGCGGGATGAGGGTTGCAGATTAAACACCCTCAAGGGCTGGGGAGCAGGGCTGGTGGACAGAATGTCAATTCATCAGTGGGGAGAAGTTTATCGGGGTGGCCAGGTGCGGTGGCTCATGGCTGTGATCTTAGCACTTTGGGATGCCAAGGCAGAAGGATCGCTTGAGACCAGGAGTTCAAGACCAGCCTGGGAAACATAGTGAGACCCCCTTCTTTAATTAAAATTAGTCAGGCGTAGCGGTGGCTCATACCTGTGATCCCAGCACTTTGGGAGGCTGAGGTAGGCGGATCACCTGAGGTCTGGAGTTCAAGACCTACCTGACCAACATGGAAAAACCCCATCTCTACTAAAAATACAAAATTAGCTAGGTGCGACGGTACACGGCCGTAATCCCAGCTTCTCAGGAGGCTGAGGCAGGAGAATCACTTGAACCTGGTGGGGCGGAGGTTGCAGTGAGCCCAGATGGCACCATTGCACTCCAGCCTGGGCAACAAGAGTGAAACTCCGTCTCAAAAAAAAAAAAAAAGTAATTAAAATTTTTTTTTTTTTTTTTTGAGACGAGTATTGTTCTGTTGCTCAGGCTGGAGAACCGTGGCCCATTCTTGGCTCACTGCAACCTCTGCCTCCCAGATTCAAGCAATTCTCCAGCCCCAGCCACCCAAGTAGCTAGGATAACAGGCTTGCACCACCATGCTCGGCTGATTTTTGTATTTTTAGTGGAGATGGGGTTTTGCCATGTTGCCTAGCCTGGTTTCCAATTCCTGACCTCAAACGATCCGCCTGCCTCTGCCTCCCAAAGTGCTGGGATTACAGGCAAGTGAGCCGCTAAGCCCAGCCTAACAATAATTTTAACAAGAGAAATTGATAGCTTGAGGAAGAACCGCCCTAAGGCCCCTCAGCCTCCACCTGCATCGGAAACCCAGGCACAGCCCGGCTGGCTCACCCTGGTCAAGCCCTCTCTAAGCGGAAAGGTTCCCAGCGCGGTGAAAGGGTGGATGGGGTGGGGTCCGCCCTCCTGCCCCGTGCACCGGGGATGCGGGGAAGGAGAGGCGCAACCCCTTGCAAAGTGGGTGTCCCACGCCGGCTCCCCCATTCTCCCTGGCCCCCGACCCCAGGCTGAGCCCCAAGCACCGAGACGAAGGGCGAAAGACGGGCAGCCAGCGGTCCAGCGGGAGCCGGTCGCCTTCCCCGTCCGGCGGCAGCGGATGGGGGTCGCCCCAGAGGAACGGCGGCAGCGGGCAGCGGAGCGGAGCGCACGGGGGCCGCCCCGGCTCGGCGCACAGCCCGTCCGATGTACGTACGCTTCGCTTTGCGGAGGTTCCCGCGCCGCGGGCTGCGCCGTGGGTCCGGCGGGTCGCCGGCGGGGCAGGGGGCGGTGAGTGCGGCTCGGGGCGGGGGCGGCCGCTTCCTCCCTCCTCGGCTCCCCGCTGAGGGTGTTCTGGCTCGGGAGCCGCCGGGAGTGCTCGGCCGCTGCGCCCACCAGGCCCTGGTGTCAGGGTGGGGGGCGCCTGCGGTCTTGGGCCACCCTTGCGCTTGGCAAACTGAAGGCCAGAGGGAAGTTGATCACCGGACACTGAGTTGGGTACAGAGCTGGGGAGGAATCAATGTCTCGTGCCCACCCCAGGCATATTAGGGTGGGAGGGGCATTGGTAGGAGTCCCAGGCAGGAGCAGGATTCGAGAGACAGGACCCCCGGCTGGGCACCATCTGGGCCCTGAGTCTTCCTCTCCCCACCAAGCCCCGGCCCCACCCTGAGCACCCCTCCCCCTCCCTCAACCTTCTCCCAGCCCCTGTCTCCCCCAGCCCCTCCCGCATCTCAGTCCCTTTGCCCCACAGAACTGCGTTTCTAAAGTCCCTGCTCCAAGGAGACTCTGCCCTTTTCCTGGCACCGCCCACACTTGGACAGGTGTCTCAAACCTGCCGGCTCCTCTTCCCAAGGCCACCCTCCTAAGGCACCCTGCCAAGGTGCCTCAGAGATCCCACACCAACACCGCCTCCCCCAAACTGTCCCCACCCTTCCTCCAGGAGGGGCACAGATGCCTGAAGACCTACAGGCAGGGGCGGTGGAGGGGCTGGCAGAGGAGAAAGACTGTCTCAGCCTGTCCTTAGGTGGATGGGCTGGGCCCGGGTGAGGGCTTCTCCCAGACACCAGGGAAGGTCCACATCCCCTTCCGGTGTGTTGATTATAGAGTACACCATTGAGACCCCTCAGAGAGAGGGGGCTGCAGTGCTGGCAGGGGCACTGGGGTGGGTGGGGGGGTGGCTTGGAGTGGGGACGCCTGCAGGTTCCTTCCCAGACCCCTAGACTGCCCCCTACCCAGCCCCAAAGCCTCAGCTGGGAGCCAGGAGCTGCCCCTCCCCAGACCTCAGGTCTCAGCAGCAAACATGTACGTGTTGGTCAGTTTCATTTTGATTTTTGGCTGTTTCCTTTTACTCCCTTTCTTTTCTCAAACACCCTTTACTCCCACGGCCTCAGAGAGGAAAGTCAAGGGCAGCTGACTGAAGGCTCTTGGTCTCAAGGTTAAGTTTTATTGAAGGATATTCACCTGTCTCTAGACTGTCCCACCTGGGCCAGGTGCCAGGCTCCTGGGCTCTGGGGGTTTTGGTTGGGCCACATAGGGAGGATGACACTGATGTCCCCGGATCTGTCTTGGGAGGGGGGGTGAGGGCAGGCAGAGGTAGCTGATGGTAGCTTGGTAGAGGCTGGAGAGAATTAACAAGCCCACAAGAGAGGCACCCACCACCCCCCACCCACCCCTGTAGGCATGGATTCCCAAGAGCACAGGACCCCAAACGCCTGCTCGCCAGCTTCTCGTCCACCCTCCTGGGGTCTCCAGAGAGATGCAGAGATGCAGGTTCTCTGAAGCCAGGGCTGAAAGTGGGTCCCTTCTTACTTCTGGTTCTCTCTCCAGCCCTGGAGTCCTGAGCAATGATCCTGCCTCCACCCCTCCCCAGTGCAGACAAAATGGTCACAGCAGCTAGGCAGACTCCCCAGGGACAGGGCAGTTGGGGAAGGGAACCCAGCCACCAGCCTAAGGGCGGGAGCTTCTGAAGCACCTACATCTTGTCTCCCTCCCAGCATGGGACTCTAGTTTGGCACAGCCCTGGGAGTTTTCTTGGAGATGGCATTTCATGAATCCTTTCACCAAGCACGGTCCCCAAATCCTATCCCTCCCCCTTGGGGCCCTGGGACATCTGGGACTTCAGAGCATCCCGGGTCTCAAACCTGCACTCAAATCCCTGCCTCTTTGTCTAAAAAAAGACCTCTGAGGAGTCAAATGAGGCTAGTTCTCCCTCATTTTTGGAAAAGTGAGATGGGGGATGGGAGAGGGGTCCCAGACTTCACCATGAACGAAACTGTCTTTGGGAAAAAGTACTGGGGTTACCGGTATTCTTGGACGCTACCTTTAAAAAAAAAAAAAAGAAAAGAAAAGAAAAAAGAGAGAGAGAAACAAACGGAAAAAAAAAAAGGAAAGCTCAACATCTTTTAACCCCGTCTATGTTTTTCTTTGCTTTTAGCCTACCATTTGAAACGTGGTAATACTGTGATTCCATTTCTTGCTTAGCTGGTGAGGGAAGAGGGTGGGCAAGTTTATGTAACTTTTTCTGTTGTTTTGTTTTTGTTTGTATTTCCTTTCCTTTCTTTTTTTCTTTTTCTTTTTTTATGTACAGAAATGCAAACTATCTCTCTGGGTTTTTTTTTCCTATCTTTGATGTTCTAGAATTTTGCTTTTGTGTGTGTTACTGTGGGAACCTTTCCTCTTAATGCAGAGATGGCTTTTGAATTTTAAGTGAACATTCATCATATACACATCTCTATATACTTTTCCCCCCTTTGTAATCTGAATTTAAAAGGGAAGATAACTCTAAAAAAAAATCACGCCCACAACGACAGCTCCTGCCAAGTCAGCCGCGGCAGCAGCCTCCTTTCAACCCCAGGCACAGGCTGGAACTGCCGCAGATTTTAAATTAACTACAGTGGCGCAGCCTGTGCTGCTGCGTGCCCCCAGGAAGCTGGAGAGAAGCTGGGAGACCCAGGAAGGGGAAGAGACTTATCCTTGGTCATCCAGGGAGCTTCTTGGAGCTTGCTGCTACTCCTTGGTTCAGTTTAGTATAATGGGCTGGACACGGGGCACAGGGAGGGGACAGGCTGTTCAGTACCATCAGTGTCAGACCCCAGACTCAGATCCTTAGGAAGCTGTGGAGGAGGGAGGGGTCTGAAGGTACCTGGCAGAGTTTAGCTGAGACACTCCAGGCAGGAGAAAATGTTTATCTTGTGCTGGGTGCAGTGGCTCACGCCTGTAATCCCAGCACTTGGAGAGGCTGAGGCGACTGGACCACCTGAGGTCAGGAATTCAAAACCAGCCTGACCAATATAGTGAAACCCAACCTCTACTGAAAATAAAAAAAAGTCCAGCCGGGCGTGGTGGTTCACACCTGTAATCCCAGCACTTTGGGAGGCTGACACAGGTAGATCACCTGAGATCAGGAGTTCAAGACCAGCCTAGCCAACATGGTGACATCCCATCTCTACTAAAAATACAAAAAAATTAGCTGGGCATGGTGGTACGTGCCTGTAATCTCAGCTACTTGGGAGGCTGAGGCAGGAGAATCACTTGAACCCGGGAGGCAGTGGTTGCAGTGAGCCGAGATCACACCACTGCACTCCAGCCTGGGCAACAGAGCAAGACTGTCTTGAAAAAAATTTTTAAATTAAAAATTAGCCAGGCATGTTGGTGGGCACCTGTAATCCCAGCTACTTGGGAGGCTGAGGCAGGTGGATCGCTTGAACTCGGGAGGCAGAGGTTGCCGTGAGGTGAGATGGTGCCATTGCACTACAGCCTGGATGACAAGAGTGAGACTCTGCCTCAAGAAAAAAACAAAATTCCATCTTGGTCTTGAGACTGAGGCCAGTGACATAATCACTCCCAACAAATCCCTTCGTTGACCCGTCCCAGGTGATGATTGATTGGACCCCACAGGAATTTCTGTGTTCTGCTGCTTACAGAAGAAACTGCAGCTCAGAGAGGTCAAGTAACTCGCTGAAGGTCACACAGCATTAGAGGTAGATCCAAAAGTAGCTCCCAGGTGGGGCACAGTGGCTCACACCTGTAATCTCAGCACTTTGGGAGGCAGAGGCAGGAGGATCACTTGACGTCAGGAGTTCCAGACTAGCCTGGTCAACAGAACAAGACTCTATCTCTACAAAAAAAAAAATTTTTTTTTAATCAGCCAGGCAGGGTGTCATGTGCCTGTAGTCTCACTTACTGGGGGAGATGAGGGAGGAGAATCACTTGAGCATAGGAGTCCGAGGCTGCAGTAAGCCATGATTGCACCAATGCAATCCAGCCTGGGCAACATTGCAAGACCCTGTCTCTACAAAAATTTTAAAAGATTAGCTGGGCAAAGCTGGGCATGGTGACTCACACCTGTAATCCCAGCATTTTGGGAGGCTGAGGTGGGCAGATCACAAGGTCAGGAGATCAAGACCATCCTGGCTAACACAGTGAAACCCCATCTCTACTAAAAATACACAAAAAAATTAGCCAGGCATGGTGGTGGGCACCTATAGTCCCAGCTACTCGGGAGGCTGAGGCGGGAAAATCACTTGAACCTGGGAGACGGAGGTTGCAGAGAGCCGTGATTGCACCATTGCACTCCAGCCTGGGCGACAGAGCAAGACTCCATCTCAGAAAAAAAAAAAAAAAATTA